>NC_057861.1:137958900-138265685 GCF_019393635.1 Dromiciops gliroides
ATGAATGCAGTATATATATGCATATGTATGTATATATGTATAGAAATAGACACACAGATACATAGACAGACAGACAGAAATATATAAATCCCTGGAAAAGGATGACACTGAGGTAGGACTTCTGAAGAAGTTCCATAGAGAAATTGTGGACTACCTGATAAAACAAAACAAAACAAACAAAACAAAAAGCTTTGCAATCTGTTAGCAGGGGCCCAGTATTTAGAAGTATCAGAAGGATATTCTCAATGACCACGTGTGCCTGTTATGCTAGAGGGTTGGTGTTTGGCTAAGAAGCTTGACCATCAGAACTAATGCTGTAAGGAGCGTTCTGGGAGTTATTAGAGGCAAATTGATGTCATATAAGCCAAACTGATGGGATCAGTAATAAAAATGTAAGATCACTGAACACCTAAGCATTAGTGGAATCCTTAATTTCCTTCAAAGCTCATGTCAAGCACCATCTTCTAAGTGAAACCTTTCCTAAATGCTTTTTGACTGACTGATCCTCCCTACTGCCAGTGCCCTGACCTCCCTCTCCCCCAATTACATTGTATTTATATGCCTTCCCCAATAGAATGTAAGCTTGTTGAGGGAAGGAACTGTTTCATTTTTGGCTTTTTGTCCACAGTTCTTAATATAGTGACTGACTATATATAATAGGTGCTTATTGAATGTTTGTTGATTGAATGATTGATCGACAAGCTTTGCAAGAAGAGGTAACATGGCTTCTGCAAGGAGAAATGCAGCCTAATGAATCATTATCCAGTGTATTCTGTTCAGGCCCAGGAATTAAGAAGCCTCTTGGTGAGGATGAAAGAGAATGTAAAAGCTGGCTTGAAACATAACATTAAAAAAAAACAAAGATCATGGCAACTGGTCCCATCACTTCCTGGCAAATAGAGGAAGAAGAAATGGAAGCAACATCAGATTTCATGTTCTTGGGCTCAAATTTCACTGAAGACAGTGACTGCAGCCATGAAATTAAAAGACGCTCATTCCTTGGAAGGAAACATAGAAAATCTAGACGGTGTACTAAAAAGCAAAGACTTTACCTTACCAACAAAGGTTCATATAGTCAAAGCTATGGTTTTTCCAGTAGCAATGTATGGCCATGAGAGTTGGATTATAAGGAAAGCCAAGTGCTGTGGAACAAACACTTTTGAGTTGTGGCACTAGAGAAGGCTTTTGAGAGTCCCATAGACAGCAAGGAGGTAAGTCGATACTTAAAGAAATTAATTCAGACTACTCATTGGAAAGACAAATATTGAAGCTTAAATATTTTGGCCACATAATGAGAAGATGGGACCCATTGAAAAAGACCCTGATGTTGGGAAAGATTGAAAGTAAAAGGACAAGATGGCAGCAGAGAATAAGACGGATAGATAGTGTGATGGAAGCAATGAACATGAGCTTAGACAGATCTCTTGAGATAATGGAGGATAGAAGGGCCTGGCATGCTATAAAGTCCATAGGGTCAAGAAGAGTTGGACATGACTGAGTGAATAAACAACAACATTGATAGGTTGGAGAGCATCCAGAGAAAGGAGACCTGGATAGTGAAGGACCTTGAATTCATGCAATATGTAGATCAGTTTAAATAACTGTGGGTGTTATCTTTTTTTTTTTTTTTGGTGAGGCAATTGGGGTTAAGTGACTTGCCCAGAGTCACATAGCTAGTAAGTGTTAAGTGTCTGAGGCTGGATTTGAACTCAGGTCCTCCTGAATCTAGGGCCAGTGCTCTATCCACTGTGCCACCTAGCTGCCCCTCAGATGTAATCTTGAAGAGAGGACTTGCATAAGGACATGATAGTTGTCTTCCAGTGCTTTAAAGGCCATCAAGTGGAATCTAGACCATATTTGTCTTTTTGACTTCAGAAGGCAAAAGTAGGAGCAATGGGCAAAAGATGCAATGGGTTCCCCCTCATTGAACATCTTTAAGCAAAGGTTGGTTAACCATTTTTAAGGTATGTTATAATATGCATTCTCTTTTGAGTATGGGGTTGGACTAGATGACTTACAAGGCCCCTTCCAGCTCTGAGATTGTGCAATTCTATTAATGGGACTGATTTGTACCTTTAAAATGCCATTGGATAAAGTTTAATCAAAAGCTAATCTAGAAACTGTCACCTTGACATGTGGGGTCCGTGCAATCATCCTTTGGGAAATAAGGGGTAGAAAACCGAGGAGGGGAATAATCCCATATTCCCTTAGAATGAGTTTGTTAGGATAGGGGGAGTCTTCTAGAGATGGGTGATAGGATCAATTTTATTTGATTCTTTTCTTTAATGCTCTGGGAAAGTGAAAGAACTACATCTGTGGGTGATACCAAGTTTTTCTACTTGGAGAAATGCCAACATGACAGAGACAGAACAGGCAAGGAAGTGTAAGGTAAGTTCATCTGTGGGCCAGCTAATGGATTTTGTATAAAATAATTGAGAAATAAATAAAAATGGTTTATAAACTTCTGAACCTAGAATATCACCTAGGAACCCAAGGAGGGAACTGGGAGTTACTGTAGACTGGGTTGTTGTAGCTCAAAAAGGTTAACAACAACATGCCAGACATTCTTAAAATATCACAAACAAAATAAAATAGAAATCATGAGCCTGCTACATCTAACATAACAGGGTAGCCATACCAGGTAATAATGATACAGCATGTGGGATCTGATCCCTGAGATGCTTCTTCATAAGAAGGAACTTAGGAAAAACAGGCATAATTCCTGGGAACACCAGTGCTCAGTAAGCAGTGTCAAAGTTTATCAAAATCAGGAAGGGTATTTTACATAAAGATATCCAGGAGCCAGGAAGAGTGAAAAGAGGATCAGCCTTAGAACCTAAAAGATTTAGGTTCAAATTCTCCCTCTGACACAGACAAGCTATATGACAGTGGGTAAGCTGCCCCCTAGGCAACTCTCAAAGGACTATTCATCCCTTCCTTCAGTGAGCATTTATTTAATAATCCCCTATTATATACTAGATATGATATTGTGTTAGTAATACAGAGACCAGTACTGTATTGCTGAGTTCTAAATGAGTTGCAGATCTACTTTGATGGGGAACACTTAGAGAATTTTCCACACTGATGAAAGTCATGGGTCTTTCCTTCCCTCCCTTCCCCCTCAAAATATAGTGATGAATTTGGACTTTTTCTCATAATGTTGGGAAGGCCAGAACCGGTATTAGAGGGACACCTCTTGAAACTTAAATGAGATACTTCTAAGTTTAGAAAAAAGGAAATAAGGATTAATACTCTTCATGATGGTAATGGATATTTGGGTGACTTTTATTTCAAGAGGTTTCAAAATAGAAAACCAAGGAAGGTTTGGATAAATTTATGGATGAGTAATTAAGAATGGGTTATTAAGGGAAGTACATCCTAATCTTTTTTTTTTTTTTTTGCAGGGCAGTGGGGGTTGTGACTTGCCCAAGGTCACACAGCTAGTAAGTGTCAAATGTCTGAGGCCAGATTTGAATTCAGGAACTCCTGAATCCAAGGGCAGGTGTTTTATCCACTGCACCATCTAGCCACCCCCCCCCATCCTAATCTTTTCAGGTAGATTATAAAAGATGACTATGTCCTCCAGGCAAACATCCCTTGATGCTGTTGCAGAAGCATTATGATACTGAGCTAATGGAATCTGAATGGATCTGACCCACTATTTTTTTGTTCGTTTGGTTGGTTTTTGGTTTTTGGTTTTTTGCAGGGCAATGAGGGTTAAGTGACTTGCCCAGGGTCACAAAGCTAGTAAGTGTCAAGTGTCTGAGCCTGGATTTGAATTCAGGTCCTCCTGAATCCAGGGCCAGTGTTTTATCCACTGCACCACTGACTCACTATTTTTACATTGCTTACACTTTCACATTTTTTTCTGTAATATAAAAAATGGGGGAAAAAAGAAATGATATGACCAAACAGAATGTGCTAAATGGTTTTATCTTTTCAAAAACAAGTTCCCTTGATGATATTGGTGTTTTGTTTGTTTTCTAAATGAATACTTCTGAATCTTTCTTAACTGGACCTTTCTCTTGCACCTTCATCAACCGTTCAGTTCTTGTACCTTCCTGTTGTAGTGAATGTGGTGAGCTCTATTCTCCTATAGTCTGAAGCGTGTCAAACATGAGAAAGGATCACACAAAAGGCCTCCAACAAATGGGAGAATGAGGCTTCAGTGTTCAAAGGAGCATGGCATTGCCTACACTTCCTCCTTCCGTGCCAGTGGGAGAATGGTGCTCTCTTTCTCTGTCAGCATGTGTAACGCAGCATTGCCTACACTTCCTCCTATCAGTGAGAGGTCTTCAAGCACTAATTTCATCAATGGGAACAGCTAAACTTACACTGTAATCAAATGGACAGAAGGAAAAAAAGTTACAAAGGAAGGTTTGGTCTTTAGGTAAAAAGAAAAACATAATATCCCCCCAAAATAATTTTTTTAAAAATCTACATTTAAAATTTTTTCTCCTTTTAAAATAGAAACGGGGCGGGGGGGGGGCAGCTAGGTGGCGCAGTAGATAGAGCACCGGCCGTGGATTCAGGAGGACCTGAGTTCAAATCTGTCCTCAGACACTTGACACTTACTAGCTGTGTGACCCTGGGCAAGTCACTTAACCCCCATTGCCCCTCAAAATAAATAAATTAATAAAATAAAATAGATACATTCTGGAGTCTAGTCTGAAAACAAGCAGTGATTTTAGATGGGATCTATAGCATCTAGACCCAGAAGGGACCGTAGAGGTAGGTCCTGGAGAGATAGAGGTGTCAAATTCCCTTGGGCCGTAAGCAGCCAGAAATACCAGCGTACTTCCTGGATCAGATGAAAATATAATTAAGAAATACTTAATAAAATAATTAAGCCTAATTTGTGGTTTTATAAGTCAATATGCAGTGTTTCTATTTGAGTTTAACACCAGTTTAGTTCAATCCTCTCATTTTACAGTTGGGAAAACTGAGGTCCAAGGAGGAACTTGCCCAGGGGTGACACAAGTATTAAGTGATAGAATAGGGATTTGAACTCAGGTACTCTGATTCCAAGGCCAGAATTCTTCCCCCTCAAGCATATGTTTTCCCTTCCTCAGATATGTTATTATTCTTGGATAATGAAGTAATGAAATAAATACAAGTTTTAAGTATCATTTGACTTTTGGGAGGGGGAATTGTTATTCCCTGCTCAGGAAAGCTATAGTATATATTAAGACATCTTTTATCATTACTTCCCCCATTGTCATTTCTCTGATTTTAAAGAGACTCAATTCACTTATCCCCCAGGCAGTAAAAGATGCTGAGTTTGCTGCTTTCAATCATTGGGTACCTCTCAATTCTTTTCCTCATTCCTAATTATAATAATAATCACAATAATACTATAAACCCATGTTCATATCATGCAGTCACTCTCACTACCTCCCTTCCTTCACAAGCTCATTGCCTCTTCCTTCTCTTTGATAAAACCTTCTCTTTATTGCCTACGCCCCGTTTCACCTTTGTGCAAGAACTGATCATTGAACCTCTTTCCTTATCCCATCTTATCACATTAATATTAGCAACTATAAATATCTAAGAATAAGTTTACTTGATCAGTTCTTTCTTTTCATCCAGAATGGCTTTAATGGCTTTCCTCTCCAAACTTCTGATTGATGGTCGAAGACAGAATAACTTGATATCACACAGGCAATAAGGATATAGATCACACAGCCCACAAACGCGTGAGCACTTTGTATAGCACTGGCAATACGGGTATGGATGTAAATCACAACAGCAATAAGGATGCACATATAAGTCGCAGAGGCAACGTGTGCACTCGTCGAGGCATTTCAATTGCCTGAGTTCTCTGTCCACCTTCCTTATGTCCCTTCTCACACTGTCCAACAGACAACTTAGTGCAGCCATTACAGTCACACCTTATTTGTTGGTGAGCACCTTTGGAAAAGGGCACTCGAGGGGGAAAAATTGTTCTAAGCTCTTCTCAGGAGTTTCTTTTAAAGATAAAGACAACCCCCATGATTCCCTTGTTTTATAGCATGCATTCTATGACCTCACCACCCACTGAGGATGTCATAGTCTCTGTTACCATGTGAACGGAGTGGCTTGTTTATTGTCTCCAGAAAAGCTCTTTGGGGGTTGGAGCTGCCCTTCATGCTCCTGGGGTTTAGAGAGTCCTGTAAGTTCCCCAAGTTCTTCTCACCTCTATGGTGCTTGTCGGGCTTCACCTTGGTGCATTTTGCCTGAGTGTGCTTCCCGGTCGCATTGGACTTGTGTGTCATGATCTGCTTGCCTCTCTGTCCCTGAATCCATCCAATTCTGGCAGGTATGTCTCATCTGCATGACTCCCTGGCCTTGCTGCATTCTCTGGGACCTGCTCTGAACCATACTCAAGATATGAGATGCCGTACTGTCATATTCCTCTGGCTTAGCATCACCAGGTCCCAATCTGACTGAAGTCTAAGGGATCTTTGTCTCTAAAGTTATTGGGATTCTATCCGTAAACCCTGATATTCTAATAACTGGGGTATTGCTCTTCTCTCCAGGCTATCAATAGCCCTAGCAAGGGTATTTGTTGTTGTACCCCTAGTCTCCAAGGCCTATGTAGCCCCTTACCCCGGCTCCTAGGACTGTTGTCATAGACCCAGATGCCTCTCTCTCTCTCTTTCTCTCTCTCTGCCTATGCCTGCCATTTGGATGTTGATTGATCACTATACCTAACCTTCATAAATTGAGACCTGGTACATGCACCCCAACTTATGGTACTTATATCCCACTTTCCCTCTCCTTTTGGACTTATTTCATAGTCTGTTCTTTCTGGATTTCTATGCCCATTTCCCTGGAAGGTTATACTTCTATATGTAGATTTCCAGCCTCTGTCTGCATCCCCATACATCTATTCAGGCTTCGTGGGAGAGCTAGGTGGCACAGTGGATAGAGAATCGGCCCTTGAGTCAGGAGCACTGAGTTCAAATCTCACCTCAGACACTTGCTAGTTATGTAACCCTGGGCAAGTCACTTAATCTCAATTGTTTCATATATCCGGGGATATCTCCAGTCATCCTGATCTATACTTTGCCACTGGATCCAGATGGTTTTGGAGTAGAGAGTGAGGTTGGTGATCTTGCACAGTCCTCCCTCACTTAAATCCATTTCATTTCAAGTTATGACATCACCTCCTGATGTCATGGTCTTCTTAGAGAATTAAGGACAAACTACAACAACAATAACATTTGGGCTTCCAGATCCCTATTTATGACAGGTGTGTGTTAGAGACTAGTAATGCTGTGTTCACCTTTAGTGATTATAAGTGTAAAACTATTCTCCAAAACTTTCTTGTTTTTGTTTGTTTATTTGTTTGTTTTTGACAGGGCAATGAGGGTTAAGTGACTTGCCCAGGGTCTCACAGCTAGTACGTGTCAAGCATCTGAGTCTGGATTGGAACTCAGGTCCTCCTGAATCCAGGGCCAGTGCTCTATCCACTGTGCCACCTAGCTGCCCCCTCAACTTTCTTGCTTTGGTATCTATCTAGTTTCAACCTTGCCCTTCTATAGGCACCAGCATTTACTCAGAAGGATCAAGGTAGAAGATTCTGCTACCTGGTTCTCTACTGGGACCTGCCCATTTTTTTCCCCTGTGATATCTATTTTTTCTTTTTCTCTTTCTTTCTTTCTTTCTTTCTTTCTTTCTTTCTTTCTTTCTTTCTTTCTTTCTTTCTTTCTTTCTTTCTTTCTTTCTTTCTTTCTTTCTTTCTTTCTTTCTTTCTTTCTTTCTTTCTTTCTTTCTTTCTTTCTTTCTTTCTTCCTTCCTTCCTCCCTCCCTCCCTCCCTCCCTCCCTCCCTCCCTCCCTCCCTCCCTCCCTCCCTCCCTTCCTTCCTTCCTTCCTTCCTTCCTTCCTTCCTTCCTTCCTTCCTTCCTTCCTTCCTTCCTTCCTTCCTTTTGCTTTGTGTCTTAACATGACTTAAATCTTCCAGGACATTAAATGATAAATGGCCATGAGCTAAGGGTAGCTTTAGGAACAGTTAACTGACACAGTGGATAGAGCATGGGGCCTGGAGGAAGGAAAACTTGAGTTTTCACACTAGCTGTGTGACCCTGTGAATGTCACTTAACCTCAGTTTTCTTATCTGTAAAATGGGGATTTGTTGCAAGGCTTAACTGTGACAATAAATATAAAGTGTTTGGCACTGTGCCTGTCACATTATAAGTAGTATGCAAACATCAGGGTTTTTTGTTGTTGTTCTTTTTGTTGTTGATGGCAGTTAGACTGGGGAGGAAGGCTGTCATTTTGATAAATCTAATGGATAGAACTAGAATTAGTGGAAGCAGTAGTGACCTCAGGTTACCAGTCTATAGCCTGCCTGCACCTTAGCATGAGAGTCATCAGGATACATTCTTTCACCACATTCTTAAAATATAAGCAATGGGGTGGGGGGGAGGCAGCTAGGTGGAGCAATGGATAAAGCATCAGCCCTGGATTCAGGAGGACCTGAGTTCAAATTTGGCCTCAGACACTTGAGACTTCCTGGCTGTGTGACCCTGGGCAAGTCACTTAACCCTCATTACCCAGCAAAACAAATAAACAAACAAACAAAAAAACAAAAACAAAACATAAGCAATGATTTAATGAGAATTTCAGATTTATAACAAGATATTATAAGAATTACCTCCCATAGTCCCACATATGATATTTTTTGCTTGTTTTTTAACTCTGAAAATTCTTTAGTAGCAGAATTTTCACTGCAACCAAAGTGGGGGACAAAATTGGGAAGGTCTTTTTGTTTCATATTGTTATTATTTAGTCATGTCCAACTCTTCATGATCCCATGGACCATAGTACATAAATACTGTCCATGGGGTTTTCTTGGAAAAGATACTAGAGTGGTTTGCCATTTTCTTCTCCAGTAGATTAAGGCAAACAGATGTTAAGTGACTATATATACATTCCAAAGATTTTCTAGGTTTTATACTTTTCAAGTATACAGAATGAGTTGAAAAACTTGGACTTTTGAATTCATAGAGAGTAAATGTCCACTTCTTACAAACATCTGTTGCCATCTTGGACCAATAGAATCTGGTTCATACTATCTGTAGGATGCTCCATTGACATAAATGTCCAAAATAATATATCATAACCATAAAGCAAAGTACTTTTAGTAGCACCTGTTTCTTGGTACCTTTTATGGGATGAGTTACAGGCTAGTATACTATTCTATTGCATAAGTCCAACTGCTATCAATTCCTCAACAACAAGTGATCCCTAGGAAACAAAGTTGGAGTACTCAAGCTCATAGCCTTGATTCTTGGCTTGTATCACTTCTCATGGATGTTCATAGTGCCATCGTTTCCAGTCTTAGTCATCCAAGGACAGTCAAGGAAGATTGAATGTTCAACAAAACAAAGTTCATATTTACCTATAATGGACACTCTCTAGTCAAAATCTCAGAGTTTCAACTGCACCTTGATGTGATAGAGACTTACCTCTTAAAGTTTCACTGATTGCCTTCATGCTTGCCATGGGTCCCATCACCATACCTTCAGAATGATGGGGCCACAGGTAAAACATATGCATCTACATTCGTGGATATATAATTGGAACAGATCCCAGAGGCTGTCTAGTTTAGTCCAACCCTTTATATGTTCTAGACTATGCTTGATTCAGGCCAGTCTGGTGATTCAGACTCAGGATTAGAATGAAATGTGATATTCATAGGCCACCTATCATTTAATAGTGTGATTTTTTTGTGGGGAGCAATGGGGGTTAAGTGACTTGCTCAGGGTCACACAGCTAGTAAGTGTCAAGTGTCTGAGATTGGATTTGAACTCAGGTCCATCTGAATCCAGGGCCAGTGCTCTATCCACTACACCACCTAGCTGCCCCCCCACTTATCATTTAAGAAAAAGAAGTATACTTAGCAATATCTTGGAAAGGATATTCAGCAAGGATACAGAACCAATTCTGGTAGATAGATGTGGTCTTCTTCATCTCCATGGATAAGTAGGTCTGGTCAGAGAGTATGTTGGGTCAGAAGAGTATGTTGACTTATATGGCAGTAGGATATCCATCAAGTCTGAGTGTCCTTGACTATTTACAGGCTTTTTATGCACCTGGAAAGCTATGCCAACAGCTCAAGGCCTTATCTTCTGGGCCATTACAGGTAGGCAGTGTCACACTTAGTGTTGGTAAGAATATATAAATAAACTTTTTTTTTTCCATTTGTTTTTCGTGTTTGTTTTGTTGTTGTTGGGCAATGAGGGTTAAGTGAGTTGCCCAGGGTCACACAGCTAGTAAGTGTCGAGTGTCTGAGGTCAGATTTGAACTCAGGTCCTCCTGAATCCAGGGCTAGTGTTTTATCTACTACACCACCTAGCTGCCTGAACGTTTTTTAATTTATTTGCAATTTTTATTTCCCCAAATTACATGTAAAACCAAATTTTAACATCAATTTTTTAAAAACTTTGTGTTTCAAATTCTCTTCCTTCCTCACTCCCCCTTAAGAACTCAAGCAATTCAATAAAGTTATACATGAGTAGCCATGCAAAGCATTTCCACATTAGCCAGGTTGTGAAAGTGTAAGGGGCTAAAATTCTAGCTAAACTATCTAAAATCTAATGAGTGGTCACCAATAAATTATAAGCTTTAGCAAGAGTATTTAAATGTTTAAGTATTTATTAAAGAACATTAGGATCAGAGAGAAAGGTAAAAATCTAACTATTTCTAAGAGACCCTATCATCTGACCCACCATGGCAAGGTCAGGAACCAAAAAGAGCTGGAACTCCTCTGCCAGCATCTGCTTCCTACTTAATATCCCCCTCCCAGAAATGGGAGGCTCCTCAAGTGGATTGGCTGGTAGCCTTGATAGACAGTACCCACAAACAAACATCACTTCCTGACGCTAAGGACCTTGACCTCATGGCTTGCCCTCAGAGGTCTTCTCCTCATGGCGGAGCTTTTCTACAGTAAGTTACCAGCAGGTGGCATCATTCCAATCATTACAAAAGAAAACCGACAAAAACAAAACTTCAGATAAAGGAACTAACAAAAAAAATTATGCTTCAATTGTATTCAAATACCATCAGTTCTTTCTCTGTAGATGGACTGCATTTTTCATAAGTCCTTCAGAGTCCTTGTATCATTGTATTGATGAAAATAACCAAGTCATTCACAGCAGATCATTTTACAACATTGCTGTTATTTTGATTACAGTACATTTCACTTTGCGTCAACTCAGTATTTTAAAGAGAGATTTCCTTACAATAAACCCATGAGGTTAATTATTGCAACAACAGTAATAGATAACATGTATATAAGACTTTATACCTGACAAAGAATTTTCTTCACAATAGCCCAGCTAAGTACCATATGTTTTATCATCATAATCATCAATAATCATCAATAATCATCTTCATCAAGCAATCATCATCATCATTCAGTCCTACTCCTCATCAATCAGTCCTCATCTTCACCCAATCATCATCAGTCATCGTCATCTTACATTGATCTTGCCTCTGCTTCACAATTTTTTTCACAGTTACCATTGTTAATTGTGTTTCCCTCCACCCTATTCCTTCCTTATGATATTTACTCTATTTCCTATATCTTTCACCTTATCCCTCCTCAAAAGTGTTTTGCTTCTGACTGCCTGTCCTCCATCTGTCTTCCCTTGTTTCACCCCTACCCCCTTATCCCTTTCCCCTCCTACTTTCCTGAAGGGTTAGAAAGATTATTCTACCCAATTGAGTGTGTATGTTATTCTCTCTTTGAGCCGATTCTGATGAGAGTAAAGCTCACTCACTCCCCCACACCTCCCTCATCTTCCCCTCCACTCCATAAGCTTTTTCTTCTTTTACATAAGATATTTTACTCCATCCCACCCCTCCCTTTCCCTTTCTCCCAGTGCATTCCTCTCTCATCCCTTTATTTTATTTTGGTTTTTTTTTTGGTGAGGCAATTGGGGTTAAGTGACTTGCTCAGGGTCACACAGCTAGTAAGTGTTAAGTGTCTGAGGCCAGATTTGAACTCAGGACCTCCTGACTCCAGGGCCAGTGCTCTATCTACTGCGCCACCTAGCTGCCCCTAATTTTATCTTTTTAAAGATATAATTCCTGGGCGGCTAGGTGGCGCAGTGGATAAAGCACCGGCCCTGGATTCAGGAGTTACTGAGTTCAAATCCGGCCTCAGACACTTGACACTTACTAGCTGTGTGACCCTGGGCAAGTCACTTAACCCCATTGCCCCATAAAAATAAAAAAATAAAAAGATATAATTCCTCCATATTCAACTCATACCTGTGCCTTCTGTCTAAATATACTCCATCCACCTGCCCTAATAATGAGAAAGTTCTTATGCGTTATAAGTATCATCTCATGTAGGAATGTAAACAGTTTAACCTTTTAATATCCCTTATGATTTATTTTTCCTGTTTACCTTTTTATGCTTCTTTAGGGTCTTGTATTTGAAAGTCAAATTTTCTATTCAGCTCAGGTCTTTTCATCACAAATGCCTGAAAGTCCTCTCTTTCATTGAATTCCCATTTTTTCCCCTGAAAGATAATAATCAGTTTTATGTAGTAATTTTTTTTTAGTGAGGCAATTGGGGTTAAGTGACTTGCCCAGGGTCACACAGCTAGTAAGTGTTGAGTGTCTGAGGCCAGATTTGAACTCAGGTATTCCTGACTCCAGGGCAGGTGATCTATCCACTGTGCCATCTAGCTGCCCTGAAAGATAATAATCAGTTTTGCTGGGTAGGTGATTCTTGGTTGTAATTCCAATTCCTTTGCCCTCCAGAATATCATATTCCAAGCCCTCTGATACTTTAATATAGAAGCTGCTAGATCTTGTGTTACCTTGACTGGCTCCACAATACTTGAATTATTTCTTTCTGGCTGCTTGCAATATTTTCTCCTTGACCTGAGAGTTCTGGAATTTGGCTATAAGATTCCTGGAGGTTTTCATTTTGGGATCTCTTTCAGGAGGTGATCAGTGGGTTTTTTACCTTCTGCTTCTAGAATATCAGGACAATTTTCCCTGACAATTTTTTGGAAGATGATGTCTAAGCTCTTTTTTTTTTATTGTGGCTTCCTTCCAGGTAGTCCAATAATTTTAAAATTATCTCTCCTGGATCTATTTTTCAGGTCATCTGTTTTTCCAAGGAGATATTTCACATTGCCCTCTATTTTTTCATTCTTTTGGTTTTGCTTTGTTGTGTCTTGATTTCTCATAACATCATTAGCTTCCATTTGCTCAATCCTAATTCTTAAGCAATTATTTTCTTCAGAGAGCTGTTATATCTCCTTTTCCATTTGGCTTTTCAAATTGTTGACTTTTTTTCATGACCCTCCTGCATCTCTTTCATTTCTCTTTCCATTTTTTCCTCTACCTCTCTTACATTATCTTTAAAGTAGTTCTTGAGTGCTTCCATGGCCTGAGACAAATTTATATTTTTTCTCGGGAGCTTTGGATGTAGGAGCTTTGACTTTGTTATCTTCTTCTGAGGGTGTATTTTGATCTTCCTTGTCATCGAAGAAACTTTCTAGTGTCCGCATTTTTTTCTGTCTGCTCATTTTGCCAGCCTATTTCTTGACTTTTAACTCCTTCTTATAGTGGGTCACTGCTTCCAGGGCACACTGTCCCAAGCTCCAGGGGGTCCCAAGTGGTACAATTTAAGGAGAGTCATGTTCTACACTCCCCTGGCCTATGCTCTTGTCTGTAAGTAACCACAGGCTTGCTTGCTCTTTAACCTAGGAACAGAATTCTGTTTCACTGTGATTGCAAGTTCAGGCATGCCTCTACCCCTCCCCGACTTGGGCCTCCACTCAAGACTGCTTCCTGGTTCCAAGCATGTGCAACACAACAGAGTTCTGCCTTAGTGCCAGCAGGGACCCCTACAATCTAACCCGCACTCCACCCCAGCCAATCACTCAACCCCTTCACCGGTCTGTGAGATAAGTTCCAGAAGTAGCCACTGCCTCAGCTGATTCAGGGGCTCCCAAGCCTGATCCATCCTGTGGGGCTGAGGCTGGGTCTGCGTGGTGTGGCCAAGATCTGCACTCCACTCTCACCCTGGTACAACAGACCTTTCCTGCTGACTTTCTAAACCATCTTTAGCTGGAAAATGATCTCACTCCATCCTTTTGTGGGTTTGCTGCTCCAAGAATTGTCATAGGCATTATTTGAAGGGATTTGGAGGGATCTGGGGGAAAGCTCCAAGGAGTCACTGCCTTTCCTCTGCCATCTTGGCTCCACCTAGGAAGTCAGTGAACTTCTTGCAGAACAGTTACATTTGAGCTCCATGACATAGCACCCCTTCCAAAACTTCCTGTTTATATAGACTAGGTTCAGTCTTGGGAGCTATACCCTGAATTATTCTTTTTGGTTTAAAATGTCCTGTCCCTACTGAAACTTATCTATGGGAAAGCTCAGAATGTAATTTGAATATGTGCTTGTCTATATTTTCACATATGTGAGCAATAGGGTTCCTAGAACCCATGCATGCATTCAAGGTAACAGTATATATACTGAGTACAGGGCAGCCTTTATTGTACCTTACAGAAAATGAAGAAGAAAAAAAGATAAAAGACTCTTAATAGCCCATAAAAATCAAAACAGTTGTCTACCGTCTCTGAAGAGTTCAATAGTTCTCAGGATTCTAGCGTCTTCCAGACTCAAAACACAACCTTGTGGTTTGGAATTCCTTCAGAAGGGAAATAAGCTTGGGGTTGCAACTGGACAACTCCCCTCACACTAATTTTCCAGTGATTTGCACTTCATACTCGAAAGACTAGTAGAGGCATCCATCTTTATACTATTGCCATGTAGTTTAGATTCACATTGGAAGGGAAACAAATTTGGGTTTTCTAGACACCTTTCCCAGATAGCATATTACTGCTGAAAAAGTTGAGTAAGTAAACAACTACTGACCTATAGGCCTACTTTCTATACAATTTTTTTATGGGACTCAACCACAAACTTATTGAGAACACCTTTGAGGAAAGCAGTAGTGTACTTCACTACTTAGGAAAAGTAGTACTGGTGATAAGTACAAAATGAACAGCATAAAAATGATGGCAGCTTACACACCAAGATCTGTTGAAGAAGAGGAAGAGAAATTTTATGAAGAACTGATAAGACCTTCCAAATACATATTTTGATAGGCAGTGATGTCCGTGAAAGATATATATTGGAAAATATGGATCAGTAATAAGGAACAAGAAAAACCAAAGGTAATGATATTTACATATCATGAATACACTTTTTAATAAAAGAATCACTATTTAATAAAATAATCTTTAATAAAAGAATTATTTAATAAAAGAATCAATATGTATTTGACATGGCAAGGACCAAATAACATTACCAAAAAAAGGATTTAATTTTGTTTTAACAGTGAGGTATGGCCTTTCACTGCAGCTTTGGAAATGAGGGATCCTTGAGTTCAAAGAATTTAAAAATTAGGATTCCTAATTAGATTCTCTTACTCATTTCCTTCATTTGGCAGTAAATGCCTATCCAAATGAATGATTACATGGTAATCTTGTGCCTACACTAGTGAGGGGAAAAGGAAACCTATGCTAAAATTTACAAGTTCAAAGGAGATTTCTTAAAGGATATTCTTTGTAGTCATCTAGAGATAGGAGTGTAATACTTTAGACCTCCAAGTTTGAAACTAGATTGGGGCAAAATGTTTCAATTCTCCAGAATGTGATCGTGCCTTTCCAAGTTTTCATTTTCATATAGGAAAAGTGCCATCTCTGACATGGGTTAGAGATGATTCTTCATTTTTAGGGATTCCAGGCCAGAGATCAGTAGTGGTGAATAAGATGTTATCTGTTATTTTGTTTCCATATCAACACTCAGGGATCTTTGAATGAAGTAATTGGTTGAGGAGGATAAGAGTATGGGACTGAGTACCCAAAGTTAGCTGAGAAAGAGTGTTTTACCTATGATGCTAGATGCTAGGTGCTATGGAATCATGGGTCTAGATGATTTTTTAAAAAATCTCTGAAGTTATTGGGAAAATAAGGGGAGACCTCAGTTGCTTTTAGGGATGAAAACCAAAATTAAAGAACCTACTTATGTAATGCATATCAATTATCTGGCAAATGCAAGGTGAATATCCTTGGGTTCTTTCAAGTGAGGAATCAAAGACTTTACAGAGTACTTTATGCTTTTATCTTTAAGTTTTAGCATATGAAATGCTAACTTATTCCAGAGGGTAGGTGTGGAGAGAGATAGAATCAACTCTTCATATACATAAATCTAAACAAGAGGATAAAGACATCACTTATTAATATAACTACATATATATGCATGATTATATTTTGTGGCAAGCAATATCAATTCATTTATATTCCTTAGGATGAGGAAGGATAGCACCTACAGCTACAAAATTCTCAGAAGTATAGCCGTGTATTTATATGCATAGTATTAAAGAATTTGTGGAAATTAGAGATCAGACATGATGGAAAACATTCCATCAATTAAAAATTTGTGGGGGCAGCTAGGTGGCACAGTGGATAGAGCACCGGCCCTGGAGTCAGGAGGATCTGAGTTCAAATCCGGCCTCAGACACTTGACACTTACTAGCTGTGTGACCCTGGGCAAGTCACTTAACCCCAATTGGCTCACACAAAAAAAGTTTGTGGACTTGGCACAAACAGATGGGAAATAACTTAAAATTGAGTTCATAGTCCTTTCTGAATGAACTCTGTCTATACATAATTTGTTAGATCAAAGAACAAAATTAGTACAAAACCAGAAGATTAGAAATGAGAAATGTGCAATGTAACAATTCATTCTTAAGCTATTTAGCCAATTTATTAACAATAAAAAATGGGTAATAGATATTAGGAAAGATATAAACACAGATTACGAAAATCTCATACTAAAATTTAACACATACAAATAAAACAGCCTAACAAGGAAACTAAAAAGCACCTGAGTCAACAAATACTTTACTTAGTTGACAGTTGGAGAGAGTTGACAGTCAAAAGCAATACTAGTTTAGAATTAAAAATTATTTGTAGAATCTTACAGAGGAGAAAGATGGAACATTAAGAGCTATATCACCTCATATAGAAAAGAGAAACAACAAAAAGGAGAGAACTAAAAACTACTTAAGTTTGATGTAAGAAACTAAACTCAGTAAAGGCAGTTCAAGGGCATTTAAATATGAAAACAGATATAGGTTGACAAATGGATGTAAAAGATCTGCAAATTTCATTACAATTTTCTTTTCACTATCAAGGACAACTGAGTAACTAGGCTTTCATTATGAAATCAAAATGTTCAAAATGCTTAAAGAAGATGCAAAAATGTCACTAAAGAGAATAAAGATCATAATAGCATCATCATCATAATGGAATTAGATCAAGTATACATAGAGGGAGGGGGCAGCTAGGTGGCGCAGTGGATAAAGCACCAGCCCTGGATTCAGGAGTACCTGAGTTCAAATCCGGCCTCAGACACTTAACACTAGCTGTGTGACCCTGGGCAAGTCACTTAACCCTCATTGCCCTAAAAAAAATAAATAAATAAAGTATACATAGAGGAGATCTAGGCTGAGGTGTTAAAATTGTAAGGGTGTTGAGGGATAAAATCATGTATGTGAAGGAAGGAAAGGTATTAAAGATATGAGGGAAAGGGGGCAACTAGGTGGCACAGTGGATAAAGCACTGGCCCTGAATTCAGGAGGACCTGAGTTCAAATCCGGACTTAGACACTTGACACTTACAAGCTGTGTGACCTTGGACAAGTCACTTAACCCTCATTGCCCCCCCCAAAAAAGACATGAGGGAAAAGACCACACATTATTAATGCTTAAAAAGACAACCAGAAACTGATAATCAGGCTAACAGATTGATAAGCCAAGAAAAGGAGACAAACATTAAATGACTAAAATAAAAAACAAGGTGAACCCATAACAGAGAAAGGAAATGAAATATCAGTAACTGTGAAAGCAAAATTGACAAGTCAAAGTAAAATGAATATTGACAAAAATTATAAAATATCCAAGCTAACAAAACTATAAATGGAAATCTTATAAAACCCAGTCTCAAAAAAATGTGAGCAACTATAAATGAACTTTCAAAGTAGGGACAGGTGGAGTGGAAAGCAAGTCAGATGGGTTTACAAACAAATTTTATCAAATTTTTTTTTTTTAGTGAGGCAATTGGGGTTAAGTGACTTGCCCAGGGTCACACAGCTAGTAAGTGTCAAGTGTCTGAGGCCGGATTTGAACTCAGGTACTCCTGACTCCAAAGCCAGTGCTCTATCCACTGCGCCATCTAGCTGCCCCTAAAATTTCTTTTTTAAAACTGGAGAAAGAAGATAATCTTATAAAATTCTTTTAATGAGATAAATATGTATCTGATAATTAAACCAGGGAAAAACAATCATAGACCAATTTAATTAACATTGATGTGAATTTTTAAAACAAAATCTTCAGAGGAAGACTTCAACAATATATATGGAAAATATTAATTATGACCAATTGGATTCATAATATTGACACTAGGATGCATCAACATTAAGAAGTTAATTAACATAATTAATCATATAAACATAAAAAATAACAAAACCATGATTAAACAGATATAGACAAAATGCCATGCTCAGTTATTTTAAAAACCCTAAAAAACATAGATATTGAACCACCCTTCTTTATTATGTCAAAATCACATGTTTGATATCAAGAGCTAATATTGCTTGCAGTTGAGATCATTATTTCCAGGATAAAGAAGTAAAACAATGATGTCCATTGCCTCCACTGTTTGATATCATTCTAGCAAAGTAAACACCAATGAGAGAAAAATTAATTCAACATTTTTACATCAACAAAAAAGGGAAATCTATAGATTTCTTTGTTTTTGCTCTTCCTAGTGTAGGTATCAACACCATATTTGTGTCATAAAAGGAATTTGATACTTTTTCTTTGTCTATTTTTCCAAATAGTTTATATCATATAAGAATTAATTCATCCATTCCATTTAATTTGTTAAACCTTATGGCATAGAATTGGGCAAAATAGCTCCTAATCATTGTTTTAATTTCATCTTCATTTTGTGGTGAATTCACCCTTTTAATTTTTGATACTGGTAATCTGGTTTCTTCATTAACATTTTAATTAAATTAACCAATGGTTTATCTTTTTTATTGGTTTTTGTTTCCATAAAACCAGCTCCTAATTTTATTAAGTTTTATTTTATTTTGTTAATTCAATGGTTTTCTTACTTTAATGTTATTAATCTCTCCTTTGATTTTCAGGATTTCCAACTTGTTTTTAATTGGGGATTTTTAATTTGTTCTTTTTTTTAGTTACATGCCTAGTCCATTGATCTGCTCTTTCTCTAATTTATTGATGTTAAGTGTTTAGAGATATAAATTTCCCTCAAGTACTGTTTTAGCTATATCCCATAAATTTTGTTATGTTGTCTCATTGTTGCCATTCTCTTTAATAAAATTATTTATTGTTTCTATGATTTGTTCTTTGACTCACTCATTCTTTAGGGTTATATTATTTGGTTTCCAATGAATTTATCCCATTTTGTATTTTACATTTTAATTTTTTAAATGAATACTTTTATTTAAAGTTTTGAGTTTTAAATTCTATCCTTTCCTCTTTTCTCTTCCCCTTCCTAAGGTGGTTAGCAATCAGATATAGGTTATACATGTACAATTATGTAAAACATTACCATATCAGCCATTTTATAGAAGACTCAAATTCTTTAAAATTGAAAGAAAGTGAAAAATAGCATGCTTCAGTCTGTTCCATCAATATCAATTCTTTTTTTGGAGGTGGATAGTATGTTTCATCATTAGTCCTTTGGGATTGTCTTGGATCATTGTATTACTGAGAATAGCTAAGTCATTCACAGTTCTTCATCAAACAATATCACTGTCACTGTGCACAACATTCTCCTGGTTCTACTCACTTCACTATACATTAGTTCATGTAAGTCTTTCCAGACTTTTATGAAATCATCCTGCCTGTCATTTCTTATAGTACAATAATATTCCATTACAACCAACTTATTTAGCCATTCCCCAGTTGATGGGCATTCCTTTGATTTACAATTATTAGCCACCACAAAAAGAGTTGCTAGAAATATGTTTGTACAAATAGGTCTTTTTCTCTCTTTTTTTGGATATCTTTGGGATATAAATTTAGCAGTGGTATTCCTGAATCAAGGGGGTATTCACAGTTTTATAGCCCTTTGGGCATAGTTTCAAATTGCTCTCCAGAATGCTTGGATCAGTTCATAACTCCACCAACAGAGGATTAGCATCCAAGTTTTCCCACATCCAATATTTTCCTTTTCTGTTATATTATTCAAACTTATGGGTGTGAGGTGGTACCTCAGAGTTGTCTTAATTTGCATTTCTCTGATCAATAATGATTTAGAGCATTTTTTCATGTGACCATAGATATCTTTGATTTCTTTGTCTGAAAACTTCCTGTTCATATCCCTTGAACATTTATCAATTGGATAATGACTTGCATTTTTATAAATTTGACTCAGTTCTCTATATATTTGAGAAATGAGACCTTAATTAGATACCTGTTGCAAAAGTTCTTTCCCATTTTTCTGCTTTCCTTATAATGTTGGTTACATTGGTTTTGTTTGTGCAAACACTTTTTAATTTTATGCACTCAAAATTATCTATTTTACATTTTGTAATGCTCTCTATATCTTCTTTGGTCCTAAATTCTTCCCCTGTCCACAAATCTGACAGATTAATTTTTCCATCCTCTCTTAATTTGCTTATGGTAACACCCTTTAAGGGTAAATCATGTACCCATTTGGGCCTTATTTTAGTATACAGTGTGAGATGTTGATCTATACCTAGTTTCTGCCATCCTGTTTTCCAGTTTCCCAACAGGCTTTTTTTTAAATCAAATAATGAGTTTTTGTTCCAAAAACTTGGATCTTTGGATTTATCATATATCAGATTATTATAGTCATATACTATAGTATAATTCATGCCTATTCTATTCCACTGACCCATCACTCTATTTCTTAGCCAGTTTCAGATTGTTTTGATAATTCATGCTTTATAATACAGTTTGTCCAATTAATTTTTAATCTATGTCTTCATGGCCCTGTTTTGAAAGCTATTTTTATTGCATTATGATCTGAAAAAGAGGCATATAAAATTTCTGCTCTTCTGAATTTGGTTGTAAGGGTTTTTTTGTTGTTTTTTGCAGGGCAATGAGGGTTAAGTGACTTGCCCAGGGTCACGAAGCTACTAAGTATCAAGTGTCTGAGGCTGGATTTGAATTCAGGTTCTCCTGAATCCAGGGCCAGTGCTTTATCCACTGGGCCACCTAGTTGCCCCGGTAGTAAGGTTTTTAATTCCTTAACACATGGTCAATTTTTTGTTAAGGTGACAAGTATAGATGAGGAAAACGTACATTCTCTTCTATTTCCATTCAGTTTTCTCCATAGGTCTATCATATCTAGCTTTTCTAAAATTTTCTTCATCCCCTTGTTTTGTTTGTTTTGTTTTGTTTTTTGGTGAGGCAATTGGGGTTAAGTGACTTGACCAGGGTCACACAGCTAGTAAGTGTCAAGGGTTTGAGAACAGATTTGAACTCAGGTCGTCCTGAATCCAGGGCTGGTGCTCTATCCACTGTACCACCTAGCTGCCCCCATCTCCTTGTTTCTTACTTTTTTTGGGGGGGGGTTAATTATTGAATTCTGGAAGGGGGAAAGTTTAGGTCCCCCATGAGAATAGTTTTACTATTTATTTCCTGCTGTAATTCACTTAACTTTTCCTTTAAGAATTTGAATCCTATATAACTTGGTGCATATATGTTTAGTATTGATATTATTTCATTGTCTATGGTACCTTTTAGTAAAAGGTAGCTTCTGTATTTACCTCTTTTAATTAAATTTATTTTTGTTTTTGCTTTGAGAGTGTGATTGTTACCCCTGCTTTTTAAAAATTTCAATTGAAGCATAATAGATTCTGCTCCAGTCCCTTATTTTTACTCTGTGTGCTTCTGTTTCCAGGGTATTTCTTATAAAAAATATATTTTTGGATTCTGTTTTTTTTTTTTTTTTTGCAGGGCAATGGGGGTTAAGTGACTTGCCCAGGGTCACACAGCTAGTAAGTGTCAAGTGTCTGAGGCCAGATTTGAACTCGGGTACTCCTGAATCCAGGGCTGGTCCTTTATCCACTGCACCACCTAGCCGCCCCCTGGATTGTTTTTTTAATCCATTCTACTATTCACTTCTGTTTTATGGATGAGTTCATCCCATTCACATTCACAGTTATGATTACTAACTTTGTATTTCCCTTATTTTACCCTGTTTATCCTCCTCTCTATATCTCTTTTTATTTTTCTCTTCCTCAAAAAATCTGTTTTGCTTTTGACCACTGCCTCCCTTAATGTGCCCTCCCTTCTATCAGGGAGGGCACTTTCTCTTATATCCTTCCCCTCCTTCTCTGTTGGGTAAGATAGATTTCTGTAACCAGCTGAGTGTGTATGTAATTCTTTCTTTGAGCCAATTTCAATGAGAGCAAGATTTAACAATGGCCCATCACACCCCTATCTTTCTCTCCATTGTAAAAGTTCTTCCTTTCGTGCCTCATATAAAATAATTTCCCCCAATCCTTTACTCCTTTCCCCCTTTTCCCAGGACATTCCTCTCTCTTACCCCCACACCTTTTTTTGGAAATCATCTTCACATAATCAACTCACACTCATTCCCTCTCACTATATATACTCCTTCTAACTGCCCTAATATTGAAAAGGTTCTTAGGTGTTATAAGTGTCATCTTCCCACATAGAAAAATGTAAACAGTTTGATCTTGCTGAGTTATGATTTCTCTTTCATGTTTACATTTTTATGCTTCTCTTGAATTTTCTATTCAGCTCTGGTCTTTTCATTAGAAATGCTTGAAAGTCCTCTCATTAAAAAGTAATTTTTTCCCTGAAGGATTATACTCAGTTTTGCTGGATAAGGTAATTTTTTATTGTAATTCTAGTTCCTTTGCCTTCTGGAATATCATATCCCAAGCCTTCTAATCTTTTACTATAGAAGCTGCTAGGTCTTGTGTTATCCTGACTGTGGGTCCACAGTATTTGGATTGTTCCTTTCTAGCTACATGCAATATTTTCTCCTTCATCTGGGAGCTCTGGGATTTGGCTATAATATTCCCAGGAATTTTCATTTTGGGATTTCTTTCATGAGGTGATTAGTGGATTCTTTCCATTTCTAGTTTACTCTCTAGTTTAAGCATATCAAAGAAGTTTTCCTTGATAATTTATTTTCTTTTCTTCTTTTTTTTATAAGGAAATTGGGGTTAAGTAACTTGCCCAGGGTCACACAGCTAGTAAGTGTTAAGTGTCTGAGGTCGGATTTGAACTCAGGTCCTCCTGAATCCAGGGCTGGTGCTCTATGCACTGCGCCACCTGGCTGCCCCCCCCTCTTTTTTTTATCATGATTTTCAGATCATTCAATAATTCTCAAATTGTCTATCTTTGATCTATTTTCCACATAAGTTGTTATTCTGATGACACATTTCACATTTTTTCCTGTTTTCCATTCTTTTGACTTTGTTTTATTGTTTCTTGGCGATTCATGGAGTCATTAATTTCCACTTGCCCAATTCTAATTTTTAAGGAATTCTTTTCTTCAGTAAGCTTTTGTACCTCTTTTTTCATTTCATCAATTCTACTTCTTAACAAGTTATTGTCTTCAGTAAACTATTACACATCTCTTTCCATTTAGTCAATTATGTTTTTTAAGAAGTTCTTCTATTCAATGGAGTTTTGTGCTTTTTTTTTTAGCACTTGGACAATTCTGTTTTTTAAGATGTTATTTTCTTCAGTATTTTTTGTTTTTCTTCAACCCTGTCTTTCCATAATTTTCTTACACATCACTCATTTCTTTTTCTAGTTTTCTCCCTACCTCTCTTACTTGGTTTTTGAAATCTTTTTTTTTTAAGCTCTTTCAGGAATTCTTTTTAAGTTTGTGTCCAATTCACATCTTTTCTTTGAGGCTTCACATGTTGCTGTTTTAATTCCCCTGTCTTCTTCTGGGTTTGTATCTTAATCTTCCCTTTTTCCACAGAAATTTCTATGGTCAGGTTTGTTGTTGCTGTTTGTTCATGTTTCCCAGCCTATTTCTTGACTTTTAGCTTTATGTTAAAGATGGGCTTTGCTCCTTGGGTCAAGGGGGCTTTGTCCAAAGATTCAGGTTTTTGATGCTGCTGTTTTCAGAGCTAGTTCTGGGGATCTAAAAGTTTTCAGTTCTTCCAAGGTGGTATGATCTAAGGAGAGGTGTGGTCTCTCTTGGCCTGTGCTCTGTATTGCCAGCCTCCACAAGCACTCCACAAACACCCCTTTATGCCCTGGAATTGTGACCAGGGTCCTTGTTTCCCATGACTGTGAGTTTTCTCACTTCCTCTGACCCTGCAAATGCAACTCGGGCCCAGTTCTTCCATGGTTACAAGATATAAAGTTCTCTGCCTGGGACTTCAGACAAAAGCCCCCACTTTGAAAACCTATTTGTAAAGTATCAATATTCGACCAGTGTTATACATCACACCAGACTCTGAAATGAGTATTAAACATAGGGCATTAGAGAGACACATAGTAAGTATGAACAGGTTATGATGTATAACAACTGAAGAATTTCAAAGAAGACTTAAGTAAAATATTTTCTCAAGAAAATGTGTGATAGGAAGAGAATAGAGACCTGTCACATGGCAAAAGCAAAAGATAACAAGTGTACAACCTCAGCATTCCACTGGCATATTTGTGATATCAGAAAAAAGGGGGAAAATCCCCCATAACATTCTGTGGATTCTTTATGGTGAAGTTGTAGGAGGATATGGATAATAGTCATGCAGGATGGGCAGGCAAGCATGGGTTACATTCTGCCTCATTGGAGGGAACAGCTAAATATATGAGAAAATACATTCATTTGAGTCATTGGATACAATAGCAGAAGGCAAAAGCTAGCTTTTTTCCTCTTACCCACTCCTGCCAACCCACCCCCAGGTCACGGCTGTATTCCTTTACTGATCTTCCAGTTCCAGGGTCCATAATCATGATCTCTCTCTAAAAGTCATGGGGTGTCCAGGAACTCAACCACCTCTATCAATGAGTCTAAGATTCAGCAATTCCCACCTTTGGGGCCATGTAGTTCTTCTCCCCATGATTACCATTTCTCTAACTAAAAGGTTATGCCACTATCTCTCCAATTATGTTTCTGTAAACTCCCAGACAGTTCCCATGTTCTTTGTACCCCCTCTCCTCCAGGCCCTAGGTATTCTCCTAGCTCTGCTACTCAGCAAGACCTCTGGGGCAGTGGGGGGTTTAAAAGGGTTAAGCCATGAAAAAAAGCCCCAAATGTCCCTTTTTACAGTACAGCATAAAAGAGTAGCTCCAAGCTACAATAGTTAAGCAAATAATTTGTCCTTATTCAGTGTTGAAACTGTCCCAGCACGTCTGCCCCCTCCAAAAAAAAAAATGTTACTGAGAATGCACCAAAAAGTAACCACTGCTCCCCAATCCTCCTGGGGAGATTATCAAATAGATAATGTATTTACCCACACCCTCCACAGACAGATATCCTCTAAGTTTCAAACAAAGACACCCCTATAGCTCATAAAGTTGGTCAATATCTTCCCTGATCAGCCCCTTACATTTATAATTTCTGAAATTACCAGCCACAGCCCTTTTCACAGCCAAAAATTCCTTTTGTCCATGGATCAACAAATCTCCCTGTCACTATACCCTCTAATTGCAAATACAGTGGGTTTTCGATGATCTCCTCTCTTGTGTTGTGGTACAAGACTGGTCCCAAGGCTTCTGGGCTAACTTCATTGTGTAACACAAAGGATTCTATAAACTAACAATGTCTGAAGCCATTGGCCAAGTTCTTAAAGTAAGTCTGTTCAAACTTCTCTATTGAACTTGTCCAAATGGCACTGAAGAAATTGGGTCATCTTGACTTTATTTTTCCTTTTATACTATAAGTTCATCACTTGTACAGGAATGAGTTCTCTTCAAGTTAGCATTAATGACAGAGTATATAACAAATATTTGGTACTGGGCATCAAACCCTGGAAAAAAACTTAAGTGCTCAAAGGCACCTAGGCTACTAGGTGGTATGGTGGATAGAGAGTACTGGGCCTGGATTGGAGTCAGGAAGATCTGAGTTCAAATCTGGCTTTAGCTTACTAGCTGCATAATCCTGCCTCAGTTTCCTTAGCAAATAAAATAGGGATATCACCTACCTCCCAGGGTTGTTGCGAAGATCAAATGAGACAATATTTGTAAGGCACTTAGCACAGTGTCTTGGCAGAGTAGGAGCTGTATAAATGCTTATTTTCTTCTTTCCCTTTCAAAGATTCTTCCAATGTGACCAGCTGACTAGTGTGTTTATTTTCTTAGGATCAGTACTTTCATCCCTTCCAAAATGCTAGGTGTCCCATGTACTTAACAGAAGCTCTGTGGAGTGGTATTTGTCAGAATACAAACCATGTTTTAAAATATGGCTGATGTGTTGTTTTGCTTTGTTGTACTATATTTTAAAAATTATTACCATGAATATGAAGAACATTAACAAAGAAGCATGGAAAAAGAGGACTGCTTATGAAACTATAAACTTCAATTACATAAAGAGTGGTTATTTTATTTACATATGAAACAAATTCAACATGGTTGTTCCAAAGGCATCCTACTTGTCTGTGTCCCTCAGAACTTCCTACTGAGCTTATATGTTAACACAATTGTATTGGTCGGGAAGAAGGGGAGAACTATTGGCAAGTGATAGTGATGTTTTGAAAAAGAGCATCAATAAAACATTTTAAAAGAACTGGCACTTAGGAGCTGATAGCTTTGGACCATTATCATCCATCCAAAAGACTACTTTCTCTAGCTTTTTCCTTATGTTCTCTCAGAGTCTTCTAAAAGACAATGAGAACATTCAGCAATGTATCAATACCAGGTTGAACCCTGGTAGTCTTTTCTTTTACTGCCTCAGCAATAGGGATCTGTTCATATCCACTGTGCAGATCTAACTCTGAAAATGCCTGGTTGCCTAGCAAACAGTCTAGAGTATCTTGAAAATGCAGCTTGATGTACTGATACATCTTATTTATTTCTTTCACTCAAAGCCTGATCTCAGATGTCAGCATTTTCCAAGATTCTTCCTTGACACCACTTTAGATGAGACATATGGACTACAGGACTTTATAATTATGCCATTGACTTAGAGATCCTCTAGATATTTTCTAATGTCTTCAACCCCAGGAAGATATCCATGGGCACATCCTATTTATACATGAAAACATACCAGTCCTAAAATTGAACTTATTCTTAAATTGGTCATTCCATTCCTCAGGCACCAAGGAGACAATAGGCCAAACTTTTCTGGATTCTCTCTTGAGATGGAGAATTCAATGCTCCTTTGATATTCTTTCCTACCACTGTTTTTTTTTTTATTTGAACAAAAACCAAGAGTTGCTAGACAGTCTGGGTTCTGAGTCCCAGTTCATATCCATAATATTTGTTAATACTTTGAACAAGCTGGATTTCGTCTCAATCTATGGTGATACACAAGATATGTCCATAGTCTGGACATACAGGCTCACTTTCTTATCCACTACTTCCCTGGAGAAGTAAGCTGACACTGAAAGCATCCTACAGATGTCTAGTCCATGTATAGACTACAAAATTATCTTATGCAAATGCCTTTCATAAAATGACTGAAATACAACAGTCACTTGGGGTTTACTGTCCTGCATAGCAAGGCACTCTGCATATCCAAGTCTCCTTATGCTGTGCATCAGCTTCTATAAGTTCACATGGAAAATATTCAGGGGGGGCAGCTAGGTGGCATAGTGGATAAAATATTAGCCCTGGATTCAAGACCTGAGTTCAAATCTGTCCTCAGATACTTACTAGGCCCTAGGCAAGTCACTTACCCCAGATTGCCTCCTCCCACCCCCCAAAAAATTAAGAAACAGTAGAAAAAGGATGTGAAGAGACACAGAGAAATTCTGACATATAAAGAAGGGAAACTATCTTTAATGGAGCCATAAGCAATGAACCAATATCAATACTAAACATGCAACAAATTATATAGCCTCTAAATTCACAAAGGAAAAATTAACTGAATTGTTAAAAGGCCTCAATGGTAGCACAATAACTGTAAGAGCTTTTAATATTTCTCTGTCAAAGATTGTAAACAAAAAGGAAAATGTACAACTAACTAAATAAATTATTTGTGAACTTGGAGTGGAAAGACTTATTATATCTTCTTAATGGAAATATTAAAGAATATTCATATTACTCAACACTACATGTTGCCTATACAAAAATAGACCATGTTCTAGGGCACAGAGAAATTATAGATCAACATAAAAAAGCAAAAATGCTAAACAAATCCTTGATAGACTACAGTACAATAAAAATAGTAACAGAGGGAACACAAGCAAAAAATAGAGACCTGAATGGAAACTTAATAATGGCATCCTGAATGATGAGTAGGTCAAAGAATAAGTCATAGAAACAGTAACTATGTGAGATAGATTGAAAACGATGAGACACAATACCAGAATTTCTAGATGCAACTAAAGAAGTCCTCAGAGGGTTATGTTTCTAAAAATACAAATGAACAGAATAGAAAAAGAGGGGATTAAATAATCATACATGCATTTTTAAAAATAGGAAATCAACAAATAAACTAACCCAACCCAAAGTAAGAACAAAAAGACTATAGAATTGATAAACAACTCTAAAAGCTAATTCTTTGATTAAAAAAAACTAACAAATTGATAAAGATTTAGTTAACCTGATCAAAGGGGGAAGAAAATAAAATTGCTACCCAAAATGGGCTAGGCAAAATTACAACAGAGAAGTAGTAAAAATGATTATCACAACTACTTGTACACAATTTTGTGCCAGAAAATTAAATTTTTTTAAACTAATGATTATCATAAAAATATAAGATTTTCAAATTTAACAGAACATGAAATAGAGACCTTAAGTATTATAATCTCAGAAAATTAAACTGAATGAATTGTAAAGAAAGTACAGGGAAAAAAGCAACACCACAGTCCAGATGTATTAACAGGTGAACTCTATCAAACATTTTTTAAAAAACCTTATGTCTATATGATATGGTTTATACGCAAAAATTGAGAAAGGGAACACTCTATGAAGCACCTTTTGTGAGACAAATTTAATCCTATTAAAACCTAAAACAGGAAAGGGTAAAGCCAAGTAATAGAACTACATATAGACTAATATCACTAATGTATATTACTTTACAATTTTAAAATTTTAAAAATGACAAGAGCAATATATATAATCATATATATACACACATATTACAGTGAATTTTTTACATATGTATATATAAATTTCACTGTAATACATATGTATATACATACACATATATGCATATATATAAATATATACCTATACATATATATATGTGTGTGTATATGTGTGTGTGTATATATAATATATAAATCTAATCTAGTTAGATTTATAACGGATACAAGAACTATTAAAATTTAGTAAAACAATGAACATAACCACATATTTTAAAGCATTCCAAACCACATAACTCTATCAAGAGATGAAGAGAAAGTCTTTTTACAAAATCCAGCACTCATTTATCCTAAAAACTGTACAAAGCATAATCATTGAAGGACCAATTTTAATAAGATTAAAAGTATTTATCTAAAACCAAAAGCTGCTTTGATTGCCATAGAACATCATTAAAAGTTTTCTAAATAATATGAGTATAAAGTAAGTATACCTTCTTACCCCACTGTTATTCAACATAATTCTATATTTGCTTATTGATGGCAAAAGCAAAAAAGAAATTCAAGACTTAAGCTTTGACAATAATGATAAAAATAGAATGTAGTAGGGAAGAGAGGAAGAATAAGGGGATGGAGCTTATTATCTCAGGGTACATGAGAAGAGGACTATACAAACAAACATGGAGGAAACTGAGTGGGGATGTAGGTATCATATGGACCTCACTTTTATCTGAACCAGACAAAGTAGAGTTGGTTTCTCTCTCTCTCTCTCTCTCTCTCTCTCTCTCTCTCTCTCTCTCTCTCTCTCTCTCTCTCTCTCTCTCTCTCTCTCTCTCCACACACACACACACACACACAGGCAATCAGACTCAACAGGGAAACAAGTGGGAGGAACCAGGGAGTGGAAGATATAATCAGAAAGGGATTAGCCATAAACAAAATGTGGCAAGGCTCTAGATTTATTCTACAAACCCACACATGTTCCTAGGTCTTGCCTAGCTATATTTCCTTATCAGGTTTCTAGGGTTACCCTAAGGGATAGTGAGATTCTTTTAATGCTACTAGATCAGACCCCCTTTCCAATATATTTCTTCCAATTATCATCACCAGTGCCAACTAATATCTCTTCAATATGATCAAAGAGCAAGAAAAAAATTAACCCTTAAAAGGGGATAATTTCTGAGAGAAAATAATAAGATGTACAAACATATCCCCTCCCACACTCTCCCCTCTACCATCTTAGCGCTGTGGGGAGTAGACAAAAACTTAAAGCTGCAAAGCATTCACTTGCCAAATTTACTTCTCCAATGGGGTTTGGATTCCATGTCATCAGGATCTTCCAGAAGCAGGCTCTGAAACATTCACATGGGTTGGCATGAGCAGAGCACCCGGGGAATGAATACTAAGATTGGGACATCATTGGCCAACCCCCAAGTACAAAAATAAACTCCAACTTTGAAGGATAAATAATGAAGGGAAGAGTAAAAGGAACGGAAATAAAGATAAAAACTTGTCATTATACTCTGAATCCAGGAAATAAAAGAGTAGCAATAGAGTAGACACAGATGACTTTGCTAGTGATGAGCACATTTCTTCTCTTTCCCTACCTAAAGGAATAGGAGATGGGCAGGGGAAGAAGAGGGAAATAAAGATAAATAATTAATAACCATAACTCTGAATGCAAATATGATGAACTCACCTGAAAAACTGAAGATGAGGGCATAACAGATTACTTAACACAGAGATTCACTCAGAGTTAAAATAAGGTGCTAGAGCAAAATCCACTATGTTTCAAGTAAGATCAAAAAGTGAGGATAGCAATTATTTCAGATAAAACAACAGTAAAAAACTGCAATAGTTAAAAGTTGTAATAGTTAAAAATAGAGAAACTAGGCCATTATATTATGCTTAAAGACACCATGGAAAATTAATATTAACACTTAAAAATATGTACTGAATGGTATATCATTTGAATACTTAAAGGAAAAGTTAATTAAAATATAGGGAGAAACATAAAATAAAGTTTAAAACAGTAGAGGAAGTCAATGTACCCCTTTCAGGCCTAATCAAAAAGATAAATAAGGAATTAAGGGCCTAAATAGAAGTTTATAAAAATTAGATATGTTAGCTAGATCTCTAGCAATTTTTAAAAGGGATTGAAAGCAGTATATATGTGTATATATATGTATATATGTCTGTGTTTATTTAGCTACATCTATATATCATCCATATCTATATCTTTCTCAGCTGCACAGCATCATTAATCATGTATTAGCCCATAAAAAAAACCTCACAAACAAATTTAGAAAAACAGAAATATTAAGCATATAACTTACTGGCTACAGTGAAATAAAAAGTTATATTTAAGTTTTAAAGAAAGAATTAAAAATTAATTGGAGACCAAATAACTTAATCCTTAAGAATGGACAGACCAAAGAACCAATCATAGAAGTAAAAGATAATTTCATCAAAGAAAATTACAACAATGAGACAACATACTAAAGAAATTCTTAGGGAGGGAAATTCATCTCTTTTAACACTTTAATCAGTAAAAGAGAGAACCACCAGAACAATGAATTATGTGTACAACTAAAAAAAAAAATAAAAAAACAAGAAATCCAAAAACCCCAACTAAATACAAAATGGAAATTCTGAAAATCAAGAGAGATTCACAAATTTGAAAGTAAAAAGCCCATTGAATTGATAAATAAAACTGAAAACTTAAAAAAAACCTAATAAAATATCTGAAGTAGAGTAGGCTTCCTCAGGAGGTGGCAGGTTTATTGTTACCAGAGGGATTCAAATAAAGTATGAACGGCCACTTGTCAGGCACGTTAGAGCGGAGATCCATGTTTGGGTATGGGTCGGCCACTCAGGTCCCTTCCATGTCTAAAAATATGTGATATTGTGTAGGATTCAATTGCCTCATCTATTAAGTAAGGGGCTTAGATAAGGTGATAGATAAGGTCCTTTCTACAGCTCCAGATCTATGATGTAATGAATAATTAGGGATAGTGACTGGACCTGTGCTTTCATAACTACTGGCAACTCTTGGGTTAGGAAACTCTCAAAGCAGATCGGTACCTTGCCTGCAACTTACACCACTATAACACTGAGAGTTTAAGTGATTTGTCCAGGGTCACACAACTCTATGTGTCAAATATGGAATTTGAATTCAGGTCTTCCTAGTTTCAAGACCAGCTCTAGCCACTCTTCCATGCTGCCTTCCAATGATTAAGTAATTACCTTTTTTTTCTTTTTTCTTTTTTTTTTTTTTTTAGTGCTCTAAGGTTTACAAAGTACTTTGCATGCATTACCTTATTTGATCATGATGACAACGATGGGGGTAGTTATTAGTATACTAATTTTACAGATGAATAAACTGAAGTAGAAAAGTTAAATGACTTGCCCTGAGTCACACAGATGGTAAGCACTGGACTTGCTGTCCAGCACATTTTTCATTCACTATGCTGACTCTGAATTGTAATAAAGCTAGATAGAGACTTCCTAACCTACTCTATCTAGCCAAGAACTCATCATTTCAGAATCCTAATCCCTTATCCAGAAATACAAATTTTTTTTGGGGGGGGATATTATCTTTTTGGTCATTTTCCATATTCTCCCTTATTTTCAAAAATCCCTATCTTCATTTAACTGTTCTGAGGAAAATAGTGGCGGGGTCCTTTAGGTCTTTGGTTTCCCATCCAGAATTTCACAATCATTAGAGATTCTTTTTTCTTTCTTTATAGCAGAATCATTTATGTCCACATAAATCAATAGAAGTAGATAATGGTAATTAGGTTAGACAAATCTTGAGAGACTCTCTATAACATCCTAGGATACATGTCCTCAGTTTATATATGGCCACCTTTATGCTTCTTAATAATAGCTAGCATTTATTTTATTTTATTTTTTATTTTTTAATTTTTTTTTTTTTTTAGTGAGGCAATTGGGGTTAAGTGACTTGCCCAGGGTCACACAGCTAGTAAGTGTTAAGTGTCTGAGGCCGGATTTGAACTCAGGTACTCCTGACTCCAGGGCCGGTGCTTTATCCACTGCGCCACCTAGCTGCCCCAATAGCTAGCATTTATAAGAAATGCCAAGCAGGATGATTTCAGAAATGCCTGGAAAGACTTACATGAATTGATATAAGGTGAAGTGAGCAGAACCAGAACACTGTACACAGTAACAGCAATATTGTATGATGAACAACTGTGAATGACTTGACTCTTCTCAGCAATACAAAGATTCAAGACAATCCCAAAGGACTCGTGATGAAAAATCTATCTGCCTCCAGAAAAATAACTGATGTTTTCTGAATACAGACTGAAGCATGCTATTTTTCTCCTTCCTTCCTTCACTTCCTTCTCTCCTTTTATTTTCTCTTTCCTTCTTTTTCTTCCTTTCTTCTTCCTTTCCTTCTTTTTTCTGTTTTCTTCTTGAAACATTCCTTTGTTATCTGTTGTAAGTGGAGAGGTCTTCTTCCAATCCTTTTACCACCTTGACTTTGTATACACATAGCTATAATTTGGCTTTGAAGGAAACACAATCATTACAGGTCACTGGAACACTCTCATTGCCTTCCCTACTTGCAAAAATTGAGATCTTTAGTTCTTTGTGTCTCTAAGCACTTAATAAATGCTTTTTTGATTGACTGATTGATTGCTGCTAATTTGTACTATTACCTACAGCAGAAAACTGCCTATTTTTCATACCTGCTAACAACATTGGGAGACAATCATTAGGGTTTCTTTAGAAAGACTTTTTCCATAAAATACTTTCTAGGCTTTTCTCGCCTGGTATTGTTTGCCCTTGTACATTTGATCAGCAATTACCTTATTCCTGCCAAGGAAAGTCATGTAAACAGCCACAAGGAAGGAAAGAAATTAGTATTAAGTTCCTACAATGTGCTATGCACTCTTCTAAGTCCTTTTACAAATATTTTTTCATTTCATCTTCACTACAATACTGTGAGGTAGATGCTATTATTATCATGCTGTTTTTACAGTTGAGGACAGACAGGAATTAAATTACTTGCCCAAGGTCACCCAGCTAATAGGTATCTGAGGCCAGGATTTAACCATAAGTCTACCTGACTCCAGCCCCAGTGCTCTATCCGTTGCACCACTTACTTGCATAATCCTCTATTATCTCTAAGATCATGTAGGGCTGCTGGGTGGCACAGTGGACAGAGCACCATCCCTGGAGTCAAGAGGACCTAAGCTCAAACCCAGCCTCAGATATTTGACACTACTAGCTATGTGATCCTGGACAGGTTATTAACCCTGATTTTGCCTCAAAGCCTCCAGGGCCATCTCCAGTTGTCCTGATGGATATTTTGCCACTGGACCCAGATGACTCTGGAGGAGACAGTGAGGCTGGTGGCTTTGCACAGCCCTTCCTCACTTAAATCTAATTCATCACAAGTGATGACATCACTCCGAAGGACAAACAACAAAAATGACAACAAGATCATGTACAGAAATACAACTTCTGGGGGTAGTAACAATAGTGAGGGGAAAAAAATGGTGCACACTTATATAATAATACCTGCTACCAGGAAGACTGAAGCTGTTGGATTGGTTGAGATCCTGAATTCTAAGCTTCAAAGGACTAAGCAGGTCAGGTGCCTGTACTAAGTGAACCACTGGGAGCAGACATCAAGTTGCCTTTGTTGTTCAGTTATTTCAGTCATGTCCAATTCTTTGTGACCCAATTTTGGAGTTTTCTCGGCAAAGATACTAGTCATTTCCTTCAGCAGCTAATTTTACAGATGAGGAAACTGGGGCTAACAGGGATAGGTGACTTGGCCAGGGTGACACAGCTAGTAAGTGTCCGAGGTCAGATTTGAACTCAGATCTTCCTGATTCCAGGCAGGGCTCTCTATTACTGTATTACTACTCTATTTACTTTTTTTTTTTTTTGCAGGCCAATGAGGGTTAAGTGACTTGCCCAAGGTTACACAGCTAGTAGTTGTCGAGTGTCTGAGTCCAGATTTGAACTCAGGTCCTCCTGAATCCAGGGCTGGTGTTTTATCCACTGCACCTCCTAGCTGCCCCCTGTATTTACTATTTATTAGATGGCACTGAGTGCATCTAGTGATGATTAGCAACTCTATTGCACATAAAAAGTTCCAGGTCCTTACCCCTTAGCTTCTGTCAAAGGTCATCTCAATCACCACCTTCTAAATGAGATCTTTTCTGATCCCCTGTTGCTAATGCCACCTAAAAATCATCTTGCATTTTCTTGATACATATTTTGTGTTTATTTGTACATAACTTTTTCTGGCCTCAGATACTCACTAGCTGTTTGGGCAAGTTACTTAACCCTGTTTGCCTCAGTTTTCTCATCTGTAAAATGAGCTGGTGAATGAAATGACAAACCACCCCAGTATCTTTCCCAAGGAAATCCCAAATGGGTCATGAAGAATTGGACATGACTGAAAAGGCTGAACCAAAATGCCTTTTTCCCCTAATAGGATAAAATTTCTTAGGAACAACACTACCAAAAAATACCATTGAATTCTCAGTAATTATAATGATCCAGCTTGACTTTGAAAAAGAGGTAAAAAAAAAAAATGCATCTCCCCTCCCTTATTTGCAGAGGTGGGGGACTATGGGTATGAAATACTGCATGTATCATCAGGCTCAGCTAATGTAATGGCTAATTTTACTGATTTGGCTTTTTTCCTCTTTTTTTTTCCTCTTTTTTTTCTGGGGCAATGGGGGTTAAGTGACTTGCCCAGGGTCACACAGCTAGTGTCAAATGTCTGAGGCCAGACTTAAACTCAGGTCCTCCAGAATCCAGGGTCAGTGCTGTATCCACTGCACCACCTAGTTGTCCCCTTTTTTCCTCTTTTTAAAAAGTTTTTGTTAAAATCCATGATTTTCCATGAGGAGGAGGAGGATTGATTGATGATGATTGATAATGATGATGGTACTTACTTTGCTGGGCTATTGTGAAGAAAATTCTTTGTCAGGTATAAGGTACTATATAAATGTTATCTATTACTGTTGTTGCGATAATCAACCTCATGGGTTTATTGTAAGGAAATCTCTCTTTAAAGTACTATATAAATGTAGTTTACTATAAAAAAATAAATGATGACCAGGATGCTATCAGAAAAGCTTGGAAAGACTTACATGACCTGATGCAAAGTGAAATGTACTGTATACAAGATAACAGCAATATTGTAAGATAAAATCCATGATTTTGTAGGTAGAAGAGAGTTATTTTTAGAAATAAAGGTGATGGGGCAGCTAGATGGTGCAGTAGTTAAAGCACCAGCCCTGGATTCAGGAGGACCTGAGTTCAAATCTGGACTCAGACACTTGACACTTACTAGCTGTGTGACCCTGGGCAAGTCACTGAACCTTCATTGCCCTGAAAAAAAGAGAAATAAAGGTGATGTAAAAATTAATTTAAAAATTAAAAAAACAAGGATGTAAAATTCTTAAGAGCAGGAATAGGAGTTTTTCATTTTTGGATTTATAAACGTCAAAGCCCAGCATAATGCCTGGCACATTATTCAGTCATAGGCTTGATTCAGTCTATTCCCCTGGTTGTTTAGGTTCAATATTGAAACAAAATGAGACCCTCAAAAGTCATTCAACAATTTAAAAAAAGAGATTTATTTAGCCATAGCAATAGGAGAATATTCAACAAGGACTGGCACTGAGAACACCTGTAGTTGATTCAGCTGAGCAAAGTGCCCTTGCCTCAGTGTCCCATTGTGATTTATACCAACCAAGCATCAGAATGCCCCTGGAGCCCCTCAGGGCTGCTTTATACTCAATTGACCAAGAAGGGATGTCAATAGCCAAGCACTATTCATATGGTTTAATACCTGTTAAGGAAAAAATTAGCCTAATTTGCACGGTAAGAAGGGTTAGAATATTGTCCATAGTACACACATAGTAGGCATTTAATAAATGCTTGTTTATTGATTAACTAATTTTAGACCTAAAAGGTCATGTATCCTTTTCCACATAGGTTAAAAGGAGACTTGCTATTGTCAATGGTTCAATTGATTTGAAGAGGACATTCCTGTGCTAAAAATGTAGCTCTCTATTAATCTTTTCCAAAGCCAACCACACCTACACAGATCCAGCTGTGTTTATCCAATGAAGAATGAATGCCTTCTGTCTAAATGATAGCTACTGCCTAACACAAGATTGTAGGTTGAATGAGACCTCACTGCAAAATGTATCTCCTTGTCCCCTTCAAAAATGACCTGTGACCCTTTAGAGAGAACTGGATATTCAATAACTATTTAAAAATGGATGAAAAGGAAGTCAATTTGGAAGTTAGCTCTGCCATATTTCACCCCTACATGACACTCTATCATTATCCACACAAAATTTGATTTGCTCTACATTGTGTGACTGTAAGCATAATTTAATTTTCTGCCTTGCAACAAATCTCCCATTCATTTGGCCTTCACTCACCATATGATTGGCAGAACCACTTCTGAAGTGGGTGCTCAGTGATTCAAGCCCCTAGCTCTGCTTGAAAATTGATATTTCCTTCTCTCCCCAACTACTAATGAGCACCACCAGTCCCTCTTCTTTTCTTTCTTTCTTTTTTCTTTTTAAGGTTTCTTTCACATATGTCCTGGACCACTCATTTTGCAAAGACCGTTTTATTTGCTAAGCTAAACCAGATAAGATGGGCCGAGGCCAAACTTTCACACAAAACACAGAACTGGGTCATTCTAGCTAGAACTTCTTAGTGTTTGAATTAATCCGGGCCCCCATTTAAAGTGCAAACAGGAAGTGCAAAACCCAAACTTCCCCTAGTATTCTGTGTTCAGCATACACACACACACACAGACACAAATATATTCCCAAGTAAAGATTCACTTAGATCCTGCAGCATTCCTATAGGACAAAAAAAATCAACTTAATTTTTGAGATAATTTCCCTATGAAATTATATATATATATATATATGTCATATACACATAAATTTCATCTATATATATGAGTTTTACATTTATATGTATGTATATGTATGTGTGTATGTATATATGTATGTGTGTATATATTTCATAGGGAAGTTATCAAAAAATTGAGTCGATTTTTTGTGTGTACACATACATATGTGTATATATGGGTGTCCACACGTGTATGCATGCATCATACACGCACATGTGTGTGCAATGCATGTGTGCATATATGTGTAAATGTATGTGTAACATATACATAAATTATATATAAATTAATTAATTGTATATAAAGTATATATAAATGTCATACTTATATGTGTATATGTATGTATATATACATATACACATGCATATACACACATACATACATACACACACACACACCTAGAAGAGGATGGAAGTGGGGACTGAGACTGGGATTTCAGTTCAGAGATTTCCAGTATCTTTTAGAGATGTGGGGTAGAACAGAATAGGTAGAAAAGAGGGCAAGGAAAAAGTCATGGTACTTTTCTTCTTGCTATTAAAAATCTGGAAGCCATCCAAGCCCACAGAGCCTTGACACATTTGCAACTGAGGATGGATGAGTACACCAATGCTTGGTTATCTTAAAAGTTCAACATAACCTTGTTTCTTCTGGGCTAGCTTCTGGGGAAGGGAAATGTGGTATATGGAAATGTATTTGCTCATAATTGTGAAATGACTGTTGATGAATATTATTTTGGATTTATAACAGAATTAGTCTGGCCCTTTAAAAAAAAAGACAACTTGCAAAGTCACTGACCAGCTTCTGTTCCAGGAACCTGATTGGAATCATCTGAAACTGAATGACATCATTGAAACACTAGGAAAAACCCAGAGTTAGAGACTCATTGCAGGGAGAAGCTCAGAGGGGCAGCCTGCCCTGCTCTATTCCCTTGGCCACTGCCCTGATAAAGCCCCTCATTCTCCTCCCATACTATGACAAAACACTTCTAAAAGATATTCCTACCTCTACTCTCTGCCAGAAATTCATCCTTCCATAATCAGGGTAAGTGGCAGAGAGGCAGATTTCTGTTCTCTACAAGGAAAAACTCCCTAATAATTAGAGCTCTCTAAAAGAGCAATGGGTTACAACAAGAGGTAATGGATTCCTCCTCCCTGGGAGGTCTTCAAGAAAAGGCTAAGGCAACCCCTTAGGAGGTGTGTTGTAGAGGGCATTCATGTTCAAGTACTGGTTGGACTAGATGCCTTCTTCAATGATCCTGTTGACAGATTATAAATTCACAGGCATTGTCATGTTGCTTCTTTAGTCAGAATTCATCAGTGGCTTCCTATTGCCTAGTGAATAAAGCCTTAGCTCTTCTACTTGACATTCAAGGGCATCAATAATCTGTTGCCTTGCTACCAGACATTTCACTGTATGAGAGAGAGAGAGAGGGAAAGGGAGAAGAAGAAGGGGGAAGAAGTGGGAGCTCGCTAAATTGGGCTATAATTTAAACATCAAGATTTCCTACCTCTATACCTTTACTCCCACCAATCTCAGTGCCAAGAATGCCCCCTCTCTCCCACTTTTCATTGAATATCTATATTTTAAAGTTCAGCTCAAGTACTGCCTCCTATGGGAAGACTTCCTTGGTTCGCCCAATCAGTTTGACAGAATCTTAAAATTTTACAATTGGAAGATACCCCAGAGGACATCTTGTCAACCCAAACCTAAACAGGAAATGCCTCAAAAATAGACCTGACAAGATGGCAGTCAGACTCTCCTTAAATAATTCTAGAGAACCCACTCTCTCCTCTACATGCTTCTCAATTCATCCTAAAATGAAATTGTCATGAAATATGTTAACTAGCTTCCTTGCTTCCTTTCACCTGCAAATTTGTGAGCATGCCACCTATTCCTTCATCTAAGTCATGACTAGTTCTTGACAAAACCACACTGGCTCTTAATGATCACCACTTCCTTTTCTAAATCTCTCATTTGGCTTTTAGATGCCTCTAATTCAGGGTTTCTTAACCTGGGATCATGGACCCTACGGGATCTTTGGATAGATATCAGGGGGTCTGTGTAATTACTTTTAAAAAATATGTTGATAACTATATTTCAGTGTAATTGGTTTCCTTTGTAATCATATGTATTTTATTTTATATATTTAAAAACATTATCATAGAAGTCAAGATTGCAGGAGATAGGCAGCAACCCAGTTGAACTCTTCCAAAACTCTCCTCCAAACAACTTTAAATGACATCTCAAAACAAATTTTGGAGTGGCAGAGACAACAAAAATCATAGTGAGATTGTTCTAGCCTAAGACAACTTAGGATGTTGGCAGGTGAGGTCTGTGACACTGGGGAGGGAGCCAGCACAGAACATACGTGGAGACAGCACCAGCAGTGGTCATTAGGGGCAGCAGCAGTAGCAACAGCAGCAACAACAGCTTTGGGAGCTCTCCAACAAGAGACAGTAAGATAATCAGACAATTGGTCAGAAAGAGATTACAGGGGATCCTTTGCTGGCACTGGTTGTATCTGATGATGATTAACAATTCTATTGCCCATACAGAGTTCTGGGGCACAATTCCATGGCAGAGAGGAGTACTGGCATTTGTGGTTACAGGAAAGCAGGGGTCCTGATCACAGTTCCAAGGCCAAGAGGAGTACTAGTGTTTGTGGCTTCAGGGGAGCGAGAACCCTTCCTGGGTAAAGACCAGAATGCAGACCAGAAGAGCAGTGACTACACCTCTCCACAGATCATGCCACTTTGGAAGCACCAAAACTCATAGACTCCAAAACTGACCATGAAAATAGCAGCATGAAAAAGTCTGAAATAGAGAAAAAATTTCCATGTACATAATACAACACAAGAGGATTCTATATGAAACCATGCATCTCCATTTCACACTGTTTGCTTTAAAAAACTTTCATAAATACTATGCATTGTTTTCAAAACTACCCCATTTTTCTGTGCTTTCTTTTGATTTTTCTTTTGTTCTCTGCTATATGCTTTTTATTTTTTTTTCTCCCTCCCTTCCCACCCCACAGTGGAGAAGGCCACCATTTGACACAGATATGTATATTTGTGTGTATGTATATATACATATATATGTAAAAACATATACTATACATACTTCTATTTATCAGTTTTCTCTGGATGTAGATAGTATCTTCTTTCATAGGTCTTTTGTAGTTGATTTGAGTATAATACTTAAAACAACTTAGTCATTCACAATTGTTCTTCAAACAACATTGCTATTACTGTATATAACATTCTCTTGGTTCAATTGGTTTCACTCTTCATTATCTCATGCAAGTCTTTCCATGTTTTTCTAAAATCAACCAGCAAAGTAGTGTTCCATTACAATCATATACCACCACTTGTTTAGCCATTCCCTAATTGATGGCCATCCCCTTAATTTCCCAGAACCCAATTTTAACATAAAGGTAAAAATCAATAAATAGGCTAGAAAAATGAGCAAACAACAATGATAAAAAGGACCCAACCATAAAAAGCTACTATGGTGGCAGGGAACACTGAGACATAAACTCAGAAGACAACAATGTGAAAATAGCTGTAAACAAAGCTTCAAAGAAAGATGCTAATTGGGGCCAATCCAAATGAAAATTCCTGGAACAATTAAGGAAAAAGATAAGAGTGATAGAGGGAAAATTGGGGAAAAAAATTGGAGCAATGCAAGAAAATTATGAAAAGAGAATTAGCAGCTTGGTAGAAAGAGGCACAAAAATACTACAGAAAATAACACCTTAAAAATAGAATTGGCACAATGGTAAAAGAGGCACAAGAATTCACTGAAGAAAAGAACTCCTTAAAAATCAGAATTGACCAAATGGAAAAAGAGGTACAAAATTTTGTTGAAGAAAATAATTCTTCAAAAGTTAGAATTGGGCAACTGGAAACTGACTCCATGAATCATCAAGAAACAATAAAACAAAATCAAAATAATATCAACTAGCCCCCAGATTCCTTTCATATACAATTTAATGATGCTGATATCTATTCTTTCATCTAAGTCATGACCTGTTCTTGACAAAGGTACATGAGTTCTTAGTTATTACCATTTCTTTTCTAAATCCTTAACCTCATTAGCCCTTAGTTTGGAGAGTTTTAGTTTGAAGACTCCATATTTTTTTTTTTAATTGGGACACTTGCCTATCTGTAGTCTCGTGGCATATCTCTTATTCACCACATTTTTAAAAAGGTTTCCCACAGCAGCTCATCAATCATACCCACAAGTTCTTTCACTATCTTTCTCAATCTGATGATCATTCCCCTTTGTACAAAACACAGTAGAAAAGACTTGCTCTGCCAGTCCTTTCACCTTATTGCATAGTAGAATCAGTTTCGTTTTGTACGTGTGGCTATTGTTTGTGCTGACTGAAGCACACACAAAACACATTTAGATTCATTGAATCAGAGTTTGAAAAGGTCTTTGGGGGTTGTCAAGTTACCTCCTTATAGCACATGGGGGCATGCCCTCCCCAATTCACAGAGTGAATCCCCTAAACTCAAGGTACTATGTGGTCCATATGCACTCAAAAACATAGCTCACAAGTCCCCAACAAAGTATAACCTTTATTAGTTAGCCAGAGGACACAAAATTAAAAAAAAAAACAACCAAAGGCATTATTTAAATAGCATTAAAAGAAGAATAAACAGAAAACATTTCCTCCATAAATTTGGGGCACACCCTTCCACAAATATACACCATCAGTGGGAAGGGTATATAGGAAGCATGTGTGGTAAAGACTTACTCATGGAGATGCACGTGCATAGAGAATCCATGTGACTATAGTACACATAAGGGAGGGAATACACAAAATACATTTGGCCAGGGCAAATATGTAAGAGGAAAACTTAAAGCTCCAGCAAAAATCTTCCCTTGGGCACAGGGTCACAGTGAGAAATGTTCCTGACTGTTTCTCATAAGAGTCAACCTGTTAAACCAGGGGAAAGATACAACACAGAAAGAAAATTATAGACCAATATCATTAATGAATATTGACTCCAAAATTCTAAGCAAAATCCTATCAAACACACTACATTATAGCAATTTATCCAAGAAATCATGCATTATGATCAAGTGAGATTGTTCAACATTAGGAAAACAATTAACGAGATCAATGGTATTAAAAACCCCAAACATCCACAAGCCACATGATCATCTCAATAGATGCAGAAAAAGCCTTTGACAACACATAGCATTCTTTTATGCTAAAAAACTTAAACCCTATAAAGTATAGGCATAGAAGGACCTTTTTAATATTATAAAATGCATCCATCTAAAATCAAAAGCAAGCATCATATTCAATAGGGACACCCTAAACCTTTTCCAATGAATATGTGAGTGAAGCAAGAATGCCTATCTTCCCATTATTATTTGATATAGTTCTGGAAGTGCTAGCAACAATAATAACATAAGACAGAGAAAGGAGTTAAAGGAATAAAGACAGGTAAAGAAAAGATAAAACTATTCCTGTTTGCTGATATAACTGTCAATGTAGAAAATCCTAGGGAATCAATATAAATACTAATTGAGACAATAGCAACAGAAAGATTGAAGGCTATGAAATAAATCCTCAAAAAATCAATCAAAACATATATTTCATATAATAATATGAAAATAGAAAATGCAATGATAGAAAAGGAAATCCTATTTTAAAAAACTACAAAATGCATAAATATCTGCAGATCATACTCCCAAAGCACAAAAAAAGACTTGCATAGATTCAATTACAAAGTACTACTTAAAGAAATAAAGAACATCTTAAATAGCAGGAGGAATATTCATGGCTAGCTCATTCTAATATAGTAAAAATAATGATATTACCAAAATTAATTTACACTTTTAATGCTATACTGAACAAATTGCCAAGGGCATACTTTACAGAACTTGATAAATTCATTTGGAAAAGGAAAAAGATTTAGATGTCAAGGGACATGATGAAAAGAACTAAGGATGAAGGGGGATAACACTTCCAAAAATAAAACCATATTATAAAGCAGCAGTCATCAAAACTATTGGTTTAAAAATTGACTAAAAAATAAAAAATAGAGATAGATCAACAGAACCCACCAGACAAGAGAGATTTAGAGGCAAGAGAACTCAATAACCCAGAGTTTAATAGAACACAAGCTTCCTAGAAAAAAGCTTCCCATTTGACAAAAACAACTAGGAAAACTGGAAAGTAGTCTGGCAAGAATTAGGTTTAGACCAACACCTTATACCTTCATAGTATATTCTAAATGGATATGTGACTTTAATATTAAAGATCATAATTTTAAAATTAGAAGAAAAACTGATTATGTAGCTCAGAGTTATGGGTAGGGGGTATGTTCTTAACCAAATAAGAGGTAAAGGTAATTACAAAAGATAAAATATATTACTGATTACTTGAAACTGAAAATTTTGGGCTTCCACAAAACAGTATTAATGCAGCTAGAATAAAAAGGGAAGTTGTAGAATGGGGGGAAGTAATTTGTATCAATTTCTCTGATAGGAGTTTGGTATTCAAGATAATTTTTATAATATGTACAGATATACATGCATTATATATACATATGTATGTATGTATATGTAATACATATGTATGTATAAAACTAATAGCAATTCAATAGATAAATGGTCAAAAAATATGAACAAATAGTTCTCAATAGAACTGCAAAGTATTAACAATCACATGCTGAAATTCTCCACATCAGTTAATAAGAGTTCACCTCACACCTTGCAACTTGGAGGAGAGGGAGAATGATAAAAAATATATATAAGAGGGGCAGCTAGGTGGCGCAGTGGATAGAGCACTGGCCCTGGATTCAGGAGGACCTGAATTCAAATCCGACCTCAGACACTTAACACTTACTAGCTGTGTTACCCTGGGCAAGTCACTTAACCCCAATTGCCTCACACCAAAATAAATAAATAAATTTAATTAAATTTTTTAAAAAATTTAAAAAACATATAACACTCAATATTGGAAGTGTAGTGGAAAGATAGGCACACTAATATTTTGTTGGTGGAACTATTATATGCTATAATTTTGGAATCATGAAAATAAAGTGACTAAAATGTCCATACACTTTGATCTAGGAACTTCATTATTGGGTCCCAAGGAAGCAATCTATAAGAAAATAAGTTCCCATATACTCCCAAAATATTTGTAGCAACACTTTTTGTGATAGTAAAGAATTGGAAAAATAGTAAATGCTTATCAAATGGGGTATGGCTAAATGAGTTGTGGTACATAGATCTAATGGAATATTATTATCCTGTAAGAAATTATGTATATGATGAATACAGAGAAACATGGAAGGAGCTATAGGAACTGATGGGGAGTGAAATAAATAAAGTCAAGAAAACAATATACACAACAACTACAGTGATGTAAATGGAAAAAACAGTAACATACCAAAAAGTGAGGGTTATTTATTTATTTAGGATTTTCCCCACCTTACATGTAAAAACAAAGTGTAACATCGATTTTTAAAACTTTGTGTTCCAAATTCTCATCCTTCCTCCCTACCTCCCTCTTAAGAACTCAAGTAATTCACTATAAGTTATATATATGCAGTTGTGCAAAACATAGCAGACAAAAAACCTTTAGAAAAAGGAACTAACAACAACAACAACAAAATATACTTCCATTTGTATTCAGGTACCATCAGTTCTTTCTCTGTAGATGGATTGCATTTTTCATAGGTCCTTCAGAGTTGTCTTGGATCATTACATTGCTGAAAATAACTAAGTCATTCGCAGCAGATCATCTTACAATATTGCTGTTATTTTGTATACAGTACAGTACATTTCACTTTGCATCAGCTCATGTAAGTCCTTCCAGGTTTTTCGGAGAGCATCCTGCTCATCTTTTTTTTTTTTTTTTTTTTTTTTTTTTTTTTGCGGGGCAATGGGGGTTAAGTGACTTGTCCAGGGTCACACAGCTAGTAAGTGTCAAGTGTCTGAGGCCGGATTTGAACTCAGGCATTCCTGAATCCAGGGCCGGTGCTTTATCCACTGCGCCACCTAGCCGCCCCTCATCTTTTTTAATAGGAAAAAGTTGTTTGTTTGTTTGTTTAAGTAGCCTTTCTTTCTGTCAGATAGATTGTTATTTAGAATAAGCTTTCATTTCTAGGAGGAAATTTTTTGCTCCAGTTACCAAGTTCATTGGAAAACATAACAGAGACATCATACTCTGTTAAATAGCTAGAATCCTCAAGCTTAAATGTGTCTTTGAACAGATTTCTGAAGCTTTGTTCTCTATCAGCTTAGGGTGAACATTCCCTATGCCTTGTTATTTGTTTCTGGTGGCTAAATTACACTTAAAATTAGCCTCTGCTCTATCAACCATCCTACAACAAAACTGCCAGGGCTCTTAGGAACCTTCGCTTTCTCAGTTCCTAAACTCCCTCTATTGTCCTAGATGTTCCGTGCAAAAACAAAGCTCAGCCCAGGAGAAAGGTCTATGTCTCTCCTGCCTAGCCATATTCCGGGATTTCCCTATGTATATAGGTGAGAGGAGGGAATAAGTATTTATATAATGCCTTCTAGGGCAGCTCGGTGGTTAGAATACACCAGGGCTGGAGTCAAAAAGACCTAAGTTCAAATCTGACTTCAGATGCTTATTAGCTGTGTGATGCTAAGCAAGTCACTTACCTCTGTTTGCCTGAGCTTCCTCATTTGCAAAATAGGGATAATAGCACCTACCTCCAGGGTCATTGCGAGGACCAAATGATAAAATAATTATAAAACACTTAGCACGATGGGTGGTACCTAGTGAGTGCTATATAAATGTTGGCTTTTTTTTTTTTTTAATGTATTACTGGGGCAGCTAGGTGGTGCAGTGGATAAAGTACCGGCCCTGGATTCAGGAGGACCTGAGTTCAAATTCAGCCTCAGACACTTCATACTAGCTGTGTGACCCTGGGCAAGTCACTTAACCCCCCATTGCCCTGCCCCCCCCCCCAAAAAAAGTATTTCTATGTGCCAGGCTCTGTGGTAAGTATTTTGCAAATATTATCTCATTTGATACTTGCAACACAAGGCAGGTGCTATTATTATCATCATTTTACCTATGTAACTGTAGTTGACAATGCTAAATGATAAGGGGCCAGACAGCTCCACCTATCAACAGGAAACATGACAGAGTATGTAACCACAATGAATGAATCAAGGCAATTGTTCTAGAACTCGAAAGTCAGATCACAGCAGCTGCTGCTATTAGCCCCAATAAGAGCAGCAGCCTCTTTTTGGGAGTCTACCTATAGGCAACAAACAAAAGCGGATTAATATGTTATTATAGGCTAGTCCCTTATATAGTGGCTATGGAGCTGTCTGGGAAAGAATGAGGCAGGGTGAACCACGTGAGACCTCTGTGGCAGAGCAATGAATCTTCATGAGTCTGATTTTCCCAGATTTCCTTGTGTGCTTTCCGTGAAAATTTTGTATCTTGGGCTATGGTAAGCAGTCTGAAGTTTTGGGCATAAATAACAGAAAGTATTTGTTGAATCGAGTCATGGTAATGATCAGTCTGAGTCAACAAAACTTGGCAAGACCATCTCAGCCTACACCAGTTCTCTCAGGTATAATTTTGTGGGAGGTTTCAGGATGCTGATGCCTTGGTTGGCCATTTGTATAACTGTAGAAACTCTTAAGAACCAGCATATGGGTCTCACTTACTATTGGCTATTATCATCACATAAATGCCTTTTGCAGATTCCCAAGTTTACCCAGTGGTGTGCTGGCATTGAGAGTCTAAGATGAGTTTGCAAAATGATTTTGAGAGAATTCAAGTATTCACAGATAGTGGGTGTGACCTATCCCCTTCGTCCTTTGACATATGAGTTTCACATGTCCTTTTCAGGGTCAAGGCCTTAAGTAAGAGGCCCAGGATAAGGTTGACTTAGTATCTGCATTCCCCATATAGGAGCATTCTAATGTCGGTCACCACTGTGAGAAACCCAAGCTTCTCTGTTGCAGTGAGCTCTCTAGGGGGAAAGGATTGCGTTGGTAAAGGTATTTCAAGTATGTAGCATGTAACCAGAAATAGAGGGCAACTCTTTGAGTCACTTGCATTTTCTCTGCGGATAATGAAAACCCAGTCTTGAGTACCTAGGTCCTTTAGTCCTAGACTGGGGCTTCTTAACCTTTTCTGTGCCATGGATCAATTTGGTTGTCAGAAGCTATTGGAGACACACGCTATTGGAGCATTTTATAGAGAGCGGGAGCTTATCCCCACTCCCACCCCGGCATCACAAACCTTTGGAACCATGTATGTATGTATGTATGTATGTATGTATGTATGTATGTATGTATGTATGTATGTATGTGTATGTATATATACATATACATATATATTATGCATATACACGCATATATTTCCATATAAGTTCATAGATTCCCTAAAATCTGTCCATGGACCAGTGGGCATTGAAATTAGCCTCAGCATACCCAAAGGCAAGAGGCAGTAAAGGCTCTTATCAAAAGCAGACGGTAGTACAATTTGCATTTCTTTACTCTTATCTTTTACATTGATTTTTATAAATAAATTCTGCTTTGATTATTTAATTAAGAGGCTTCTTAATCTTTTGCTTATCAATTTGGGAGCAGTGTGGAGAAATTTTTAAATGGCCCATACTAAGTTAATAGCAGATAGCCAGTTAGTCAAAAGTCCCCAGATTAGTCATCCACAGATTAGTCCCCCCAAATTAGGCTAGTAAATTAAAATATTTTCACATTTGAATGGCACCCCAGATGGGACTTATGGCCCAATTATAATTTTTCTAAAGTTATAATTTTTCATATAAGCATAGTTACATAATTTTTTCAGATTAGTTATAGTTATTAATTTCTTTACAGACCCCAGGTTAAGAAGTCCTGTCCCAGACAGGCAGATTAACAGGACTCACTGAATCTATTTCCCCAGTGAGATGCAAACACAAACCATATTCTCTAGGTGTCTGGCCAAACCAAACAAACCTTCGGAGAACCACAAAAGAACTGTGACTCTAAGGGTTAAGACTCAGGACTCCCTGATGCTTCCAGGAGCTATGTTTCCATGTAAAGGTTGACACTGTTGTTTGCTTTCACTCAAGCACAAACTGATGTCTGCAGAGCACCTGAATAGAATCTCTAGTTAGTCATTCCGCATGTGGTTATTGCCCACTTTGAGTATAATTTCCCATCGGTCTATTTACCAGCTGATAAGTGTTTTTGTATCTGAGTACTGCTGTCTATCTTCCATCAGGCTGTGCCAGCCCAACATTTCCACCTGCTATTGTGCTCTATAGTGTCATAGTGCAAGGGTGATCTTGGGGATGGGGTCTTGTATTAGTGGAGCCACCAGCAGGTCAGCACTCTGTGGAGAGTGAGGCTTAGCTCACAGTATTTTACCTGAGGCAGCAGTGCAATGTGAGATCTCACTTATACTTAAGATGGAGCAAAAGGAAACTACTTGGAGATGTGTGGTGGTTGTTGGTGTTGAATTGTTTTTCAGTTGTGTCTGACTCTTCATGAGGGTTTTTCTTGCCAGAGATACTGGAGTGGTTTGTCATTTCCTTCTCCAGGTAATTTTACAGATGAGGAAACTGGGTTAAGTGACTTGCCTAGGGTCACACAGCTAGTAATTGTTTGAGGCCAGATTTAAACTGATGAGTCTTCCTGATTTCAAGCCCAGCACTCTATCCACTACACCATTTAGCTCTTTCAAATTTTGTTTAGTCGTTTCAGTTGTGTCCAACTCTTCATGACCTTGTCTGTTGTTTTGGTTTGGTTTTTTGCAAATATATATGAGTGGTTTGCCATTTCCTTCTCCAGCTTATTTTGCAGATGAGGAAACTGAGGCAAACAGAGTTAAATGATTTGTCCTGGGTCACATAGCTAGTAAGTATCTGAGGCCAGATTTGAACTCCGGGCCTCACGCTCTATCCACTCTACTCACTAGCAATGTACCCTGTTATAAAAGGATATGACAGTAGTTAAAGCCCTGGATTCAGGAGGACCTGAGTTCAAATCTGGCCTCAGACACTTGACACTTACTAGCTGTGTGACCCTGGGCAAGTCACTTAACCCCCATTGCCTGCAAAAAAATAATAAACATAAAAAAATAAAAGGATATAATGTATCACATCTGGGTTCTGCTACTTTTCACTTGAAAGGCAATGTGATGTATGCATTGGATAACACATTGGCCCTAGCATTAAGACACCTGCATTTGAAGATCACCTTAGACTAGCTGTGTCATCCTGAACAAGCCATTTCTAATTCTTTTCAGAGCCTCATGTTCTTCATCTTCATTCCTTTCTGTGCTCCACTCCTAATTCTAGATTTTCTTTATTATGGACTTACATGGGTACCATTCTGCTTTCCCTTCCTTTTTAGCTTTCATTAGTGTGTTATCTTCCTCCATTAGAACGGAAGCTCTCTGAGGGCAGGGACTATCTTTCTATTTGTTTGTTCAATGCTTAGCACAATGCTTGGCACAAAGTAAGCATTTAAATAATTGTTGACTTACAAAAGAGGGACAATAATATTTGCATTACTTCCTTCATGGTCTTGTTATGAGGAAAGTACTTTTTGTACCTTAAAGTGAGAGGTATTACAGAGGTAAATGTGAGTTATTAGTATTATTACCGGGGTAGCTATATGACACAGTGGATATAGCACTGGCCCTGGATTCAGGAGGGCCTGAGTTCAAATCCAGCCTCAGACACTTGATACTTACTGGCTGTGTGACCCTGGGCAAGTCACTTAACCCTCATTACCTCTCAAAAAAAATTTTTTTTTTAATTTTAAAAAATACTATTACAATGTCCAAGTTGTTTATTCTTTTTGTGTCTCATTTTAATCATTTAGAGATCAGATTAGATGATCTCCATGACCCTATGACAATATCATCCCATGATCCTATATTTTCAACTAAACTGGGATGAGGATTAACAAGATACAGGCCCAAGGTTCCCCCTGAGATTTTTAGCAAACAGAGAATGCTGACACCTCCACACGTAGCATCCAAGATCCATCTAGGAGGACCACCAACATGTAATTAACATGTTACTGTCACTGAATTCAGATGCTCAGGGAAAGCCAGGGGTATGGCTGGCTATAGGTCTGATAATTAAAAGGAAGAATGGTGACTATATCAAGTACCAGGCAATCACAGAGTATAGATTATTGCTCCAATTGTGTTGTGGGGAATGCTCCACAAAAATGGTCGTTCAAAGCATGTGACAGTCACTGCATTAGTAGATGGAGATGCTCAGTCAAATAAGATCTCTTGGCAAAAATGAAAATAAATTTAAAAGTATTACAATGTTGCTGTCACCATGTTTGACAACATCCTATCCCTATGATAGCTAAGGGGTCATGTGGGTCTTACTGAAGTGGTATAGAAGAAAGATTTTGAGGTCAGAGGCCTGAGTTCAAATTCCAGCCTTGATGCTTACTATTTGGGTAAGTCAAGTTACTTCACTTCCTTGAGCATATAAAATAAGAGGAGTGAGATTAGATGGCTTCTGAAGTCCCCTCCAGATAGATTTAACACAAGTCTTTTGAAACCAATGTGAAAGTATTTGTCCCTTCCCTAACCCCTAAGATGAAGAGACTAGGCAAGTGAGCAACATAAAGCACATACCTCATACAAAGGTGAAGGCTCTAAGAAGTATGCCTTCTAAAATGCTGAATTTTCCCAGGACTCTGTCACCTAGACTTGTGTAAACAGCATTGCTTTTGGCAAGGTCACCCACGAGCCCAAGCCTGTTGTAGGTTTGAGGAACAATAACAAAGACAATATGTAATATTTTGGTTGATTGATTGGTTGAATCATTCTACTTTGTCTATTTGTTTGGGAATGGCATACTGTGGTCAACAAATAGTGTATACCCAATAGCTTGTATAACCCCTGCTAAAATCTGACTTCTCTCTGAAGCAATCTGTGTTAAAGCCTATTTGTGCTGTCTGAGAGAGTGATGGGTTTTTGTCACTTTGTCAATAGGCCAGGGAATGGGACCAAGTGGCACAATCTGGAGAAATTACATATGGCCTCCACGATGGCTCTGAACCTTCAGGAGGACAGCAACTCAGACAATCACAAAGTTAGGAAGACTCCCCAAATTACCTAGTTCAACCCATATTTAAAACAGAATCTCCCCTTTAACACTGCCAGAAGGTCATCCTCCAGCTTTTTCTGAGGACGTCCAAAGAAGGGGAACCCACCGTTTCCTGAGCCAGGCCCATATCACATAATTCTAATGATTATGAAGTTTTTCTTTCAACTGAGTCTAAATCTGCCTCTGTGAAACTTCTACCCATTGACTCTCATGACAGGAGATCCTGACTCAGCTCACTCTCTGGATTTTACCTATGTCAACCACCTTTCCCCCATGCAGATGCCCTTCTTTCTTCTCCCCCCTTCCCCCACCCAATGTTTTCCAGCTCTTCTTTGTGCATTGTCTTCCTTCATTAGAATGTAAGCTTCTTGGGGCAGCAGTGGATAAAGCACCTGCCCTGGATTCAGTAGGACCTGAGTTCAAAATCTGACTTCAGACGCTTGACACTTACTAGCTATGTGACCCTGGGCAGGTCATTTAACCCTCATTGCCCCACCAAAAAAAAAAAAGAATGTAAGCTTCTTGAAGGTGACTGTTTTGTTTACTTGTATTTGCAGCCATAGTGCTTAACATAGTGCCTGTCACATGGTAAGTGCTTAATAAATTATCTATTTAATCTATCTCCATCTCTATATCTATTATGTCTGTATACCTATTCTGTATAGTAACTCTTTAAATACTTGAATACAATTATCTATCCAACCCATGCTTCTCATTCTCCTTTGCTGAGTCACCTTGATGTATGCAAGTATCTCACGGCTCTGTGCTGGGCTCTCTTCTTTCCATGATCTCTCTATCTTAGTGACCTAATCAGAACAGATGGGTTCAATGATCATTTCTATTGAATAGAATGAGAAAGAAGTGATAGTATCTGAAAATAGATGAAAACACGTTTTTCTTTCTTTTCTTTTTTTTTTTCCAATGATCATTTCTATAAGAATATGTCCCAGATCTAAGTGTCTGGACATCAATATTCTCCTGACCTCCAAATCCTACATTGCCTGCTAGACATCTCCAGTTCGATGTTCCATTTGTAGTTGGGTCATTTCAATCATGTCCAACTCTTCGTGATCCCATTTTGGGGTTTTCTTGGCAAGAATAACATTCTGGCATTAATAACTGGCTTATCATTTCCTTCTCCATCTAATTTTTACAGATAAAACCGAGGCAAAGAGTGTTAAGTGATTTGCTCAGATTTGAACTCATGAAGATGGGTCTTCCTGATTCCAAGCCCAATACTCTAATCACTACACCACCTATCTGCCCCTATGGATGTCCCATAGTTGTCTCAAACGCAATGTGTTCAAAATAGAACACATTGCTTGCCATCATAGTTCAAACTCTCATCAGCTTTTCCTGATCTATCCCAGGAGTCTCCTCATTGGCTACCTTGCTTCCAGCCTATTCCTTGACCAGTCTATCAAAATAATCTTTTTCCCCTGCTCAAGTGACTCCATGTTAATCTGGAATAACATTCTAATTCCTCCATTTGGCATTTAAAAACCTTTGATAATCATACTCCAACCTAACTTTCCAGGAATGATTCTCAATCCTCCCACATGAACTCTACATTCCGCTAAAACTGATCTACTTGATATTCCTGGTGCACAAGATGACATCAGCTGTCTTTGAGCCTTTGCACTGGCCATCCCCCTTGTCTGGAATTCTCTCTTTCTTCACTCTAATATTTCAGAATCCTTGCACCCCTTCAGGGCTCCCCTAAAAGCAATCTCCCCCAATTTTTTGCAATTCTCCCTCAAATTCCTTCGTATTTGCTTTTCATATATTTTATCTTTATTTGTGAACATGTTGTTTGCCTTCAACATAATGTAAGTTTCTTTAGGACAGGGACTATATTCATTTTTGTCTCTTTAAGCCTAAAAGTACACAATACAAAATAGGTAACAAGTAAATGCTTATTTAATTGAATTGTTGAATTAAATTATTGTGTAACACCTACCCTGAGTCTTCTCTTCTCAAGGCTAAATATTATCATTTCTTTTAGTAGCATAGTTTCCAGATCTCTCACCATCTTGGTTGCCCTCCTCAACTCCTTCTAGCCCTACAAATGTCTTTCCTAAAAGTTCTGTATCCAGAACTGAACACAGCACTCCAGGTTGTTGTTTGCATAATTTTTTGAATGTTTTCTCCTTCATTAGACTGTGAGCTCCTTGAGATTTGGGGCTGTCATTTGTTTTTCTTTGTATTTCCAGTGCTTAGCACAGTGTTTCACATGTAGTAGGTGATTAATAAATGTTTCTTGATTGACTGTTAGCATTTTTATTCTGGCATTTCCATCATCTAAAAACTTCAGATCTTTTCCACACAATGGCTTGTCCCATCTTGTATAACTGACACTTCGAACCCAAATATCATAATTTACAGTGATCTCTTTTCAATTTGATTTTATTCAAACTTTCCCATCATGGTAGCCTTTTGAGATTTCTTTGGAGCCTGATTCAAACATCCAACATATTTGCTTCCCTTTCCATTTTTATTCCAGGACAAAAAGTCCATCCCCACATTAAAGTAGGCATAAAATAGAATTCAGAGCAGCAAAAAGCCCAACAATAACAAAAAAAAACAAACCAACCCCAAGGCTTCTAGTAGGATGATTGGGACTCTGATGCTGCTGACAGCCTTGGACATAGTTCATCACACATTCATCTAATTGAATAATGGTACCTAATGGGCACTTTACTACTTCAGAATCCAGGTCCAGGATGCCCAGGCAGTGAAAAATTATAATGAATCAGCAGGAGTTTTTCTTGATAGCAGAGTAGAATTACCACCAGGAGTACTTAAAACTCCAAAAAAGAGCAAGTCTATAGAAAGGAAATCATGATGAATGACACAAAGGGAGTGGGGGAAGGAGGTCTGGCATCCCTCTACTTCTCCAGGATTCCTTTTGGAACTAAGCTGCCATAGACAGAATCCACTTACAGTTTTTATGGACCTGAGGCAGTGTATAATGCTCAAGTTAAACTGAGGAAAGAAAAGGCCCCAGGAGCCATGGTGTCATAAGAACACCAGGCTTCTTTTTGAAGTAAGTGAGATCAGGGTGGGCAGTTCCCATCACTGTTAACATTATCCTATCCATTATTGTGTGATTACCTTACTTTCCCTCCCTCCCTCCCTCCCTCCTCTCTTCCTCCTTCCCTTCCTTACTTCCTCCATCCCACCCTCCCTCCCTCTCTGTCTCTCTCTCTGTGTCCTGACATCTCTCTCTGTGTCTTTGTCTCTCTCCCTCTTTGACTCTCCCTCTCCCTCCTTTTCCCTCTCTCCCACTCCTTCACTCTCTCCCTCACTCTCTCTCTCCCTCTCTCTCCCTCTCCCCCCTCCTTACCTCCCTCCCTCCTGCCCTCTCTGTCTCCCACTTTCTTTCTCTTGTCCAGGATAGAATTACAATAGCCACTCATAGACTATATCCTACAATGGATTGGCATGGGAACTTTGACCAGCTCCATTTCTGATCTGGGCTAGTTTATCTCTCCTTAAGCAGCCTAGTAGCTTCCTGCTCCCAGGGACTTGTCATATGGCTACTAGACTTAATTCAGACATCCAATCAGCCTAACCCACTAAAGCTCAGAACTCTGGAGATGAGGAGAACCAGCAGCTTTGGCACCCCATAGTAGATTGCACAGTAGATCACAGTCATTCACCATCACATCCAGCTGTTTGGGCCATCTGGGGACAGAGTTCCTGTGATGATATAAGGTGCCTGTAATCCTGGTAGTTGCTTAGAATAGATTGATATTAGTTATGCATAATTGAAAAGAAGTAATGTGATATATTGAAACTGGAACATTTTAGAGTTATATGGAAAGCAGAAGGGAAGCAGGATTCAGAAAGGGGAGGGAGGAAATAAGGAAGTTTTGCCTTAACGTGAAAGCCTGGTGTAGAGTAGCATCTTGCCCATGTTGATTGGGGAATGGCTTGATGTTATTGGCTGTATGGGTAAAGATTTTTCATTTAGTCATACATTTATTTATTCTTTAATTCAACAAATATCCAGTAAATGACAACTCTGAGAAGAGCACTGTGCTGTGTTGGGTCAGATACAAAGTTTAGATTTACACAGTCCTTCCTCTCATAGACCTTATAGTTAGGGACACAGACTCAAATAGAAATTACTATGATATACAATATTACAAGTATTTTGGACCATTGCAAAATAAAGTGCTATGTAAGTTCTAAAAGACTTCCTGGAGGAAGTAGTCTTTGAATTGGGAAGGTTAAGTAGGTATTCTATAGGTGAAGAGAGAAAGAAAGAGCATTACAGGCAACATGGTACAGTGGACAGAGTATTGCCTCTGAGAAATCTGTATTCAAATCCCACCTCGGACATTACCTGTGTGGCTTTAGGAAAGTCACTTAACATTCCCGGGCATTAGTTTACTTATCTGCAAAATTAGTGGGTTGGAGTAGTGACTTCTGCATTCCCTTCCAGCTCTAGATCTAACATCTATGAGAACAGCATAGAGAAGGAAGTTGGGGCATGAAATTGTAGTGCATATTGAGTGGGGTTGGGGGAGGGCACAAAAATATTCTAGTTTGGTCCTTGGGACAGACCAAAACCAGTGAAATATGAATCATCTAGTGTGGGAAGAGACTAAGGTAGCTGAGAGGTACAGCTCCATGGGGGAAACGATTAAAGGAAGAGACAGAAAGTGAGTAATAGAGGAAAATAATGGGGAAAAATTTCCTAAGATCTCAGGAGCCTGAGCACAAATAGATAAACCAACAAAAATGGTATTAGTAACATAAGAGAATAGGGTCTCCAGATCAGCTAAGCAAATCCAGACATTTTTTAATGAATATTTCAAGACAAAAGGGGAAACTGATAGGCAGAGGACTCAATGGATTATGAAGAGACCATATTATGCTGTTTCTGAATGGTTTAAGAAGAAACAACCCCAAATAGGAATCTTAAAAGTATTAATTCCATGAGGAATACATAACTAAAAAAGGGATAAACAGGGACAAGAGCAATGAATCAAAGAATAAAAGTCTAAAATAGACAAAAATGAAAAAGAATTAATGAAGAGAACAAAAGAAAGAAATCCTTTTAAAATGTGTGGAAAGAAAATTTTTAAAACTAACAAAAACTGAAGGGGATAAGAGGGAGGAGATTTTCCTTTACTTGGAAGTCAATAAAAAAGCAAATGAAAAATAAGCACAAAAAAGAAGATATTAAAAACTAGGGGGGGAAACAGACACATGGAAATCTAAAAGTTGGGAGTTTTTGTAAAGGCTAACAAAATTGATAAGCCTTTAGCCAATCTAATTAAAAAGAAAAGAGCAGAAAGCCAACTCAACATAACAGCAAACAAACAAGATCGAAACAAAATCAAAGGAAATAAAAAGAATTATCAGAACTTACTATTCACAGTTATATGCTATCAAAACTGAGACCAGAAAAGAAATAGTGGAATACCTTCTTTTGAAGACATGCAACATAGCCAAACTAGCAGAAAAACAAAAATAGAGATCTTAAATAACCTAATCTCAGGAAAGAAAATAGAACTGGCTATAAATTACCAAAGTAAAATGCTTCTGGTCCTGATGGATTCATAAAAAAAGTCTATCAAACTTAAAAAAAAATTGGTTCCAATGCTACTATACAAATTATTCTCAAAAATCGAGAAAATATTCCACCACTCATTTTATTAAACAAATATGGTCCCAATGCCAAACCAGGAAAGGATAAAGCCCAGGAAAAGATAGACCAATACTATTAATTGATATTGATTTAAAAAAATATTAAATCTCAGGTTACGGTAATTCTTTGGGAAATCATTCATTATGATCATTTAGGATGTATATCAAGGATGCAAGGATGGTTCAACATTAAGAAAATAATCAACATAATCATATTAAAAACAAAAACATTCAAAACTGATTATATCAATGAATGTGGGCAAAACCTTTGACAAAGTACTTATTTATGCTTATTTTTAAAAACCTTGAAAGCATAGGCATATAGGAACTTTTTTTAATATAAAAAGTATCTATCTAAAACCAAAAGGAAGAATCACATGCAAAGGAGACACATTAGAAACTTTCCCAAAAAATACAGGAGTAAAGCAAGGTTGTCCAGTCTCCCCACTATTATTTGATATACTTTTGGAGATACTAACAAAACAAGAAAAAGAAATAAAAAGCATAAATATAGATAAAGAGGAGATAAAACTATCTTTTTCTGATGACATGATATTTTACTTAGATAATCTTAAGGAATCAGCAAAAAATACTAATTGACAAAATTAAAAGCTTCAGGTTTGTGATGCTTAAAATCTAAATTGTGGTCACCTTAAATTAGAAGCTTTAGCACCAGTCCTTGGGCATTAAACATTTATTAAAGCATACAGATATTCCAATGGAGTTCAGAAAGTTAAGAAAAAAGCCTATTTAGCCTAGAGTTCCAGCCTGGTCTGGTTCTTCCTCAAGTCCTCTGCCACAAGCCTGCTTCAATCACAAACTCTCTCCAGCAAACTGATTGTGGAAGCTTTTTATAGGTCTGGAACAGAGGCGAGCCTTACACACTGCTTCAGGCTGATTGGTTGGCGTCATCCAAATCCATTGGTTCTGAAGGTGTTCTCAAGATGTGATTACAATCCAGTTAACTTGAAGTAGGCTAATCAGCAGTTAATCACTCTCACTTGAGTCAGTCAGTCTAGATTAATCTTCAGGTGGGTATTTGAGTATCTGCTAAATCTCATTATTTCATCACAGGTTGCAAGCCATAAAACAAACCCTCAAAAATCAATACATTGGGGCAGCTAGGTGGCACAGTGGATAAAGAGGAACTGAGTTCAAATCCAACCTCAGACACTTGACACTAGCTGTGTGACCCTGGGCAAGTCACTTAATCCTCATTGCCCTGCAAAAAAAAAAATCAATAGCATTTCTATATAATAATAATAAAATTCAAAGTTCAATAATGGAATGGAAATTCCATTTCAAATAACTAAAATTATTTAAATTATTTGGGGGTCAATCTACCAAAGTACATCAAATACTTGCATAGCTTCTATTACAAAATGTTCCTTAAAGAAATAAAGAACAACTTTAACAGCTAGAACAATAGAAAATGCTCATGACTGGGCTGTGCCAAATGACAAAACTTCCAAAGTTATTTTATATTTAATAATCAAATTGTCAGATACTTTAGGGGCAGCTAGGTGGCACAGTGGATAAAGCACGGGCCCTGGATTCAGAAGGACCTGAGTTCAAATTCGGCTTCAGATACTTGACACTAGCTGTGTGACCCTAGGCAAGTCACTTAACCCTCAATACCCCACAAAAAAAAATTAACAAATAGATACTTTAGAGAGCTTAATAATAAAATCCACTTAGAAAAATTAAAGACCTAGAATATCAAGGGAAATAATGAAAATGAAGTAGAAACAAAGGTAGTACTTTTTGACCTCAAACTATATTATAAAGTAACCCTCCCCAAACCATCTGGTGTTTTAAAAAAAATAGATCAATGGAACAAAATAGACAAGGGAAAAATCAGAAAAATCAATCAACAACCCAGTGTTCAATGCTCAGATCTTCTGACTACAAATTTAATCTTCTGCAATCCAGGGCTTAGCACAGTGCCTGGCACATAGGAGGTGCTCAATAAATGTTTATTGATCAATTGAAAAGTACTCTCCTTATCCTAGGAAAGGGGAAAAGTAACCAAATATAGTTAACCACAATTCCAGAGAACTGAAATGAACAATTATACCCACTTCCTATTAAAAATGTAATAGGCTAGGGGCAGATAGGTGGCGCAGTGGATAGAGCACCAGCCCTGGAGTCAGGAGTACCTGAGTTCAAATCCGGCCTCAGACACTTAACACTTACTAGCTGTGTGACCCTGGGAAAGTCACTTAACCCCAATTGCCTCACTTAAAAAAAAAAATAATAGGCTAAACATGCATAATGACATTCTAAGACAACATACCAAGACTCTTGGGATATATTTATATATGGCCTATGTGGGAATTTGTTTTGCTTGACTTTGCCTGTTTGTTACAGGGTTCAGTTTTGTTTAGTTCGGGGTGAAGGGAGAAAAAGAAAATAAATACTTGTTTATACATATATATACACACATACATACATATAAATACATATATACTTATATAAATGTATATTTATCTATAAATATATGTATATATTATTTATTTAATTTTGAAAAAAAAGAAATAGATCACTCTCCCCACTTCATCATGGCTATGAGTAGCCATGCAACTGAAGTCTGTTCTGCTTCATAAAAGCCAACTTCAGATGAGGAACAGCCTAAGAAGTTTCTCTGAGCCAAAGCAGGAATTGCTTTCAAAGGACCTGAGCTCAGATTCTGCCTCTTCTTTTTACTACCTGAGTAACCTTGGGAAAGTCATTCAACCTCCATAGACCCCAGTCTTCCCATCTATAAAATAAGGGGATTGTATTAGATGACTTCTAAGATGCCTTTCAGCTCTAAACCTGCAATCCTATATGGATCCATAACAGAGCTGTTGCTTTGGCTTTCCAAGTTCTGGCCTTTTTCTCCTCCTCCTCCTCCTCCTCCTCCTCCTCCTCCTCCTCCTCCTTCTTCTCTTTCTTCTTCTCTTCCTCCTCCTCCTCCTCCTCCTCCTCCTTCTTCTCTTCTACCTCCTCCTCCTTCATCATTATGATCATGATCATCTTCTTCTTCTTCAGAATTTATCCTTCTTGTCTAAAGGGCTATTTGAGGTTTTCTTTGACTCTTTCTGACTTTCTTGTTCAAGTCAAACATAAGTTTTCTTTTATTGTAATCTTCCATTTTTCAAAGGCTTTACAACTGTGGAGGTGGCTGTCATTCATGGCAGTGACTGTAAAGCAGAAGGGTGGTTTTTCTGGTTACTCATCACCAATGTATTTGAGCAAGGTACTTTACTCCCACAGGCCACTGGATCCAATTCAGCCCAGTTTTATTACTTCAGTAGATTTCAGGAAACTAGATTCCCCAGGGTCCAGTTTTCTCCTTGAAATGAATGTGGGAGGTAGTGGCATAAAGAGGACTCAGTTTGTGAGGAAAGAAAGCAGATGAAGGGATGGGATATAGGACTGTTTTCCCTACCCCATCCCCAAAATTTCCACTTTGAAAAAATCTGGACTGGCCCAAATAGTCAACATTCATAAGTTTTTGGTTTGATGAAATTTTCAAGATGGTATTTGGTCCTCCCTTAGAAGCAGTCAAGTTCTGTAATCATCAGGAGCATGAAAGCTCTGAGAAAGGTCTACCTACCTAAAATTAGCTATGGTCACAGAGATCAGGAGGTTTGGTAGCTGTGATAATAGGTCATCTGAGTCATGCTGCATCATTAAAGAGAATCTCTCCATTATCACACCCATCTGGTAACAATAGGTGACCTGGGGCAAGTCAAAACCTCCCTGGAACTCAGTTTTCTCATCTGCAAAATGAGGTGACTGAACTAGATCCTTTCAGGACTAAATCCTATGATATTTCAAGGCTTAACCCAAGTCCCATCCCCTACAACTGTGCCAATTTACAACAACCTCTCTCTGATCTCTAAATTCCCATAGGATTGCCCATTTTGACACCAAATGTACTTCAAAGGATCATAAATTCAGGTCTGGAAGAGACCTTGGAGGTAATATCATCCAGCCCCCATATTTTATAGATGAAGAACCAAGGCCAAGAGAAATAAAGGGATTTGACCAAGATCACACAAGTACCAACTAGCAAAACTAGGGTTCAAACCCATATCTCTGACTCTAAATCCATTATCTATTTCATTGTATCCAGCTACTTTTATTAGTACATATATATGGATGTGTATATATATATGGATATATGGATGTATATATATATATACACACATATACATATATAAACACACATATATACATACACACACATATATGTGTGAATATATATCTATACAATGAATGTAGCTTGTCTCCCATGGTAGTTCCAAAAACTTTTTTGGTTTTGGGGACCTCTTTGACACCCATAAGTTTCATTTGCAGTAGACTGTTTCAGCTTTGGAACTTCTAATTCCTCCTGCCTAACAGCTCCAGTCTGTCCATTTCTAGAAATTTCCATGCCACTGACATACATCTGGGATCTCCCCTAAGCAATACTTAATGTCTCCTTACCTGTGACATCAAAGTTGAGAAACTAGTGCCACCTACCTGAGCAAAAACCTGTGTCCACTCCCTTATATCACCCTCAACTTGAAGGATGAAGGGTCCAAGCATCCTATACACTAATAAGAAAGAGAAATACAAAGCCCAGAAAACAAACAAACAAAGCAGGATTTGCCCAATTAGGGGGTGAATGGTGCACATCCTGAGCCTTCCCTCCCTGCTGATTTACCCCGAATTTTCCCATGCCCCTATTATCTCATTCTCTTATACCTAGTTTTTCATTTTAGATCTCAGATCTTCCCTTGTATGAATAAAAGCATGTACAAATGAAGGCCTTATTGCTTTAAGCAATTACTGACCTTTCTGAATCTTTTGTGAGAAACTCCTTCCTCTAAGTCAAGAAGCATTTATTAAGCACCTGCTATGTCTCAGGTTCTGTGAGAAGCACTTCATATACAAAAAAAAAAAAAGTGTGTGTGTGTAGGGGTGTGTGTGAAAACACAGTCCTTGCCCTTGCCCTATTATAATAGGAGAGATAACATGCAAATACCTATGAAAATATAAGATATATACAGGGTAGATGGAAGGCACTCTGAATGGGAAGGCATTAGAAGCTGGAAAATCCTCCTGGGATAGATGGGAATTGATCTGAGTCTTAAAGGAAGTGAAGGAAATGAAAGGGTAGAAGTGAGGGACAGAACAATCCAAGTGGGGGGGGGAGCAGCCAGTACAAAGACACAGAGATGAGAGATGAAGTGTTTTTTTCAAGAGTCTGCAAGTAGGCCAGTGTAGCTGAATCATAGAGTTCATGAAGGAAAAGAATTGTAAGAAGAGTGGAAAGGTGGGAAGGAGTCAAATTACAGAGTTAACGAATATTTATTAAGCTCTTTCTATGTGCCAGACATTGTGCCAAGCACAAGGAATTCAAAGAAAGGCAAACAAACAAGAGCTAAAAAATGCCAAACACAGGAATTTGTATTTGATCTCAGGGGCAATAGAGAGCCACTGGAGCTCATTGCTGGTGGGGTATGACATAGTCAGACCCATGCTTACAATAATCCCCTTGACAGCTAAGAGGAGGATGGATTGGAATAAAGGAGGGACTTGAGGCAGGGAGAACAGGTAAAAGAATATTTCAAATACCAGTACCAAGTCTGTATCCCAAAGAGATCAGAGAAAAAGGAAAAAAGACCTATATGCACAAAACTATAGCAGCTCTTTTTGTGGTGTCAAATTGAAAATCAAGAAGATTTTCATCAGTTGTGGGATGGCTGAATAAGTTGTGGCATATGACTGTGATAGAGTACTATTGTGCTCTAAGAAATGATGGTGGAGAAAACAGGGTCCAGGAAACATGGCAAGACCTATATGAACTGATGCAAAGTGAAGTGAAAAGAACTGCGAGATCATTGTGCACAGTAATAGCGATGTTATAATGATGATCAACTTTGAAAGACTTGGCTACTCTGATCAATACAATGATTTGAGTTAATTCCAAAGGACTTGTGATTTTAAAATGTTCTCCTCCTCCAGAAAGGTGCAAATTGAAGTATAATTTTTTCACTAAAAAAAAAAAAAAGGACATTGCAAGAATCTAGGCAAGAGGTGATGAGGGGCTGAACTAAGGTCATGGTTGTGAGTAGAGAAAAGTATGCCTGAGATGTTGTGAAGACAGAAATCACAAGTTTTGGCAGTGGATTCAATATAAGGGGTAAATGAGGTCAAGGATTAGATTCTGTGGTGGCAAGCCTGGTTGATTGGGAAAATGGTGATGCCTTTGTCATGTTAGAATCAGAGCACTACCAACCTGCTGAGAAAGATATTGCAGGGAAGCTCTGCCATGAAAAGAAAGCATGTGACTTAGCATCTGGAAGCGACCTTTTCTGGGGTTTCAAAGGTCAGATTGGCATCAGGAAGTGATGTCTGCCACCCGTGGGTCCTGTCAACCAGTGTTACCAGCCAATTAGCTTGGAGCTGTGTGTGTGTGTGTGTGTGTGTGTGTGTGTGTGTGTGTGTGGACAGCCCTGTTTCCTGTTTCACAGGGGACTTCTGGGAGAAGTGGCAGAGAGGTGAGGGTCTTTTTGGTTCCAGACTTTGGCTTGGCAGCAGGGACAGGGAGAATAGGGAGAGTAGACAGATCTCTGACTTTATCCATGTGTTTCTCTTTACTAACCCCAATATACTTTATTTTAATTTAATTTAATTTAATTTTTTTAGTGAGGCAATTGGGGTTAAGTGACTTGCCCAGGGTCACACAGCTAGTAAGTGTTAAGTGTCTGAGGTTGGATTTGAACTCAGGTACTCCTGAATCCAGGGCCAGTGCTCTATCCACTGCACCACCTAGCTGCCCCCCAATATACTTTAATAAATACTTAATGCCCAAAGATTGGTACTATACGTTTCTAATTTAAGGCAACCACTCATTATATTTTAGACATCACAGCTAGAATTTTAGACCTTACAGTCAGTAATAAGAAAGTTGTAGAATTGAGGGAAATTTGGCTGGGGGTGGGGGAATAGAGGGAAATAACAAGTATTATTTTGAATGTTGAGTTTGAGATGTCTTCCAAGCAACCAATTCAAGATATTCAAAAGGCAATTGATTATGTGAGATAAGCTCAGGAGAGAGATTAGTGCTAGAGATATAGTTCTTAGAATCATCTATATAGAGATGGTAATCAAACCCATGGGAAGTGATGGGATCATCAAGCTGCTGGGATAGCTTGAGATATTCCCCAATGTGAGATTTAAAATTGGATATTAGATCATAAATCTCCCCTACTTAACCTTTCCTTAATTTATCTCCCAGACTAGTAAATGGAAGAAGCTTTTGGTTTTCTAGATAGACCTTTTATTGTTATGGTAGTCACAAGGTGATGTTGATTAGAAGGATAGGAAAGTAGAAACACAATACAAATCGTCTTAAGTCTAAGCTTAGTCTATATTCCTTATAAAAACTCACCAAAACCGAAGGCCACCTTTGGAGAGAAAGAGAGACTGTCTGTGCAGCGCAGTCAGGAGACCAGCAGAGCAGGAAAAAGCTCCACTTCCGTTCTCTCCTTGCCTTTTAAGCTCGCACCCCGGAAGTCGAGTGCATAGCAGGCAGTCTGACATGTGCAGCAGGCGCACTGGCGTGCGTAGCTCATGCCATTGGTCTCCTCCCCGAAAGGGTGGTCCTTCAAAAAACTGGCGTCTTTCAGTTATCCTAACTGACTGTTAAAAAACTTTCATTTTTTTTTACCACACCAACTAGATTGTTAACTTCTTAAGAGCAACTAAACCATACTACTTCTGTTTTTCCCAGAGCTCCTAGCACTTTTCTACCATAGACTCATTCCCTTCCTGTGTTAACTGACAAGGTTAGGTTTTTTTGGGGGAAGAATTCTTCATTTACAACTAGAAATCCCACCCCCCCACCATACCCCCCAGCACAGTGCTGAGCACTGTGTCAGTAAACACTGGATGAATTAAATAAAAAAGAAAAAATTCAGTAGCATTCAGAATTCTAGGAGGAGGGCTGATGGTAGCTCCTTGTCACCCTCTACCCTAGGCAATACAAACAATATTCTAGCCAGTGGCTGAGGTAATAGTTGGATTGAATCTCGGGAGCAAAACACAATAGAGAACTAGCAGAAGAACTCACTTTTCAGAATCTCTTCCCTACAAAAGAGTAGGGATACTTTGGCAGTGCCTGTGGGTCCAGTACAACAACTTTGATTTCAGTGCCTACAAACCTAAGGTTCACCTGTTTTTTTTTTTTTAAATCTATCGTTTTTCGCTAAACGGTCTGGGTGGTGATGGTCCCAAAGTCACCATTAGACCAACAGAACTCAAGAGAATGTAAGGTCCTTGAGGTCAATGCCTGACACTTGTGTACTTGTGTACAGTAGTTGCTTAATAAATGCTTCTTGAAAATAATTGAAGAGCAAATTTTCCCTTCTGTGATGATGACCCAGTAATTGCAGGTATACATAATACTCAATAAACTCCAGTGGCTCCCTGTTACCTTTAGGATCAAATAGAAACTCATCTGTTTGGTATTTTGAAGCCCTTTACAACCTGATTCAAACCTAACCTTCCAAGCTTATTAAACACTGTTCCCCTGTTCCTCGTTCCATACAAATTGACCTTCTTGTTGACCTTCCCACAAGTCATGCCACTTACTCCCTCCATAACATAATACAGGTTGTCCCCTATGCACTTCCTCCTTATCCCTTCTTCCTAGAGCCCCCAGCTTCTGTCAAACCTTAGCTTGAACACCACCTCTTAGAAGAATCTGGTCCCGAACCTTCCCCATCCCTCCTTTCAGGCCATCCATTGCCCATGAGACACCTGGAAAGCCCCAGTCAGAGCCAGTGCCAAGCCCTCCCATTTCCTGCTCTAGGCTACCAAGACCCCACCCAAACCTTCCTGCCAATGCTCCCTTCCCATTTCTCCTCCTGACTAGACACTGGTTTCTCATTCCCATCCCTGCAGAGGAAACCCAGAATTCTTGTCCCTCTGTGACCACAAGTCCCAGTAGTAGTGGACCAGTCCCTTCCAGACTCCCTTAGCCTTGCCATGTGCCCTAAAGCTGAAATCAGTTACATATGTTGGCTTCCTCCATTAGAGTATAAGTTCTTTGATGTACAAAGGGACTGTCTTCTTTTTTTATTTATAACCCCAACAGTTAACATAGTGCTTGGTACATAATAGGTGCCTAATAAATGCTTTCTCATTCATTCATTTATTTTTTCTTTATTTATTTTTGCATTCATTTATTTTCCTAGCCACCAGGGCCTCTCCACTCAAATTATTTTTTATTTATTTTGTGTATTCCTAGATATGTAAATGTTGTTTCCCCTAGAATATAAGCTCTTTGAGAGCTGGGTCTGTTTCATTTATGTCTTGGTATGTGCAGGATCTAGCACATCAGTTACAGGATGAATACTGTTGTTCAGTCATTTCAGTCATGTCTGATTCTTCAGGACCTTATGAACCTCTGTACATGGGGTTTTCTTGGCAAAAAAAAAATGGAATTGTTTCTTTCTCTAGTGGTAGAGGTTATGTGACTTGTCCACAGTCGCACAGCTACTAAGTGTGTGAAGTAGGATCTGAACTCAGGTTTTCCTGACTCCAGGCCCAGTTTTCTACCCGCTGAGCCACCTAGCTGTTCTTATAGAATGAATAGAGGACCCTTAATAAAAACTTGTTGATTGATTGCATTGATTGATCCTTCCAACTCCCCACCTTAAGTCTATCTCTTGCATTCTGAGAATCTGAAGGAAATAAAGAAGGGGGACTTTTTGGTGTCCAAGGGTCCATGGGCTTCTCCTTACCCTCCCCTCCTATATCCACTTGTCTTATTAAAAGCCTGCTTGGAGGGGGCAGCTAGATGGCGCAGTGGATAAAACACCGGCCTTGGATTCAGGAGGACCTGAGTTCAAATCCAGCCTTAGACACTTGACACTTACTAGCTGTGTGACCCTGAGGAAGTCACTTAACCCTCATTGCCCTACACAAAAAAAAAAAAGCCTGCTTGGAGCAGAGGAACAGCACAAAGCATAAACCCCAGTGGAGGTGTCCTTGCTGGTTCCAGGGCCTATCCGACTTTAATGCCAGCCTCATTTTGAGGGGTGACAACTTCAGATAAAGCCTAACATCTACTATTTCTGGATTCACCACACAGTTTCTTCACTTATGCAAATGAGGTCACCCTCAGTCATCTTCTGAGTTTTATCATGTTGTTTACCTAGCCCATTTTAACCTTCTCCAGGAAAATCTACACTCTGTTTATACCAATCATTGACTTCCTGTCTCTCCTCTAGAGAAATTTTTTTAATAGTTCTTGGAATTCATAGCTGAGCAACATGGTTCCTTAGACACAAACCTGAATGATTAACTGAATATTCGCAATTTTCCTCCAGCTCTGCTCCTACCTGGCACCCACTCCCCACTCTCAAACCGCCCCCCACCACACACACACCCATCCCCCATGCTGTTCCTGGTGAAACAGCAGGCTTGAAGTCGTGCTCTCTCTGCCTGCATCCTCTGGCTGGTGTGGATCTTGACATATCTGCAGCTCGGTGTACCAGTGCTAAGGGCAATGTCTCCATCTCTTTTGTCACAGAACTCTTTGTTTTTGCTGAGGAATTAGTCACATAATTCTCTTGAACTAACACACCGGCTCTCTCTAAGTGACGCTTTGCTAGAACCTCTGGGGATGGGCTTTGTCTCGTTTTGTGCCTTTTGGGGTGTCCTCGTAGAGTTTGAAACTGGGTGGTTGAAAATGGCAACACCAACGACAAAACGAGGCGGGAGCCGTACGCACACCTGGTGCAGCCCCTGACAATCTCTCCGACTGTGACATAACACAAATGCTCCACCAAGCTCAGCAGTCCCAATTGTGTAGAGGCAGTTTTCAATGGAAACTGGATTCCACGTCAGACTCAAACATTTGAAGAAGCATCTGGGGGAAATTGACAAGCTTAGGTTCTCTAGGAGGAGGTCCTTAAGTAGACCTGGAAATGCCAGTTCTTATCCCCCACCCCCCTTCTCTTTTCAGAAAGGAACCCAGATCCTGGATGGGATCCTCTGCATCCCTGCCTGTTCTTCATTCTGTGGGTTTCTTGTGCTTGATATGGGAAGAAGACAAACGGAAATCTTGCAACCCTTATCAAAAGGGTATATCTCTTTCTCCTCTGCACTGGTTGGTTTATTATGGCTTTTGTTATTCTCCACAGGCATTGAGATTACTCGCAGCTTCCCCTGCCTTCTGGTGTGGGGGGTTTTTTGTTTTTGTTTTTGTTTTTTTTCATTCTTTCCCTTAGCTCAATTTTATTGCAGTTTTAATTCAGATACTAAACCATCCAGTGAGCTGAGCAGTTGTAGCAGGCACCCTGCCTGGGAGCCTGAGACTCTCTGGCAATCCAGTTAAATCAGAACCTGGGCCAAGCAAGCCTGCAGGGCTAATGATCAGCCATGGGGACTGACGGGCTCAACATTGCTATCTACTTCTGCACTCCTATCCCCTCCGCTCTGGGGATGGCAGCTGTCTAGGCAACTTCCTTTGTCACTTAGGGATGTGGAGGCTGAGATGAGGGGGGAGGGAAGGGGGGATTAATTAGCTGCTTCTTGGAGAGTATAATTACACATCGTTTTTTGGGTTTGTCATTTCCCAACTTAACGAGGGGAATGCCCAGGTGAATTTCCCTGGGTAGAGAATGAGCTCGTCTGCATCCAATCAAAGGTCCAGGGTCATCAGTCACTTGGGTTGATTCAAGATCTTTCCATTACAAATGTTGCTAGAGCTGCCTGTCACTATAAATTCGAACCAAAATGTAGTTAAAAGGAGAAAATTCAGCATCTGTTTTAGGGGTATTATCTCCTCCCTTCCAGGGCTCCCTCTTTATTAACAGTTTTCCCTTGCATTTTACATGCTGTTAAAATGAAAGCTTGAGTTCCTGAAATCAAGACTTGAATTTCATTTAAGAAAATTGAACTCTACCAAAAATCATTTGTCCAGTATCAAATCCATTCAAGGAAGCTTAAGGAAACAGTGGCAGTTGACCATCAGGTGACATCACACAGAATTTGAGCTGAAGGGAAGGAGAAGGAAGGGGGGAAACCCATGCCAAAACAGCTGGATGGAATCTTCCCAAACAGGGTTAATTCAAGGGATTTTTTTTTTCCTATGGGGTAATCACCAAATTAAATGTTTTAATTACAGAAATTAGACATGCATTTCTTTCTAGAAAATAGCATCATCAGAGCATAGTACCTCCTCCCCAGAGTGCAAAGAAGCTCTTCTTATGGAGGAGAGGAGAAGCATATTTTAATTTTATTATAAAATAGGCTCAGGGAAATCAAAGAATCAGATTGACAAGTATTCCCAGCCAGCTGTGACTTAATGAGCACAATTCGAGACTTGGAACTTGCTTGCCACATCCATATTAATGTGTCCATGAAAGACTAAAGAAAGAGACAAATTACTGTTCCTATTATTTTAGATTTATTTAAAACTATTGTTAAAGCAGCTAAGACTGGTAAGTCACTTTCTGGCAGCTCAGCTGTCTGCATTCTGCCTCTTAGTCATTCCTGCTGATACAGAGTTTGATGAAGAGTAGAAATGATCTCAAAGGAAGAGATCATCACTAGTGACAAGTTAGGCTGGTGAGGATAGGCACACTAGATCGAAGATCTAGTCATGACTTGGGAGGCCCAAGTCATGTTCCTATCCCTTAATTTCACAGATGAGAAATATGAGGCCTTAAAGAGTTTCATCAATCAGGTCACACAGGTAGTAATCTATAAGTATTTGTTAAATCTCTACTATGTGCCAGGTACTGTGGTTATAAATATGGAGAATGAAACAATCTTTAGCTTCAGAGGTAGGATTCAAACCCAGGGTTTCTATCTCCAGAGATAGTGTGCTCTTCACCATAGCATTTGCTCAAATCTCTCTTACTCTTACCTTCCCCAACACTCAGAAATATGTTTCTCATTCTAGGGTCTTTTAATGAGTAGTGTTTAAGTAAGTCAACAAGCATTTCTTAAGTTCCTGATTTCTACTCCTCTCTTTCCCTCAGCTACACCTGGAAAGCCTCAGTCAAAGATGTACATGAGGGCAGCTAGGTGGCACAGTTGGATAAAGCACCAGCCCTGGATTCAGGAGTACCTGAGTTCAAATCCAGCCTCAGACACTTGACACCTACTAGCTGTGTGACCCTGGGCAAGTCACTTAACCCTCATTGCTTTCCCCCCCCCACAAAAAACAAAGATATAAATGTATATGTTGTGCACATATGAGTTATTTAGGTCTTATTTATATAGTAATTATATTTAAACAAATTTGTCATATATATTATTTATATGAATTGATATGTATGTGTTATTTATAAAACAGTTATATACCTGTATAAAAGAAAAGAGAAAACTGTTTATTAAAAAAAAAGAAGAGGACTGATTTAAAATACTAAGTTCTAAGTACTAGAATATATTTAGGTATATCTAAATGTAATAATGTAGAAAATATATATTGTATATGTCATATGTGTGTGCATTATATCTATGTTTGATATATGTACAAAATTTAATTATATATCACAAATAAAATAAAATAAAATAAATAATTGAAAATTGGAAAAAAAGAAAAGAAAGAAAAGAAGCTAAAAGTTCCTAAGGATTCAGAGGGTAAATTCTCAGAGTAATAAATAAAACAATTAAAGCTCTTACATAGTTCCTAAAAAACAAATTAAATAAAGTAAAATTTTAAAAAGACTTTCATATACGGATGAACACTGAAATTAGCAGAACCAGGAAAACAATTTATATCAAAACAACAACAAAAATTGAGACCTATAGGATCTATAAGAAGTATGATCAATACAATGATCAGTCATTCCAGAGGAATAATGCTGAAACATACTATCTATCTCCTGACAAAGTTAATATTTATTTAAATTTATTTAAAGTTTTGAGTTCCAAATTCTATCCCTCTCTCATTCCCTCCTTCCCTCCCCCTCCCCCCTCACCAAGGTTGTAAGCAATCAGTATAGGTTATACATGTGCAATTCTGTAAAACATTACCATATTAGTTATTTTACATAAAAAGACTCAAGTAAAAAAGAGAAAGCACAAAATAGCATGTTTCAGTCTGAATTCAATCAATATAAGTTCTTTCTCTGGAGGTGGATAGTATGCTTCATCATTAGTTCTTTGGAATTATCTTGGATAATTGTATTGATGAGAGTAGTTAAGTCATTCACAATTGCTCATAGAACAATAATGTTGTCACTGTGCACAACGTTCTCCTGGTTCTTCTCACTCCACTATACATTAGTTCATATGAGTCTTTCCAGGTTTTTCTGAAATCCTCCTGCTTGTCATTTCTTATAGCACAATAATATTCCATTACAATCATATACCACAGCTTCTTCAGTCCCCAACTGATGGGCATTCCTTCAATTTCCAATTCTTAGCTATGTGATGTTTAAAATCTAATGTGGGGGCAGCTAGATGGTGCAGTGGATAGAGCACCGGCCCTGGATTTAGGAGGTCCTGAGTTCAAATCCGGCCTCAGACACTTAACACTTACTAGCTGTGTGACCCTGGGCAAGTCACTTAACCCCAATTGCCTCACTAAAAAAAAAAAAAAATCTAATGTGGGTCCTAACCTGCCCCCCCACCAGTTTTGGGGGGGAAACTAGCTAAGATTTGCTGATAAATTCAGCAAGAGTTTAGGCTTTTAATTATTTATTAAAGTGTATTAGAAGTTAGTGAAGAGAGAGAGGATAAGAGCAGATATCTTATAGAATGGAAAACCCTAGCTTAGATCTATTTGGTATAGCCAGAGAGTAAACCTTCCTTTTCCTAGAAGCCCACATGAAGTTCTGCCACAATGCCAAAGTTTCGAACGAAAAAAAGGGAAGATCCATCAAGCCACCCTCACCTTCCTACTTCCTGTCTCCCTCCCCAAAAGGGGAGGTCCTTCAAGCTGATTGGTTGAAGGTGGTCTCCTGTTGATGTTGTAGTCCACAGACTCTGAGAACAACATCCTTCTCAGGATCAGCCAGGCATGGTCTCGATTTAATCAACCTTAAGTAGGTTCAACTTCTGAGAACAATACCCCACTCAGGGCCAGCCAGTGTGGTCTGGATTTAATCATTCTTAAGTAGGTTCTCAGTCAGTTTCTCAGTCTCACCCAATTCAATCAATTCCAAATCAATCTTCAGGTGGGGCCCCTGGATATCTGCCAAATCCCATTATCTTATCACAGCCACCACAAAGAGTTGCTATAAATATTTTTTGTACAATTTTTTCCCTTTTCTCTTTTTCACAATTACTATTATTAACTGTTTCTTTCCATCCTATTCCCTTCCCCATGATATTTATTCTATTATCTATCTTCTTTCACCCTATCCCTCCTCAAAAAGGATTTGCTTCTGACTGCCCCCTCCCCCAATCTGCCCTTCCTTATTTTATCCCTCCCTCCTTATCCCTTTCCCCTTCTACTTTCCTGCCAGTTAGATGGATTACTCCACCCAATTGAGTGTGTATGTTATTCCCTCCTTGATCCAATTCTGATGAGATTAAGATCTTTGAGCCAATTCTGCTGAGTGTAAGGCTCATTTAATGCCCATTTTAGATTAATTACTCCACCCAATTGGCTCTGTATGTTAATCTCTCCTTAAGCCAAGAGGTAACATTTAAAGTGCAGAATAAGAGGTATATATGTGTGTGTGTATATACATATATATATATATACATATACATATATATATACACACACACACACATATACATATATATGTATATGTATCTATATATGTATGTATGTGTGTATCTATACCTCATATATACATATATACACCTCTTTATATATATATATATATTATATATGGGGGTTGAGTGACTTTCCCAGGGTCACACAGGTAGTAAGTCTCAAGTGTTGGGGTCAGATTTGAACTCAGGTCTTCCTGAATCCAGGGCTGGTGCTTTATCCACTGTGCCTCCTAGCTGCCCCAAGAGGTATATATTTTTGGCATAGTCTTTGAAGGGATTTCTTTCATTTGACTGTATAATTTGTTACAAGTAACTTGTATTTTCTCTTATTGTCAATGGAGTGGGAAGTAGGAGGGAAAGAAAATAGATTTCTGTTAAACAATAATATTTTTAAATAGAGGGGAGGTTGCTACAAATGTGGGATGTTGAAGGGACTTTCAAATGAAGTCATTATTGTTTTTCCTACTTTTTTTACTTTGTTAAAAGAGACCACTCATGAAGTGGGCATCATCTATAAATGTTCATAATATAAAAACAAAACCCATCAGTAAAATCTAAAAAATAAAAAGAAAGATGAGTTTGGTTTTAGCCATGTTGATTTTAAGATGTCTATAAGGGGACAGCTAGGTGGCACAGTGGATAAAGCACCAGCCCTGGATTCAGGAGTACCTGAGTTCAAATCCAGCCTCAGACACTTGACACTTACTAGCTGTGTGAACCTGGGCTAGTCACTTAACCCTCATTGCCCCCCCCCCCCAAAAAAAAAAGAGATAGGTTTGAACAAATAGGTCCCAGAATCAACAGAATAGGGATCTTCATTTGAATCCTCAGAAGCTAATGAGATTACCAAGCAAAATAGTATAAAAAAAAAAGAGATGAGAGACTAGGATGGAGCCTTGAGGGACATCCACAGTTAGTGGGCACAACCTGGATGAAAATTCAGTAAGGGAAACAGAATAGTCAGTCAGGTAGGAAAACCAGGAGAGAGAGCAGTGTCACAAAAACTCAGAAGAGAGTATTAAGTAGAAGAAGTTGATCCACAGTGTCAAAGGATGCAAGAGGTCAAGAAAGATGAGCATGGAGAAAAGGCAATTAAATTTGGCAATTAAGAGATCATTGATGACTTTGGGGAAAGTAGTTTTGGTTGAATGATAAATTTGGAAGCCAGATGGCAGAGAAATATGAAGAGAGTGGGAAGAAAGGAAGGCACTGTTTTTTAAAAAATTTATTTATTTTAATTATTTTTCCAATTACATGTAAAGATTTATTTTGAATTCCAGATTTTTCTCCCACTCTCCTTTCCCTCCCCCTTCCCAGGGACAACAAGCAATTTGATATAGGTTATATATTACAATCATGTTAAACATATTTACACATTATTCATGTTTCAAGAGAAGAATCAGGACAAAAGAAAAAAAACACAAGAAAGAATAAACAAGAACAATAACCAAAAAGTAATAACAAAAGTGTAAATAGTATGCTTCAATCTGCATCCAGAGGATGGCACTGATTTTAGACATTCAGAAATGTTAGTCATGGTGTTGATAACAATCATAACCGTTCAGATTTTTCACACTTATTTTAAAAAATCAGAATGTCAACAACAACAACAACAACAACACCCGTCTTGTTCATTAGACATTTGAGATCTTAGATAAGAAATACAGAGAGATTAATAATAATAAATAATAAATAGGACATACTAGTGGGGAAAGAGGATCTGCTAAATGAGAGAAAATATCAATTTACCTCTTTGGTATTCATCTTGCAATAGCAATCTCTGCTCAATAATTCAATGGAAGAGAAAGATGCACCTGGTCAGTTGTGAAATTATTTCTGCTAGGGTGGGGCTGAGATTTTCCTCTTGATCTTGACTAGTGACTAGGTCATTCCCTCCAGCAAGACTGGATTTATTTTTATCATTTATAGCTGTAAATGCTGAATCTCTTTCTTTGAGGTGTTTTATTGAAGAAGTGCCTTATGTCACTGAATTCCCAAGTTAATTTTGTCTTTGGATCTTTGAGGGCCCGTTGGCCATTCTCAACTCAGCAGTTTAATTTAATACCTGTTGATAAAAACCCTTCCACTCATAACAACTCTGGAGAAACTCCTCAAAGATGGTACCTGAGGTTTCATGTCATGAATTACTCAGACTCAGTAGAAGTTAATAAGGGTATATAGGATGTACAGGGAAGAGGTGTAAGGTGTAAAGACTTGCCAAGTCCTTTTCAGGGCTGTTCATCTGCCTTTGGTGTCCAACTTCACCCAACTTTCACCAGTGGCTCCAAGAAGCTGCAGCAGCCACAGCAGCCACAGCAGCCACACTGGGGTAGAACCATCTCTGCAGATGAGTTAAACCAGGTTGGGGGTAACAACAGGTCTCAAACCTGTTGGTAATGAAGCCACAAACATAAAGACTTCTGGCAGAATGAGCAGATGAGAACAATTTGTTGCAACAGTAAAGCAGGTGCTATGGAATGGTTAGAGCTCGATTAGACATCAAAGTTGGCAAGGTCATCTGCTCTTATCCCAGGCCATCACCAGTCATCTTGACTTTTGTCTTGCCACCGGACTTGGATGACTCTACAAGGGAGAGTGAGGCTGAAGACTTTGTGCAACCCTGCCTCACTTAAATTCAACTCATGCACAAATCAAGATATCATTCTTACTGTGATATCATTGGTCTCCTACAAAACCAAAGGATGAACAGGTATTTAATGAATGATTTTTCATTTATTCATTCATTTTGCCAGGATTCAGAGGGCAGAACTAGGAGTATTGAGTAAAAATTGCAAAAAAAAAAAAACCACCCCAAAAAACAAAACAAAACACATTTCATTCTAAGGGAAATTTTCTTAATTTTTAGAGTTGACCAAAAGTGGAATGAGCTGCCCCAGGAGGCAATGAGTTTTCCAAGACTGGAGATTTTCCAATGGAGGCTAAATGGTCACTCTTTAGAGATGATGTAGAGGAGGGTTCTGTTGCAGTGGGGGTTGGACTAGATTGTCTCTAGAATCTCTCCTGACTCTGAGAGTCTGTCACCAATAGTAAACCTCACCTAGACCTCTTCCCAAGCCTGAGTCAGAGAATGATTGAAATATCCTCAGCTTGGTCCTAAAATACCTACTGGCTTCACAACTTTGAGTAAGTGAGAATTAACTGAGTAAATACTTCTTGCTCTGATACATTAGAAAACATTAAATATATGGAAGGAGAGCGGTACAGTGGAAAGTATGATGGCTTTGAAGATATTGGACCTGAGGTCAAATTCTGTCTGTGGCTCTTCCTACCTGTGTGGTCTCCGGTGAGTCACCCTGGCTGGGCTTGTTTCCTCAGTTGTATAGCATTTGAACTAGAGAACCACTGAGGTCCATTGTAGTTCTAAATCTATTATCTTCTTTTTCTTTTTCTTTTCTTTTTTTTTAGTGAGGTAATTGGGGTTAAGTGATTTGCCCAGGGTCACACAGCTAATATGTGTTAAGTGTCTGAGGCCAGATTTGAACTCAGGTACTCCTGACTCCAGGGCCGGTGCTCTATCCACTGTGCCACCTAGCTGCCCCTTAAATCTATGATCTTAACAAGCTTTTAAGAGTTGTGGTAATTTAGAATCATAGAATGTTCAAATCAGAAAGTATCCAGTCCAGTATTGTCAAATTAAAATAGAAAGGGGGTTGGAAGAGACACTAAACCATATATAAGGATACCTGCTGGCTGCATATTGATTAGAAAACCATATATTAACATTATATATGTTCTATTATATTTTTATTTATTTTGTTAAATATTTCCCAATTACATTTTGCTTTTGTTTTTCTCTTTTGGGGGGGGGGTTGGGCAATGAGGGTTAAGTGACTTGCCCAAGGTCACACAGCTAGTAAGTGTTAAGTGTCTGAGGCCGGACTTGAAGTCAGGTCCTCCTGACTCCAGGGCTGGTGCTTTATCCACTGCGCCACCTAGCTGCCCCCCAATTACATTTTAATATGGGTTGGGTTGTCTCAAAAGTCTTGTGGGTCAGATGGGCCCTGAGGGCAGTGTTTTTGACACCTCTGATCTAGTCCTTTTTAATATAAAAAAAAAAAAACCAGAAAAGTTGTGATTTGTTTATGATGACATAGGTAGTCACCATGGTTTGAGTCACTTTACATGATTTGTCCAATAGCACACACAATGGGTCTTAAGAGGACAGCATGAAACCTCCTTTATGAAATGGAAGCTACCACTGAAGGTGGGTTTCTTCAACAAAGAGAAAGTCCACAAGTCATTTGCATTCTATCATATACAGGATGTCCCAAAGGATCTGTAATTTTGTCAGTGTGGGAACACATTCCACCAACACAGATCTGTGATTTAGTAGATGGCCTTTAAGAGTTTATTTGGATGAAAAAGATATCACCTTTTGACCGACAATGGGAAGAATCTCCAAGGTCCACTGGGTTGCTCCTCAGACAATAGAATTCTGTTAAATGTTTAACAATCAGATCTGAGTTGGGGAAGAACAGGTGGTGGTGCAGTGGATAGAGGGTAGACCCTGGAATCAGAAGGACCCAAGTTCAAATCTGGCATCAGATACTTATTAGTTGTGTGACTCTAGGCAAGTCACTTAACCCTGTTTGCCTTAGTTTCCTCATTTATAAAAAGAGCTGGAGAAGGAAATGGAAAACCATTTCAGTATCTTTGCCAAGAAAACCCTAAATGGGGTCAAGAAGAGTCAGACACAACTAAAATGACTGAACACACACACACACACACACACACACACACACACACACACACACACACTGAGTTGGGGGAGGGAGAAAAACACATACCCACAACATATTTTAAAGTTTAATTTGTATTATTAACATTTTTCCAGCACTTTAAGTCTAGACAATCATCAAAACAATAAATCAAGCCCTGATTTGTATAATTTGCTGAATAATGTTGTTTTTTCAGTAGTGTATCACATATTCAATTCAATGACTATCTTTAGGCACCAACAATAAACAAAGCACTGTGCTAGAACTCAGGTTCCTTAAAAAGGTTTCTTAAAAAGCTTGTTAAGATCATAGATTTAAGGGGCAGCTAGGTGGCACAGTGGATAGAGCACCGGCCCTGGAGTCAGGAGTACCTGAGTTCATATATAGTTTGTATACACTGAGTATACAAAAAAAAAAATTTTTTTTAAGAAAGAGCATACTTCCTTCTCTCTCCCCCAAAATTACCTTGTATTTATTTAGTGTATACCTGTACTTAAACATGCTGGTTTCCCCCCAACAGAATGCTTTATTTGAGGGGGCATGGATGGCTTTACTTTTGTCATTCTATCCCCAGCACTGAACACAACATTTAGCATGTGGTAGATGCTTAGTAAATGCTTGTTGGTAGATTGAAAGGGCATGAACTGCTCAGTAACCTCTGTTGAATAATTCCAAACTATTTTCCAGAATAGCTGGACCAATTTACAGCTCTAACAATAGTGCACTAGTGAGCCTGTCCTCCCAAAGCTCCTACAGTATTGACTATTTCTTCTCTTTATCAAGTAACATGCATTTATTAAGCACCTACTATGTGCCAGGTACTGTTATAAGTACTGGGGATTCAATTAAAGGTAAAAAATCAGTCCCTGCCCTCAAGGAGTTCATAATCTAATAGCAGAGATGACATGCAAACAACTTTGTACAAATAATATATACAGAATAAATTGGGGTAGTGTCTGAGAGAAGGCCCTAAGATGAAGGACTGGTAAAAGCTTCCTGCAGAAGGTGGGACATTAGTCAAGACTTGAAGGAAGCCAGCGAAGCTAGGAGGGAGAGATGAGGGAGAGAATTCCAGGCATGGGCCACAGCCAGTGAAGATGCCCTGAGCTGGAAAATGGAGTGTTTTTTTTTTTTTTTGTATAAGGAAAATCAAGGAGGCTAGTGCCATCCTTGCCAGTAGGATGGGGATACAAATACAAATAAGAAGAAAGACAGTCTCTTGCCCTTGAGGAGCTTACAATCTTGTTTTGTTTTGTTTTGCGGGGCAATGAGGGTTAAGTGACTTGCCCAGGGTCACACAGCTAGTAAGTGTCAAGTGTCTGAGGCCAAATTTGAACTCAGGTCCTCCTGAATTCAGGGCTGGTGCTTTATCCACTGTGCCACCTAGCTGCCCCTGAGGATATTACAATCTAATGGGAGAAGATAACGCACAAAGGGGAGCTGGAAGGTATGGGTGAGGAAGGGCGATGGTATCCAATCCAAGGAGATGGTGCCTATGTCCAGAAAGTCAGAAGTACATCTGGGAGAATGAAGTTTGGCCAGCCTGGGTCCCTGAGCAAAGTGGAGGCTCTAGGAGGGACTCAGCCATGGGAGAAGGGGTCCAACAATCTTTTTCATTATATCTTTTGTTTTTATAATATCTGAATTTTCCAAGGAAGACTTTTCTGATCCCTCCCTCCAAAAATTATCATGTGGTTATTTATTTGTGTATATGTTCTAACTAACCTCCCACAGATTATAAGTTCCTTGGGGTCAGGGACTGGGTTTTTTTTTTTTGTTATTGTTGTTGTTTTGTCTTTTTATCCTCAGCACATAGCTTGATGTCCCTTGTACATAATGGGTGCTAAATAAATGTTGAATACTTTGTTTGGGGAAGAAAAACCTCCCCCTCTATTGGATACTCCAGGAAAGTGTTCCTTTGTCTGGGGGCGGGGTAGATGGATGAGTTTTTACCAAATGCAGAGGAAGAGGAAGGTGGGTTGGAGATGGAAGGTGAAGAATGGGGTGTTGCTTATTGTCAGTCTCTGCAGCCCTCTCACCAGTAGCAGGAAGTCTGGGAAGTGTGTCCAAGATTGCCTATGGCTTCCTCCAACAGTTCCATACTGTTGCCTCTAACTCTTTGGAACCTCTTGTTAGATTGTTTTGACTTTTACAAGCTGAATGATCTTCCTTTGGGGTGCTGGGCCTATTGCTTCTCCATTCTTTCCCTGAACATGATGCCCCTTATTTGAAGTTGCCCTTGTTTCTGGAGGCATCTTACTCAGCGCTGGGCAGCCAGCTTGATTCTCTTTTTTTGGTCCCATGTTATCTCTCTAAGGCCTTTTTTTTGGGGGGGGGTAGGGCAATGAGGGTTAAGTGACTTGCCCAGGGTCACACAGCTAGTAAGTGTCAAGTGTCAGGCCAGATTTGAACTCAGGTCCTCCTGAATCCAGGGCTAGTGCCTTATCCACTTCGACACCTAGCTGCCCCCCATGTTATCTCCCTTTACCTCGAGTTCAGCTTTGAAGAGACTCTAAGAAAGGCAAATAAGACACTTCCCCTAGATGAGCCCTCCTTTCTCCAGTTTATAGCCTGCATGTGTGAGAGTACCTCAGAATTTAGTTGGCAGCGATGAGCAGAGGTGGCCTCTCCATATTTGCAAGGGGAAGGGATCAGAAGAAGGAGGACCTGTAAGCAAATAGGTAAGGGCTTGCTTTCCCATAATGCCATGTGCCTGAGGCACAGGCACAAAAGAGAAGTGAATAGGGACTGCTGGGAACAATAATGTGAAGCAGGCAGGAGAGCTTCCAGGTGATTATAGCAATTAGGAAAGTGAGCAGGTGGGAGTGGAACAGGTGGCAGCCTCAGCAGCTGCTGGTGAGCAGCATTTATGCCTGAGGCAGGCCAGGAGCTCTAGGGCCAAACACAAAAATGATGGTGATGGTGACAGCAGTGACCTGAAGTTGGCATAAAGGCAGTGGATGCCCAAGCAAGGTTAATGCATACCCTGGAGAGCAAAAAGAAGACATCTGGCACTGAACTGGCCCTGAGACTTGGAATAACAGAGCAGGTAGGTTATCAAAATGCCCCCTACTTTAGGGGAATTGAGATTAAAGCTCTGGGGAAAGGGGAAGAAAACAGTATTAATTGGAAAGTGGGCAATACCTATTCCCTGAATAACTGTACTTGGATATGAGTTTCTTTCTGTTTTTAACAGGCCTAAATAAATTTGCTTTGAGCTTAAATACCTTTGTAGCCTAGATTGCTTGCAGGAAATAAATGGAATACCCTTAGGGTGACCTATGATGAGTATGAGTCTGATGTCCTCAGAGAGGCATCTGGATGAGGTCAAACATGAGCCATCTATAGTTAACAAATATGGAGAAGCCTCTAAGATTGAACTCAGGCTATATGAGCTCAGAGCTGTTGAGGTGATGGGGCTCCAAGTTGTATATATTTCACTTCTGATTTAAAAGAGCCTGAATGTTCTGCCCCTCAGAAAAAGAGATCTGTCTTACTTAGCTAACTAACACTTTCAGATGCGTAAGAAGGAGATAAAGTATCCTTTAACTAGTGGATCCATTTTTCTTTAGGAAAATGATTTCTTAAATTGTAGCTGAACTCATGGGTTTTAAGGCAGGCCATAACTTCTAATGGGAAGTAAAATGTTGTCTTAAGAAATAGAGTGGTTTCTCATTGCCAAAGTATCTGTCAACATGTCCTGCGTTGCCAACCTAAGACATTCGGGCTCTACCTGACTTTTCTAGTCTCACAATCAAAGATTCAGAGCTGGAAAAGACCTTAGAGATTAGCTAATGCAACCCCCTCATTTTTACAGCTGAGAAAAAGGAGGTTTACAAAGATGAAATGATTCTTCCAAAGTTGTAAAGCTAATAATTAATTGGACAGAGATTCTAACCCAGGGCATCTGCCTCCAAGTAAACTCCCTGACAACAAGGACTGTTTTTGTTTTATGTCCAGTGCCTAGCACAGTGCAACTTAATTAAGGGTACTTAATAGGTGCTTAATAAATGCTTGTTGATTGATTAATTCCCACCACACCACATGCTCATTTCAAGTTATTTCCTCTCATACATTATGCTTTTTCCCTCCAGTCAGAATAAACAACCAAGTGTTTCCTACCCTCCTCCTGCCATTCTGATTCCATGAATTTGCCAGATCACTACAATGCTATTCCTCTCTGCAAGTAATGCATGCCAACTCTTCTCTTTCTTCAAAGCATATCTCAGGTACCACCTACTCCACAAGGCTTCTGGGCTTTCTCACCCTTCTGTGCCCCAAATGAAAACAAGGTAACATTTTCCTAGAACTCTTTTTCTGGGTTTCTTAGACTGTAGCATATATAATCTCTAGTAAACCAGTGATTTCCAGAGTGGGAACCATGATCCCCAATCTAAGGGTGCTGTGACTTAACCCTAATGGGCATGTGATCAACCAATCAGAGAACAGGAAGATGGGTCACATCTCACCATCTCCTTCATAGCCAAATTGTAGATTTGTTTCCAACACAACTATCTAATCCCTTTCAATATTCCCCTACTCTCCCCTTTTCCACCACCAGTTTTCCAGGTAGTGGCTCCAGGAATGACCCCTTAGAAAGGTTATTACTTAATCTGGTCCAGGCACCCATAACAGTTGCACAGGAAAAATTCCTGTTCTACCAAAAAGGTTAGAAAAAAATGAGATAAACTTCAGGCTCCTTGAGGATAGGTGTCATCTTACACCTTAGACTCTCCAATACCTAGCACAGTACTGTGCAGTAAGTAGTAGAAGGCTGATGCCCAACTGATGTTTGCTGAATTGAACAAAATTGAACAAAATATCCCCCTCCCCCTAAAAATGAATATTCAGTGTTCCCTTCCCTAACATTTAAGGAAGAAGGAAAGATCAGCTAATATAAATTAATAAATAATGATAACCTGTGCTTTATAAGGGGTCAAAATGCTGCTTTGGGCAGAAAAGAAAGAAAAGGAATGATCTATAATTTGGTCATGTTTCAAGTAAAGGTATTTCTAAGAATGACAATGATTTGAAAAGCTATATGAAGGAGATAATGCAGTGACATGAATTTAATAACTGCAGGTCTGGTCAGATTATGATAGTATAGGTTACCAGGAACTCCATTCCTTTGCCCTGATGGACTGATAAAGCCCCAAATGCCAAGCAGACGGACTTTTTTGAAATTAACCTTCTATGCTCATCACATTTCAGGAGGATCTGTGGATTTGCCCTGGCATCCTTTCCCCCTGTTTTGTCATCTTCGAAATGAGGACAGCCAAAAAGAGATGTGGGCATATGGTTATGTCCTTGCTTAAAAACAAACCTGTTTGCCTATTTTTTCTTCAACTCCCAGACTTCTAAGGGACTTGGTTCTTGTTTCCTGCTCCTAATTGCTCTATTAATTCCATCACCCTACTTTTCCCAAGAGCCTAACCCCTAGTCTTGAGGGGCTGGCTTTTGTCTGATATGGTCTGGCTTTTACTCCTTTGGGCCTGGAGCTGGTTTACATGTTTCACAAGGTGTTGTTTTCAGGCATTTGAGGTTTTACGCTGGCTGAATATCTTGAAATTCAGTATGTGAGATGATGGAAAATAAATACAGAAAATGTACTCCTACTGTCTTTCTCAAGAGAATAGGATGTAGAAATACATATTTTCCTTTCATTTTTGTAAATGTGTGTTTGTGGTATGAGATTTTTGTAAATTTTGTAGTTTTTTAAAATTTATTTTGTTTTTGTAAATGTGTTTGTGGTATAAGAGATGTATATCCATATGGGTTGTCTAAATGCAAAGAAGGGATTTGCAGGCAGTATAGATAGATATCTCTGGAATCTAACCTATCTCCAAAAAGGATATTGGGCTAGATTTCGATCTTTCTGTCTCCCTTAAATATCTCTGGCCTAAGAATATGATTTGGGGTTTCAGAAGGAAGGCCATTTTCCTGGACACTCTTAAGGAGGAGGATAGGCCTAACTTACTATTACTGGCTTGGCCCCTTCCCACCAAGAACACAAAAGACCATCACAAATATTGAATATAAAATAAACTCATCTACTCAAGAAAAACAGCAAACAAAAATTGAAGAAGTTCTATAGATTAGGCACACATGAATAAGTAACTTCTTTGCTGGGAGTGAGATGAGATCTTGACTCAAACCAAAAAGGAGGGCCTGATCCTATCTCTCTCTGAAGTTTCCAGGAAGGTATTCTGGAAATCAGGAACATGTTGTGGATCCAGCATCTCCTGAATGTTCATGGTTTCCAAAGTGTCTCTCAGTCTCTGTCTCTCTTGGTCTCTGTCTCTGTCCCCATCTCTCTATGTCTCTGTCTCTCTGTCTCACTCCCCTGGCTGGAATTCTTCAATTCATAGCACCATCACAGGACTGCTCTTCCCTCTACCTGACAGGCTTACATTTCTTAGTAACTCTTGTCAAGACTTAAGTCATCCCACCTCATAGGCTCAGAGAAGTTAGAGCTAGAAAGAAGCATAGGAGATGAGGTTATCTAGCAGGCCGATCACTGGACTTGATATCAAGAAGACCTGGGTTGAAATCCTGCTTCAGATATGCACTAGCTATGTGACCCTGGACAAATCATTCAACTTTTCTGTGTCTCAGTTTCTTCATCTATAAAATGAAGGAGTGGCTATTCTTGATGACCATCAAAGGTTCCTTTCAGCTGTATATTTATGATCCTATGATCTAGTCCAACCTTCTCACTTTATAAATGAGGAAACTGAGCCTCTGAGAAGTAGAGTGACTTGCCCACAGTTACAAGCTAGTAAGTGTTTGAGGCAGGATTTCAATTTAGGTTGAATCCAACTCCAATGCTCTCTCCATTGCACAACCCTGGGTCTTAGATGACCTCTAAGGTTCATTTTCAACTCTATACTCCATATTATGAGAAATAGGACAATTTGAGCAAGTACCAGGGACAGGATTTGAACCCAGGTCCCTAAAACTCAAATTTCACTATATAATCCCTCTTTTGAACTGGAAGAAATCCACCCAGTCCTGCTGGAGAACACAATGAGCTGGAATTTACCTAGATTAGATTTTCTTTATAAGGTCTTCCAGTTGGGTGGATTGAAAATCATATGCCAAGGGGGCGGCTAGGTGGCGCAGTGGATAAAGCACCGGCCCTGGATTCAGGACTCCCTGAGTTCAAATCCGGCCTCAGACACTTGATACTTACTAGCTGTGTGATCCCGGGCAAGTCACTTAACCCCCATTGCCCTGAAAAAAAAAAAAAAGAACAAAGAAAATCATATGCCAGGATTTGAGCAATCTCCTCTATCAGCAATGAGCTTTGAATGAGGAAACAGAAAGGGAAAACCTGTATCTTCCCAATAGTAATTGGTTATTGATAATCATTTCTCTTATTCACCATATCAGATTCTATCCATTTTTCTAGATTATTCACTTTCTTTTTGAATCCCAATTCTGTCATCCAATATATTAGTTATTCCTACAAGTTTCATGTCATACACTAATATTAGTATGTCATCTATATCTTCACCACTGATAGAACTACTGGAATGGAAAAGTTCTGTGGCAATCCACTAAAGAGACTTCATCAAGGGAAATGAGACAGAGACAGAGACAGAGACAGAGATAGAGATAGAGATAGAGATAGATTCATCTTTCTCTCAGTCCATTCATTAACCAGTTCTGAATCCATTTATCTAAACTTTTATTTGGCTTGTTATTCTCAATGAACCTCTGTTGGGTTTTAGTGCTCATATAAGTACTTTTGAACCATTTCTTTAATAATCCAATATAGAATTTTCCCATAAATTTCCAGGCTAATCAATAGATGAAGATTTCTCCTTTTTAAAAATCTTGATATCAGCCCATCTCCAGTCCTGTAGCAACTCTCCCATTCTGCAAAAAATTCTCAAGTATCAACAACAGTTAAGCAATAACATCCACAGATGCTTTCATTTTTCTGGAATGGAATGCATCCAGGACTTGGTAATTGAATTTATTAAAGACAACTCTTTTATCATCTCTTTATCTTAGATTTAATATCTACAATGTAATATATTAAATGTAATCTCTTATATCTATATCTTAGATATAATAGGTATAACTATCTTAGATGTAATATTTCTCTTAGATGTAATTTTATTTGTTTTAAATGTAGTTTCACCATTTTTGTTATATCCTTCATATGGTTCCAATCATTCTCCTTGATTAAAAAAATGAGTTGACTAGTTTAGCCTTTCATCTTCATCTTTGTTACCACCATCCTAGTCACTCCCCCCATCTGTCTTTTTCTTTTTAATATCCTCTAAAATTACTTTAAAAAAAAACCTCCTGTCGTTTTTAGTACCCACTGTCATCTTCAAGTTTGTCTTGTTTTTAGAGTCTTTGTGGAAATATTTTTTAGAGGATATGCACTTCTTGTCTTCATCCTCAGTTTTCTGTCTTTGGTTCTGCCTTTTTTGTACAGATCTCTTTACAATCTGAGCCAGTGAATATGTCATGTGCAGCTGTCATATGGAAGAGTGATTACTCTAGAGTCAAGCTACTAGTGAGTCTCTCTATTTAGCTAGGCTGGTCCTTGGACAGTAAACATCCAGATTATTATTGATCCTTTCCTGGAAAGCAAGACTGTTAAACCTTTGCTAGAGAGTAAGTTCTCCTCAATGCATGTTATAACTTTTTAGAACATGAATCTACATAAGGTTAACAGGACATAAAATTTAATTTTATATATTTTATTATATATATATTTATATATTTTGTTGTTGTTATTCAGTAGTATCTGACTCTTTGTGATCCCATTTGGGGTATTTCTTTCAAAGATACTAGAGTGGTTTGCTTTTTCCTTGTCCAGTGGATTAAGGCAAACCAGTTAAGTGACTTGTCTAGGGTCACACAGCTAGTGATCTTATATATTTTACACATGTAAAATATATTTTGAAGTATATTTTATTTTAAACATTAAATCTAAGTTTATTAAAATCTATTTTAAACATTAAAAATATAAAATCTATTAAAATAAATTTAAATATATTTACAAAATCTATTAAAATACATTTAAATATATTTGTAAAATATATTAAAATACATTTTTACATATTTTATAAATATATTAGGTGTAGTTTAATATATTTCATATACATAAAATTATTTTTAACTAGGAGATACACTTCTTGAAACTCAAGCACCTTCTGGTACACAGCTGGAGGTACCTATTTCTCAATAGCACAGCCTGGCACAAAGTAAGTGCTATGTAAATGTTATTTATTATTGGTGGTGGTAGGTTTGCTATCTATCTATATCTATCTATCTATCTATCTATCTATCTATCTATCTATCTATCTATCTATCTATCTATCTATCTATCTATCTATTTATTATTGTTCTGCTTGGTCCCAAAGGGTAGAACTGGAGATAATAGGTGCAAAGGAGCATATCTTGGTTCAGTGTAAAGGAAAACAGAACAATAATTAGAGCTATTCAAAAGTGGGAGGGACTGACTCAGGAAGTAGTAGGTTCCTTCAATAAAGGTTTCCAACAAGGGCTGGACAAATACATGTCAGGTATGTGGTAGACTGGATTATTGTTCATGGATGGCCTTGACTAGATGGCTTCTGAGGTCCCATGAAAGTTGAGGATTGATTGCACCAGATATCAAGGAATCCTGGATAAGAACTTCCCAAATCTAATAAAACTTGGACAAAATAAAAATAATATAGCAACCATTACCCGAAAGAAGTCTACAGATGTAAGCTCCCAGAAAAGAAAACTTTTAAAATCTAGAGTTTCCAGATCAGACAAAAAATACTTCAAGAAACCAAAGAGAAAGAATTTAAGTACCAAGGAACCAGAGTTAGGATCGTACATGAAATATAGATCCATAGTGTTGAGCACAGTCCTCTCTCAACACCTTCTTTGGGTTTGTTTTGTTTTGTTTTTATTTGTTTGTTTTGGTTTTTGGTTTTTTGGGGTTTTTTTAGTGAGGCAATTGGGGTTAAGTGACTTGCCCAGGGTCACACAGCTAGTAAGTGTTAAGTGTCTGAGGCCGGATTTGAACTCAGGTACTCCTGACTCCAGGGCCGGTGCTCTATCCACTGCACCACCTAGCTGCCCCATTCAACACCTTCTTTGTAATGAACAGGTGGGAGCTAAAGAGAGGGAAAAGTATAAAAGAATAGAATGGAAGGAAATAATCAATCTACAATCTATTCATATGAATTAGATAAATTCACCTACAAAATGAAGGAGGGTGGCAGAATAGATCGGAAATCAGAATTCAAAAATTCATTTCAAGAAACACACTTGAAACAAAAAAGATTCACATAGAATAAGGTGCTAGAGCAAGATCTATTAGGCTTCAGGTAAATTCATAAAATCAAGGATAGTGATTGTGATCTCTAACAAGGAAATAATAAAAATAGTTTTGATTAAAAGAGATAAACAGGAAGGGTGCATTATTCTTAAAGGCAACTTAAATAGTGAATTCATATCAGTTATCATATAAATTCCAAAGGACATAGCATCCAAACGCTTCAAGGAAACGTTAATTAAATACAGGAAAAATATATAATAAGACTTTTATAGTGGAGCACTGTAATGTATTCTGTTAGACCTAGACTAGTCAAAAGATAAAAAAGAAAGAAGTCAAAGACCTGAATAGAAAATTTAGAAAAAATAGGTATTTCTGGTGATTATTGAAAGGGAATAATAAGAAGAATATGTATTGGCACTTTTACAAAATGTGATCATGTACTAGGGCATGAAAATCTACAAACAAATATAGAAAAGCAATTTTAATGGAACACTATGCAACAAAAATAATATTGAATATAATGGGAAATGGATTAAAATTAATTGGAGAGAATAATCCAAAAGGATTAGTAAATCATGTAATATAAAAAATTTTAAACTTCATGTAAAATCGAAAACAATGAGACAGCATAACAAAACTTTTAGGATGCAACCAAAGCATTCCTGAAAGGAAAATTTATATCTTGGAACACCTTTTTCAATAAAAGAGAGAACAAATCAACAAATTGGGTATAGAACAAAAATAATAATAATAACCAAAAACCCAACACATTTTCGGAAGAAAATCCATATGGAGATTCTGAAAATCAAAGAAGACATTAAGAAAAGTGAAATCAAAAAACTCCCATCAAATTGGCAAATAAAATCAGATTCTAGTTTATATTTTTTCTGGGGGGGGGGATAATAAAATAGACAAACCATTAGCTAGTCATTGAGAAAGAGAAAGTGAGGAAACCAGATTTTCAGTATCAAAAAATAGAAAGGAGGAATCAAAACAAATGAAGAAGAAATAAAGGAAATTAGTAGAAAAATATTTTGTCTAATCATAATCCAACAAAACTGATGTTGTAAATAAAATAAATATCTACAAAAATATAAAATACCCAGATTAACAAAACACAAAATAGAGAATTTAAATATACCAATCACAGAAAAAGAAATTAAACTATAAATGAATTCCCAAAGGGGGAAAAAAAACCCAGGACCAGATGGATTTTCATGTGAATTCTATAAAATATTCAAAGAAAAATTAATTCCTATATTACATAAACTGTTTGCAAAAATAGAAACAGAAGGGATCCTATAAAATTTTCTCTATGCTATAAATACGGCCTTGGTATCTACACCAGAAGTATACAAATCAGAGAAAGAAAACTCTAGACCAATATTACTAATGAATATTGATGCAAAGTTGTTAAATATTGGCAAAAAAGCTATAACAACACATCATAAAGATTATATATTATGGGGGCAGCTAGGTGGAACAGTGGATAGAGTACTGGCCCTGGATTCAGGAGGACCTGAGTTCAAATCCAGGCTCAGACACTTGACACTTACTAGCTGTGTGACCCTGGGCAAGTCACTTAACCCCAATTGCCTCACACACACACAAAAAATTTTTTTAAAAGATTATATATTATGACCAGGTAAGATTTATACCAGGAATGCAAGGTTGGTTCACAATTAGGGAAACAATAAACATAACATCATATTATTTAGGAAGGGCAATCAAAATCACATGATTATACAGGGTGGACAAAAGTTGCAATGTCTTAATAACTTTTTGAAAATTATTTTTTCTTTATTTTTACCATTTATGAGATTTGATTTTTGACACATAATGTAAATTCATTTCTTATATATTCTATATATGATGCTATGGTATTGTAAATTAAAAACAAAAAATAAAGGAGTTATTAAATATTGCAAACCCTTTGTGACTTTTGACCTACCCTATAGCAGTAGGTTCAGAAAAGGCTCTTAACAAAATACAGTCTTTAAAAAAAACCAACTCTTAAAAGTATAGCCTAGCTGTGTGACCCTGGGCAAGTCACTTAACCCCAATTACCTCACTAAAAAAAAAAAAGGTATAGCAACAGACTTTCCTTAATAATGCAGTTAGTCTTTATCTAAAACCAAGAGACAACATTATATGTCATGAAGATAAAAACAAGCACCAAACTAGAGAATAGAATCTGGAAATTAGAAGCCAGGGAGCTTCATTTAGATTCCTCGGAAAATAAAGAATCATTAAATAAAGATGGCTGTTGACTATCTAGGAGGGGAAGTGGTGATTGCAAAGAGTCAGCCGGGTATAATTTTTCATATTGGACTAACCTTACTTCCTTTTTTTTTCTGGATTACTCAACTAGAAAATGAAGGGAATGCTGTGGATTTAGTTTACCTAGTGACCTCAGACACTTATTAGCTGGGTAACCTTGAGCAAATCACTTTCCTCTTTTTTGCCTCAGTTTCCTCAACTGTAAAATGAGGATAATAATATCTACTTTCCAGGATTGTAGTGAGGATCAAATGTGATGATATTTGTAAAGTAAGAGGAAAACAAAATTATTGGTATCAAAAGTGAAAAGGGACAATTCACTGTAAATGAAAAAATAAAGGATATTTTATTAGAAACTAATTTGCCCAACTATATGCCAATAAAACTGACAAATGAAATGGATAAATATTTACAAAATATAGAATGCCCAGATTAACAGAACAAGTGATAGAAAATTTAAACAACCCAATCTCAGAAAAAGAAACCAATCATGTGGATTCAGAATTTATTGGATGACCAGACTCAATTAGTAATTGTTAATAGTTTAGTGTCTTTGTGGCAAGAGGTCTCCAATAGAGTATTCCAATGATCTTTAATTAATAATAATAATTATTATTATTATTACTATAATAGCTAACATTTATATAGTATTTACTATGTATCCGGCATTTTACTAAGTGCTTTACAATTATTACTTCAGTTGCAATCAAACTACCATAGAATTACTTTACAAAGTGTGATAAAATAATGGGATTTGGCAGACACCCAAGGGCCCCCACCTGAAGATTGTTAAGGGCTAAAATTCTACCTAAACTGTCTAAAATATTTAATGAGTGGTCGCCAATAAATTATAAGCTTTAGCAAGAGTTAGACTTTTAAGCATTTATTAAGGAGAATAAGAATTTGGTAAAGAGAGAAGAAAGGCCTAGATTCCTATCTATTAAAGGGAGAGCACATTTCTTGCTCTGCTCTCCACCAGAGTCCAAAGGAAAGAGCCTGAGACTGAGCACCAGTCTCTTCCTTCCTCCTCCCACTAGCCCGCATCACTTCCTGATGCCAAAGAAAAGACTCCTGGTCTTGCCCTCAAAGACCTTCGCTTCATGGGCAGAACTCTTCTACAGTAAGTCTCCAGCAGGTGGCGTCATTCCAATTGTTACAGTTCCCCGCTTTGTTTCCTCAAGAAACGGTACATCTCCTTGATGAAACAGTAAAAAATAACAGAATCTAATAACCTATGCTAACTAACAATATGTTAATAACAATATAGAAAAGGGAGAAAGGAAAGTTTTGTCCAGAGGGGCAGTTTTTTATCCTCATGAACTGACGCTTTGACATTGGTCTTGCAAAGGGAAGGCCTCTGCAGAGGGTACATGTTACAGATGGTGTATATTATAACAGAAAGAGAAAAGAAAAAACAACAACAACAACAAAACAAAACTCTTCATTTAAAGTCTCTGAAAATCTTTTCTCAGATGTCCTCTAGGTGTAGTCATGGAATGGAAGTCTTTTCAGGGGTTGATGTGTGGATGCTGGTCATCAGCCAGGAACATTTCCTACAAAATTGAGCTTAACACAACTTTAAAACAGCTTTGTGAATAATCAAATCAAACAATGAAAGTTCTCAAAAACATGTCTAAGGGAATTCAGAATCTTAGTTGTTACACATGAAACATATAATAAAACAAAAATGGAAACATTCTTTAAAATTAATATTACTATAATTGAGTAGACAATTGCTGTGATATTAATTTTTAAAAATAATTTTTATCTTTGTCTCATCACTTTTTGCATCATCTGCCTAATTATCCTCATGCCATCATGAGAAATTTAAAAATCTAATATAATTGGTAACAGTTGTCAAGGCCAAATTCAACACTGTTATTTATCATGACACCTGAGATAATTATGAGGGTTACCATAAAAGAACAGAGAAATGATGGGATATGAGCATTCCCACACTTGAGTAATATGTACTGCCCATACAGTATGCCAGGCTTAAAATAGGTGGATGGAATATAAGTCCATGCCACCGAACATATTGGAGGAAACTGAGTCAGACTTAATCAGATGCATGGGATTGAGATGTCCATGGCATCAGGCATACAGGAGGGAGCATAGAAGCCAGGTGTAGAAGTGAGATGGGTGGGATCAAAAGTTCCAGCCATCTGTACAATATTGTGGGGAAAAAGAAAATAAAATATTAAACCAAGAGAATCCAACCTCAACATTTGTCAAAAGCCGTTCCCTCGGCCATACCTTGACTTCATGCATGTCTCCCCTCATGTATTATTCTTGTAATTGGATGGCATCTTGGCCAACTGGCATCTGATAACTCAGAATAAAGGCAATTAAAGGTCTTAAATGATATCTTCTACAATAAGTCTCCAGCAGGTGGCATCATTCCAATCATTACAAGATTGATTTGGTATTGATTGAATTGGGTGAGACTGAGAGACTGACTGAGAACTTACTTATAAGGTTGATTAAATCAAGACCACACCTGGCTGGCCCTGAGTGGGGTGTTGTTCTCAGAGGCTGTGGACTACAACATCAATAGGAGACCACCCTCAACCAATCAGCTTGAAGGACTTCCCCTTCTGGGGAGGGAGACAGCATGTGGTCTCAAGGAAACCCAAGAGAGACAGAGACCATGTGGTCTGAGAACCAAGAGAGCTAGCAACAGAGCCCATGTGGTCTCAGAGAACCAAGGGAGACCCAAAAGATGCCCCAGAAGACTCCAAAGTCCTTCCTTGGCTTTTTCCAAGGGCTTTTTTTAATCCTTTTTTGATAAAGGCAGGTCATTATACATTGATCAAAGCTAATTTGGTCATTATTCATCAAACAAATCTAATTGATTAGCATCATTCAACTCTATTGGTTGACATGATTTAGAAGTGGTTATATTAAAATGAAGTCCAGGGATGACATCAGAGAATGTAAGACCCCCTGACCCAAAATCCTTTCATCTAGGTGTGGTTTAATCTCATCAGTAACTTGGTCTCATCAGGTCCTTGGGCTATCTAGACAAAGGGATCTGTTTCCACACAGACTCTTTTGTGAGCTTGAGTCTGGTTTGACCCAGATGAATCTTACTTTCAGGGAGACCTTGAGTGAGGGAGGGACAAAGAACAAAGAAAGAAGGGGAGAAGACTGGGTCCCCCAAGATATTGATTATTAATAATTATTTCTCACACACATGAAAAAATACTCTAAAGCCTTAATAATTAGATAAATGAAAATGAAAGCAACTCTGATGCAATTGGGCTGGCAAAATTGACAAAAAGGGTGAAATTACAAATGTTGGAAAGAATGCAAGAAAACAGGCCCATTGAAACACTGTTGGTGGGGCCATAGATTGTTCCAACCATTCTGGAAAACAATTTGGAACTATGTCCAAAAAATTATTAAACTGTGTGTACCTTTTGACCCAGCAATAACATTACTAGGCTTATATTTCAAAGAGAGGAGAGAAAGAGGAAAAAGGTGTAGATTTACATATATCTATCAGCTCTGGTTGTAATGGCAAAGAACTAAAAAGTAGGAAATGTTTATACTTGGAGAATGGATGAATATGTGATATATAAATCTAATGGAATATAATTGCACTGTTGAAGACCATTTCAGAAAAATCTAGAAAGACATGTATTGATGTAGGGTGAAGTGAAAAGAATCAGAACAATTTCTTCTATAAGAACAGAATTACAAAAAACAATTTTTAAAGACTTGAGGACTCTGATGAAGTTAATAATCAATTATTACTCCAGAGGACTGATGAGTAAGGATGCTTCCCACCCACTCACAAGTGATGGACTATTATTAAGAATGAGATTAGTTTGGGTTTTTTTACACAGTCAATACAGGAATATGTTTCACTCAACAATATTTTTTTCATAAGGATTTTGTTCTCTTTTTTTCTAGGGAAGAGGATATTGGAGGTAGGGAGAAAGGGAGAAAAAAATAAATGCATGAAAATTTTTGAAAATTAATTTAATTATAGTATTAAAATATTTTTATACTTTCACCTATCACAGGAACTAGCAGAATACATTCCTTATAGAAATAAAGTTTATTGTTTTTGTTGTTTGGTCATGTCTGACAGATTAAGTACCTGATATGAAGAACCATTGTTCCTAATAGTCTAATGTTTTACAAAATGAAAAACCCCAACTACTGGGGTACATAGTCACTCTTTGACAAAAACAGTTCAGAAAACTAGAGAGCAGGCTTGAAGAAAGCAGGTTTAGAGCAAGATCTCACAGCATAAGCCTCAATAAACCTCAAGTGGATACGTGACCTAGATATGTAAGGGAACATCATGAACAAATTAGAGGAACAAGGAAAAAAATGCTTTCACAACTAATAATAGGACAAGAGTTCAAGATAAGGGATAGAGATGATAGAAAATAAAATGGACAATTTTGGTTACATACACTTTTTGCACAAACAAAATCAATGTGGTTAAAACGATATGGCAACTGGGAAATTTTTTAATGAAGATTGTATGATAAAGGTCTATTCATGATATATAGGGATTTGATAGAAATCTGTAAGAATAAGAGCCATTTACCAATAGACAGATAGTCAAAGAATATGAGTAAACAGTTCTCAAAGGAAGAGACTCAAGCAATCACAGACATGAAAAAAATGCTCCAAATCACTTAAGATGAGAGAAATGTAAATTAAAAGAACTCTGACATTCTAATCCATATCTAACAGACTGGCAAAAATGACAATTGTTGGAGGGGCAATGGGAGGACAAGAATGTTGATTGGTGCATTGTTGGTAGAGTTGTGATTTGTTCCAGCCATTCTGGAAGGCAATTTAGAACTAGGCCCTCAAATCTGTCAAATTGTGCATACCATTTGATCAAGGAAGAGAAAGAAGAGAAAGATCCCCACGTACAAAAATATTTGTATTATTCTTGCTATAGCAAAGAAATGGAAAATAAAGAGGGTGTCCATCAATTAGAGAATGACTGAACAAATTATGGTTATTTTTAAGGATGTACTCAGAGACATGTAGAGAGATTTATATGAAGTGATACAGAGTCAAATAAGTAGACTCAGAACAATTTATACAATGACATTTTGAAGAAAAAAAACTTTGAAAGGCTAAATAATTCTGACCAATAAAACTCCAGAGAACTGATGATGAGGCATGATGTACATAGTCAAGCCCTTTCGTGTAATTCTAAGATCTGTTCATGTCCTGGTACACAGCCTTGGTCATCTTCTAGTCCCTGTGCTAGAATGCCCTATGCTCTCCAGTGTGGTGAATTTTCTAGATTTTTGTAGAAAAGTCATAGGGAAGAGCTCAGCTGTATTTCTTCCTAATACTTTGTCATCTTGGTACCATCTTCCCATTGATTTTAATTTTGGACTTAAAGCACTCAGAATAAACCCAATTCTTCAAATATTTGAAAACAGTTATTTTGTTCCCCTCTAAATTTTCTATTCTATAGGCTAATCTTTGCTAATTTCCTAAATTAGTCTGCATATGACAATGTTTTTATATGAACAAAAAAACTTCCTTTTCTTATGCCCAGGCATGTGCTAGAAACAGCTCGAACAAGTTAATGAGAGCCAACTGCTACATTTTCAGTGGGAGCATCTACATATCAGAAATTGACAAATTAGACCTTGATTTATTATTTTCTTGATTGTCTAGACTTAAGAAAGTAATGAAAATGTGAATAATTTGAATGAAACTTAAATGTATGTTGTGCATGTATTTTTTTGGAGAGCCAGTTGTTAAACATTTACCAGCATACCACTAGATATAATACATCTAATATGGTACATGAACTTTTGCTAAACTCTGTCTTTGGGTCAAAGGTTTATAGTATTAGAAATATAAGAAACCTTATAAATATAAATATAAGAAACCCCAAATTTTCACAAATGAAAAACTGAGTCCTAGAGAATAAAAGTGACTTGACACACAGAGAATTAGTAGCAAAAACAAAGTGTGAACCTAGGTCCAATTTCCTGACCATTGGCTCCAAATCATGCCATTGACACACCAGCCATCATCCCTATTTCCTCTTCCCCACAGGAACCTTGTGATTGGAACCTTGGGACTCTACCCTTGCATCCACCCTGGTCTCTGATAGGTAGGCTTTCTCTTTACCTTTCCCAGAAGCAGACCTACACCTCACTTCCTAACCACAGGCTCCAAACCACAAAGCTCTGTGAGTAGTCCTTCCTCACCCTTTTAGCTCCCCTTTATCTGTTGTTTTCCCTCAGTAGAAGGTAAGCTCATTCAGGACAGGGACTGTATGACTTATGTAAGGATATGATGGTGTGTAGGAGCTGTTTTGTTTTGCTCATGAAGGTTATATGTGTCTGCTGGGCTTGTCTAAATGCTCACAGGGAGACAAGAAGAGATATCTCCAGGGACTCCTCTCTCCACTCTTCTCTGAAGATGACTGATTCCTGCTAGTAGGAAAAGTTAGATATTGGGGTTGTAAGGGCCTAAAATTCTAGCTATGATCTCTAAAATCTGAGTGGTCGCCTCAAATTAGAAAACGTATAGCACCAATCTTTGGGCATTAAGTATTTATTAAAGTATATTAGGGGTTAGTAAAGAGAAACACGTGGATTAAGTATCCCTATTCTGCCTGTCCCCTGCTGCCTCTGCCACCAAGCCCAAGTCCAGACACCAAAAGGCTGAGATCCTCCCCCTTAGCCCAGAAGCCCCCTGTCAAACAGGAAGCCGGGCCATCCTCACACACAGCTCCAAGCTAATTGGTTGGTAGCACTGATTGACACAACTAACAGGTGGTAACTTCAGGATGCTAAGTCACATGTGGATGCCAAGTCACATGCTTTCTCCTCATGGTGGAGCTTCCCTGCAATATCTTTCTCAGTGTGTTGGTAGTGCTCTAATTCTCACGGGGTCAGAGGCTGGCCACTTGATTCCCATCTGCTCTCCTCAGAGAGAAGGGTTACTGGGCTAGAATTATATCTATCTGTTCCCTTAAAAATTACTAGTCTAGGGGAAGTCATTTTTAGGTTCAGCTCCTGATCACTATTCCTCAATAGGGAAGGAGTACCTCAAGCTCTTTTTGCAAGACTTGACCCCCTTCTCACCAAGATGCCATGTCCACAATGAATACACATAGCAAATAGCAAATAAACCCATTTACCCAAGTCAATAGCAAAATAGAAACCAGAGAAATATACATCAGAGAAAGTATACCAGATAATACTGAGAGAAGATGCTCACCCCTTGAGAGCAAGATAATTCAGCTCAACCAAGAGAGTCTCAAAGTTACCCAAGGGGACAGCCTCTGAAGTCTCTAGTGTAGCTAGCTAGGGACATGATCAAAGTTCTATATGTCAGCATCTGAGAGTTTTCTCTCCTTTTAGAGGTTGGAATGGGACATTTTCTCCCTCATAGCCAGAAGTCAAAAAAGCCTGGATCTCTTTTATCCTACCTTCACCAACCCCACCTACCCCTCATGCTGGCATGCGTAATGCCACGGAAGTGCATCATTTTTCACCAATGAGAAGAGAGTCCCATGAAAGTGGCCCTTGGAGGCCAGGGTTACACAAATTTCTATTTGCATCATGGCACATAGTGAATAATAAATGCTTCCCCTCTATATCTCTGCCTCTCAATCTAGCATTCTTTCTACTAAAAGTGGTTCAGAAAAGGGATGAATATTTTACCCCTCCAGGAATAATATTTTTCCATTTCAATGTGGACTTTGTGGAGTGCAGCCTCACTGAAAGACTGCATTTAACAGTCTGAATTTCAATCACCTTGGCTAGTTCAAAAAAGAGCTTGGAGCAAGCAGACCCTTCATCATCCCTCAGCTGTCACTAGGTAAACAGCTACCAACTTTACTACAAATAGGATAATTTTAAACAATTAAGAATCACCTGCCACATGGGCCTCGGGTTCAATTAGAACTTGAATTCCCCGAAAACTAGAAAGTCCTCTGTGTCTTTCTGCTCATTGGGTGAACTCAGTTCAGTTCAACAAACATTTATTACGCTCTTACTGTATGCCCAGGCACTGTACTAGAAATGAAGGATACAAAGTCTAAACATCAAAGCTGTCTTTACCCTCAAGGAGCTTATATTCCATTGGGAGGAATATGTAGACAGATAATAAATACAAAATGTATATTAGATGGATAAGAATTTATTAAGTACTTACTCTCATTGGAGAAAATGACATAAAAGGAAATTGAAAAACAGGTTGCCAAGATAGATAGACCATTTATTCAGTACTTAACCATAATGAGAGAAGACAACACATAAAAGGAAACTGAAAAACAAAGTAGGGAGTAAAATGAGCAGAACCAAGAGAACAATGTAGACAGTAATAGCAATATTGTACAAATCAACTATGATACACTTAGCTTTTCTCAGCAATACAATGATCCAAGACAATGCCAAAAGACTCATGATGAAAAATGCTATTCACGTCCAGAGAAAGAGCTATGGCGTCTGAATGCAGATCAAGGCATACTATTTTTGCTTGTTTTTATTGTTGTTGTTGTTTTCTTTTTCATGGTTTTTCATGGCTTTTGTTCTGATTCTTCTTTCACAACACGACTAATATGGAAATATGTTTAACATGATTGTACTGTATAACCTATATCAGATTGCTTGTTGTCTTAGGGAGAGGGTAGGAAAGGGAGAGGGGGGAGAAAAATTTGGAACTCAAAATCTTACAAAAATGAATGTTGGGGGCAGCTAGGTGGTGCAGTGGATAGAGCACCGGCCCTGGATTCAGGAGTTCCTGAGTTCAAATCCTGCCTCTGACACTTGACACTTACTAGCTGTGTGACCCTGTGCAAGTCACTTAATCCCATTGCCCCGTAAAAAAAAAAATTAATGTTGAAAACTTATCTTTACATATAATTGGGAAAAAATAAAACACTATTAAGTGGGGAAAAAAATAGATCTGGTAGGATTAGTAGACCACAAATTCAAGGTGGTGGTATGATATGGAAGCCAAACAAAAATTTAGGCTGTATTGCAAGAGACAGTATCCAGGACTAGGGAGGTAATAGTCCCAATGTACTCTGATCAGATTGCCCCTAAAATATTGTATTTAGTTTGAAACAGCACATTTTATAAATGACATTAACAAGCTACAGAACATTCAGAAGATGGTAACCAGAATGGTAAAAGGCCTCAAGATCATGACTTATAAGAGTCATGGGAAACAATGGAATGTTTTAGGGCCCCCCCACTCCCCCACCCCCCCCACACCCCACAAGAAAAGGGCAGTCAAGTGGAGAAGGGATTCGACAAGCTCAGCTAGGCTCCAGTGATCAGAACATAGGCCAATGGGTGGAAATGGGAAAGGAAAATTTAGGTTGGATACTTGAAAATTTTTTTTTAAACAATTAGAGTTATTTCAAAATGAAACAACTTAGGAAGTAATGTGGGTTTTCAAACAAAGGATGGGTGGTCATATAGTCGATTCAAATCAACAAGCAATTATTAAACCCCTACTTACTCATGAAAAACCAAAACCAAAGTAGGGTGCTATACAGAACTAGATAGAAAGGCAATCCCAAAAGTCAAGAGCAGAGCCAGGTTATCCATGAGGATGACTGGCTGGGTACATCCTTAAATGTTGGTTCTCAGACAGAACTCACTCTTCAGAGCAGGATGCCACAAGGATGAAGGCATCTCTACCATGAGAAGGCAAAGGCGGAAAAGTAGTACAGTCATAAGCTTAATTAAGCTAGAAGTGAATAAATACAAAGTAATTTGATGGGGATTAGAGAAGACTTATAACTGGAGGAATCAGAAAAGATTTCCTATAGGAGAAGGCATCTCAGCAGAGTCTTTTATGAAAGTTAGGATTCTTAGAGGAAAAAGGAAGAAGACATTCCAGATTTTATGGTTAGCTTCCACCAAAGAAGGAGTGCAGAAGACATGATTCCAAGTATGGAGGCCAGCCTCTAGGATTTGAAGGTTCTTCAGTGAACTGTGTTAAAATTATTTGCATCTTTGATTTTTGATTAAATCAAACTATGGCAAAAAAAAAAAAAATGAGGTAAGGAGAGGACTGGAAATCCTGATGAGAAAATTCCCCTTACCAATGTGGGTCAGGACCTGCTTTCCTAACATGAAGTCTTAGAGAATTGCATTGAGATTAAGTGATTTACCCAGGGTCATACAGTCATTACATCTCACAATTTGAACCCAGGTCTTCCTGACTCTAAAGCGACTTTCTATCATCTCCATATACCATGGGACCTCTCCAGTGAAAACAAGCCCTAAGTATAAAAGAATTGATGAGAAACCTGACTAAATTTACACCTCCCTTCCTTCCTGACACCAGTCCTATTTTAATCAATGTGATAATAAAAAGAGAAGTCTATAATCTGCTGTGTAATGATTGGAACGATGCCACCTACTGGAGACTTACTATAGGAAAGCTCCACCATGAAGAGAATGCCTCAGAGGGCAAGGCCATATGGCTTTTCCTTAGCGTCAGAAAGTGACATTTGCTCATGGGTACTGTCTATCAAGGCTACCAGCCAATCAACTTGAGGAGCCTCCCATTTTCTGGGAGGGGACAGGAAGGAGGAAGGAGTGCCTGCGCAGAAAGCTCTATCCCTTTTTGGTTCCTGACTTGATGGTGGTCACAGCTGATAAGAAATATTCTCCCACTTCATTCATTTGCATGATATAGGCCTTAATTATTTAATAGCAGCCTTGAATGTGGCTAGAGTTTGAGCCATTCCAGAATAGCACAGAGTTTGGCACATAATAAGTGCCTAATAAATGCTAGTTGACTGACTAACTGATTAATGGGAACCCAGGAAGAACCTAGTGAACAGCTGAATTGATTGGTGATTCACTTTAAGCACTAGGAAAGAAAAAAAAAACTGTTTTTCTTCCTTTGTTTCCTGTTCCCAGTATGTAGACACATATTGCCTATGAGAAGCAGAGGAGATAAAAGGAATACACTGAAAAATAACAATATGGGGTAGCTAGGAAAGGCATCTCTAGGGGGTGGCACCTGAGCTTAGCCATGAGTGGAAGCAGGGATTACAAGAGGTGGGAGAGGGGAGGGAGAGAATTTCAGACATGAGAAACAGCCTGGAGAAATGCAAGGAGGCAAGATGGTATGAGATGCCATGTATGGAGAATAGTAGGTAGGCTGGACTGACTAAAGCAATAGGGTGTGTGTGTGTGTGTGTGTGTGTGGGTGGGTGGGTGTGGGTGTGGGTGTGGGTGTGTGTGAGGGTGTGTATGTGTGAGAGAGGGAGAGACAGAGAGACAGAGAGAGTGAGTGAGAGAGAGAGAGAGAGAGAGAGAGAGAGAGAGAGAGAGAGAAATGAGAAATAAGTCTAGAAAAATAGATTGGAGCCAGACTGTGAAGAATCTGAAATACTGAACAAAAAAGTTTGTATTTTATCACTAAGTCACTAAAACAGAAGGGAAAACTCAAGCTGGAGAATGGTAAGGTCAGACCTTTGCTTTAGAATATCAAATTTGACAGGTATGTGGAGGATGGATTGGAGGGAGGAGAGACCAGATGCAGGGACACCAGTTAGGAGGCATTGAAAAAGTCTAGAAAATGGTGATAAGGGGCTAGACGAGGGTGGCTATGACATGAGTGGAGAGAAAGGAATGAATGTGAGAAATTCTGTGATGGTAGAATCAATGAGGCTTGGTGGCTAATTGTTTATGAAGGTGACGGAGAGAGAAGAGTTGAGGATGGCTGCAAGGTGACAAACGTGGTATTACCATTGTTCATATGGTCTCTCCCTCCTCTAAATTTCTATAACTCTCATTGTCTCAACTATTCATATGTTATATTGATGTAGGAGGCAAAAAAGGGTTAATAGAAAAATCTAAGACCCAAGCTCTAATACAGATATTAGCTCTAAAAGGGAGTCAGATCCCAGTTAATTGATAACTTATGTTAGGTTCTCATACCCATAGTGATCAACATCCATAACAGACCAGAGCAGGTCAAGTCAAAATAACAATAAAGGAAAAAGATAACCTATAGAAATTCTAATGAAAAATGATTATGTTTTGAAACTAGGCATGGGAATCAGAAAGAGACATGCACAGAAAAGGCCAAATTTGTCCCCAGATTCACCTTATGATGTGTAAACCCCCAAAACACACCTCCTCTGAAAAAGGTACCCGCCTTGGGGGTTGGCTTAGAACCCCAGGAACTCCAAATTAGGATAAGCCCTCCCTTGTAACACCCCTACATGGAGAATATTATAATGAGAAGGACAGGCCCTCCCCTGTACCTCCCCAAGGTGGAGATTATTATGAGACTGATAATCAATTTATCCACACTATAAATATAACTGTCTTTCCTTTCCTTATTTGAGAGATACCTTTCCAATATTCTGGTTCTCTCCCTGTGGTCACCCACAGTATTGCAATAAAACTTGGTAAACTGAGTCACTGAGTCTTGTAATTCTTTTGGGATGACTCACAATCAATTTGACCCCAAATTCCAGCCCACATCAATATGGGTATAAACTTCCAGTAAGAGTATATTCCTTTACAGGTGCTGATTGCAAACCTTCCATGACTTTGAGATTTGCTTTAGGGAATCAACTTGTGTATAACCTAGTGATGAGCATCTCTGAACTTATGAATGATGAATCTCTGCCTGAGAGCTGAGGTTAAATGTTGCCTTAGCTCCTTCTCATCCTCCCCTACAAGGATATAAAAAACACAATAAACCAAAAAGCCAAGGAAAAGACACACTGAATCATTTTTGTTTTGTTTTGTTTTTGTGGGGCAATGGGGGTTAAGTGACTTGCCCAGGGTCACACAGCTAGTAAGTGTCAAGTGTCTGAGGCCGGATTTGAACTCAGGAACTCCTGAATCCAGGGACGGTGCTTTATCCACTGTGCCACCTAGCTGGCCCCTGAATAATTTTTAAAATAGAGGGAGTGTGTAATTTAAAATTCTAAATGTGGGTTCTAATCTGTCCCCCCCAGTTTTTTGGGGAAACTGACTAAAATCACTGATAAACGAGTTTAGATTTTTTTTAAGGGCTTATTGAAAGATAGTAAAAGAAAGAGAAAGATTGAGAAGAGATTTCTTATAACCTGGCAATCCTCGCCTTCCTAATCTCCCACTTCTGAAGTTTCCTGCCACCAAGCCGATGTCTTGCAGCCAAAAAGGAAGCATAGTCCCACCAGCGTCTGCTTCCTCCTTCATGTCCCCCTCCCAGAAATGGGAGGCTCCTCAAGTTGCTTGGCTGGTAGCCTTGATAGACAGTACCCACAAGCAAACGTCACTTCCTGACACCAAGGACCTTGACCGCATGGCTTGCCCTCAGAGGCCTTCTCCTCATGGTGGAGATTTTCTACAGTAAGTCTCCAGCAGGTGGAATCATTCCAATTGTTACAGGAGTCTGTGGAGAGACTGATCAGGAACAAAGTGAAGTAGGATCACTGTAGTGGTAGGGAGCAGCCCAATGCCCAGGGACAGTAAAGGGATTGTACACCTGGGCAGAAAGATCCTGGGGACTCCTATACTAGCACTGGGAGTGGGAACAGATATCAGCTCTGATTAGCCAGTTTGGGGTCATAATTCCAAGGATAAGAGGAATAGTTACAGGTTAAGAGGGAGCAGGGGCCCTACCCGTGAAAGGAGCAAGGAAAAAAAATTCCAGAACTATGGATCCAAGTTGTGAAGCTCTGATCCCAAGAGCAGTTCTAATCTTTAGCCTCACACATAAGCCTACAATGAAGTAAACCAGGACAAGAGATCATGGTGAGGGGGCAGCTAGGTGGCGCAGTGGATAGAGCACCGGCCCTGGATTCAGGAGTACCTGAGTTCAAATCCGGCCTCTGACACTTGATACTTACTAGCTGTGTGACCCTGGGCAAGTCACTTAACCCCCATTGCCCCGCAAAAAAAAAAAAAAAAAAAAAAAGAGATCATGGTGAAAGGGGAGTTCAGTCTCTCTAAACCTGCAGATCATCCCAGCAATCTAATTGTGAAAAGTAGCCGTCTATGGAAACAATCATGAAACCAATAGACTAAAACTGAATCAGGAATTTGCAGAGTGAAAACCAGAAGGGTAGTGAACAGACTTCTCCCTGGATCCTATCACTTTGGAAGCACCCAAAACTTACAGGCTCCCATTGTTATGAAAGTAACAGCAGGACATAAAAGAAAGAAACTCAGGCCAAACATTCCCTCTAGGGGTGACTAACTAACTAACTAACTAACATAAAATCTAAAATTGAGAAATATGGTGGGAAAAATAAGCAACAACAAAAAGAGAACTTGACCATAAAAACTACTATGGTGACAGATCAAGACAAACTCAAAAGAAGACAAGGACTTGAAAGTATTGGACACAAACATAGGAACATTAAAGAGATCTTTAAATGAGCAAAAAAAAAATAATGAATCAAATAAGAGTGATAGAGGAAAAAATTAGGAAAAGAAATGAGAGATATGCAAGAAAATTATGGAAAGAAAACTAACCAATTGGTTAAAGAGGCACGAAAAACACTGAAGAAAATAACTCCTTAAAAGTCAGAACTAGCCAAACCAATGATAATAATTCCATGACACATCAAAAACAACAACAACAACAACAATAAAACAAAGTCAAAAGACTAAAAAGAAAAGTGAAATATCTCATAGGAAGACATATATCCAGCCCATCAATAGCCTTGGATCCTCAGCAGAAATGTGCTGGATCCAGCTCAAATATTTTTAGTATAAGCATTTACACCTTGGAAAATGGAAAACGTTACAAATAAAGGCTTGATTTCTAGTTTTGTTGATTGTCTAGATTTAAGAAAGTAATTGGGGCAGCTAGATGGCTCAGTGGATAGAGCACCGGCCCTGGATTCAGGAGTACCTGAGTTCAAATCCGGCCTCAGACACTTAACACTTACTAGCTGTGTGACCCTGGGCAAGTCACTTAACCCCAATTGCCTTACTAAAAACAAAACAAAACAAAAAAAACAAGTAATGGGGAAAATATTAATAATTCAGATTAACATTTCCATTAAAAGTTGCTTTTATACTTTTCTTGCCCAACCTTTCCATAAGTCTGGTCCCAGGTGAATCCAATTGGAGGCAAAATTAACCTAACTTGACCCAGGAAAACACTATAGCTTAATTCTTTACCACAGTCACAACTTCTATTGAGATATTTTAATTTGGGGGAAGCAGAGAAGGAACTCATGTCTCCCCAGTTGTATTACTATTCTGACCAGGGGGCAGCTAGGTGGCACAGAGGATAAAGCACTAGCCCTGGAGTCAGGAGAACCTGATTTCAAATCTCACCTCAGACACTTATTAGCTGTGTGACCCTGGGCAAGTCACTTAACCCCAGTTGCCTTAAATATCTAGGCCCATCTCCAGTCATCCTTGCCACTGGACCCAGATGGCTCCAAAGAAGAGAGCGAAGTTGGTGACTTTGCACAGCCCTCCTTCACTTAAAAAAATCCAATTCAGTCTAAGTCATGAAATCACCCCAATGTCATGGTCCTCTTTGAGAATGAAGGACAAACAGCAACAACTGTTCTGACCCACAACAACTTGCATAAGCAGTGACATATCAATCAGGAATTGTCTTTGTGGCAAGAGCGTGAGACTACCAATGGACTGTCCTCATGATGTGTTACTATCCACACCATAAAACAAAGATCTATAAAAAGGCCCTAGAATATTGAATATATCCATTGTGGAAGATTTATGAGAAGGCATAGAGAATACTAACTTAGAAAAAAGAGGAGGGGGGAGGGAGAGAGCACATTCAAGTGGTTCAATAATAAAAGAATATTTTTTTAATTGTATCCATGTGGGGAAGGGAACAAGCATTTATTAAATGCTTACTATATGCCAGGCACTGTGCCAAGTACTTTACAAATGTTATTTTATTTGATCCTCAGAACAACTCTGAGAGGTAGGTGCTTAACATCTTACAGTTGAGAACACTAAGGCAAACAAGGGTTAAGTGACTTGCTGGGGATCACACAGCTAGTAAGTGTATGAGTCTAGATTTGAACTCAGGTCTTCCTGCCTCCAATCTCAGACCTTTATTTTATTCACGACAGAAGTGAAATGGAAAAAATTAGCAGATAAGCTTGACTAAGAGCCAAAAATGTCAAAGTAAGGACATGTTAGAGGTGGGGGTGGGAACTGAGAGTAGGACTAAGGAAAGGAAGGTTCCATCAGCTTGTGTCCCATTAAATATTAATTTATAATAAAAACAAGACTACGATATATTACATATTCAGCATATGGTATGACTGAGGCTAAACAGTTTTGGCATCTGTGAGACATGTAAGGATTTTTTTTTTATTACAGGGCCAAGGGATTTTGAAATCCTGCCATTTCTATGTGTCATTCATTTTAGAGAAATAAACAAATTAAGCCATGAAACAGGGAAGTCAGTGTGCCTTTTGCTCTCTTGAGATTGAATTTATAAATAAAAATAAGAACATGGAGCCCATTCTGGGCTCTTCTGAGGAACTATTGACAAATGTAGGGCACCACTGACAGCCAATCTGAAACTCAATTTCTATCCATTGTGTTTCCAAATCACTTCTGAACACATATTTTTACATATTTGTTTTGAGAATGTTTAATTTCCCTTAAGAAAGAAGGGCTCTTTGAGAAGAACCACATGTGAAAATTAGCCAAGTGATTTGAAACCATTTATAATGTAAATTGATATGCAGTAGCCAAATCACCTATAGTTCAACATTTACCTTGTGTAATTCCTGTTCCTTCAAAGAGATCTCCCAGACTAAGCTTCCCAACTGCAGCTGGGAGAGGTTTCTGATTTTTATAATAAAGGTAATGCAGGCACGGTGAGACTTGGTAATCTGATCAAATCCACACTGTCAAGAGCAGATTGAAGAACTGAACTGGGGATTTAAAACATTCAATTGTATATTCTAACCAGTAGACAAGCGCCCGCACACACTCTCTCTCTCTCTCTTTCTCTCTCTCTCTCTCTCTCTCTCTCTCTTTCTCTCTCTCTCTCTCTCCCTCTCTCTCCCTTCCTCCCTTCCTCTCTTCCTCTTTCCCTTCCTCCCTCCTTTCTCCTCTTCTTCCTCTTCCTTGTTTAAATGGGCTTATTTCACTTACTATTAAATATTATTTTCCATTCATATCCCAGAAAGAGTTAAATACTTTAAAGCCAATCCCGATGGTGAAAGATCAAGTCCAAAGAAAAAAGAAGCCAAGAGAACCAATATCCTGACTCTTATTTCATACACATTCTCTATAGGGAAATTTCATCCAAGAAACTGAGGCCATGTGTTTGCTGCCTGCTCTGGATAAAGAGTTAAGAAAATATTTATTTAAAAGCAATTTGTTTGGGGCAAACAAGGAATAGGTAAAAAGTTACTGCCCATCTACTGGGGAATGGCTACACAAATTATGGTATATTCATGTAATGGGTATTATTGTGCCATAAGAAATGACAAAATGGACAGTTTCAAAAGAAATGCTATAGGGGCAGCTAGGTGGCGCAGTGGATAAAGCACTGGCCCTAGAGTCAGGAGATCCTGAGTTCAAATCTCACCTCAGACACTTGCTAGTTGTATGACCTTGGGCAAGTCACTTAACCCCAATTACCTTAAAACATCTAGGGCCATCTCCAGTTATTCTGATATATATCTTGCCACTGGACCCAGATGGTTCTGGAGGAGAGAGTGAGGTTGGTGACCTTACACAGCCCTCCCTCATTTAAATCTGATTCAGTGCAAGTCATGACATCACCTCCCAATGTCATGGTCCTCTTTGAGAATGAAGGACAAACAACAACAATTACTGTTAAGAGAACCATATTTTCCCAGGCATTCAGGTTCAAAACCTAGGTGTCCCTCCTCATCTTGAAGCAGTGGTCAAATCCTGTCATTTACACCTTCGTACCATTTCTAGTATACTCCTTCCCCCTCTTTTCTCCTCTGAGAACTACTGCCCCCACATGGGATCTCAACACTTCATGACTAGACTACTGGTTGGTTTCCCTGCCTCAAGTGTCTCCCTACTTCCAATCCATCTTCCACTTAGCCACCAAAGTGATTATTTTTTTTTCCCCTAAAAGATTCTTAAAACAGATCTGACCACATCATACCTCTTCCCCCATTCAATCAACTCCAGTAGCTCCCTATCTCATCTCTGGAATAAAATCTAAAATTCTATTAGGCTCTTAAAGCCCTTATAACCTGACCTTCTCCTACCTTTCCAATCTTTTTATATCTTACTCCCCCTGACACACATACAAGTAACAGTCTCTGTGATCCAGTGATACTGTTCCTCAAACAAGATATTTCATCCCTGAATTTGGAGCAATTTTACTCTTCAGAAAGGACCCCTTTGAAATAGTTAAGTAGGAAAGAAAACTTAGCAACAAGTTTCTCTAATCTAAAGGTCTCATTTCTGGTGAACTAAGTGGTACAGAAGATAGGGCACTAGGTCTGGAGTTAGGAAGACCTAAGTTCAAATCTGACCTTAGACACTTACTAGTTATATGACCTTGGACAAATCACTTGATCTTTGCCTCAGTTTTCTCAACTCTAAAATGGGGATAATAAAAGCATCTCAGAATTGTTACAAGGATCAAATAGAATATTTGTAAAGCACTTAGCACAATGCCCGCTTATTCCCTTCTTCCTTGACAGCTATAAGGAATTGATTCAAACTTATAAAAAGGAGTCATTCCCAATTGATAAATAATCAAAGGATATGAACAGGAAGGTCTCAAGGTAAGAACTCCAAGGTATTATATCCATATGAAAAAAATGCTCCAAATCACTAATAATTAGAGAAATGCCTATAAAAGCAATTCTGAGGTTCTGACCTATATTCATTAAAATAGAGAAATTGACCTCCCCCAAATTGGAAAATGACAAAGGTTGGAGAAAATGCAGGAAAACAGGGATATTATGGCACATTTGGTAGATCTATGAATTGGCCTAGTCATTCTGGAAAACAATTTGGAACTGTGGCCTAAAAGTTATTCATTAGTTCATACCATTAGGCCTATGCCCCAAAGAAATCAAAGGAAGCACAAATATTTATAGGAACTCTTTTTGTGGTGGCATAGAACTGGAAACTAAGGGAGTGCCCATAAGCTGGGGAATGGCTGAACAAATTATAGTATATGAATGTAATGTAATGAAATACTATTGTGTCAGAAGAAATGATGACAAATTATTTCAGAGAAAACAGGCAAGACTTGTATGAACTAATGCAGAGTGAAGTGAGCAGAACCAGGAGAACAATTTATTGTCAAAATCAATAGTTTTAAAAAATTTTGGAATTATGATCAATGCATTTATCTACCACAAGGACCATTGATGAAGAACGCTATTCACCTTCTGACAAAGAGATGATTGACTAAATATGCAGAATGAGACGCATTTTAGGGACATGGCCAATGTGGGAATTTGTTTTTCTTGACTATCTTTGTTATAAAAGTTTTGTTTTCCTTTTTCTTTTACAGTAGGATTGTGGATACAGAGGTGAGAGAGAGGGAAAAAAAAGACTCCTTGATAACTGAAAAAATTTGATGAAAAAAGGACCACATTATTCATTACTATCTTCAACTACTTCTTTCTCTGCTTCCCAACTCCTGTGAAAAGAACCCCCATTTTTAATGTCAAGCCCCTAGAATACAAGGAATACTTAGGTACTATGTATTTGTATCTACATTTAAGGAAAGTAAATTTTTGGCTACTTCTTTGAAAAATATCAATTGAATATGAAAAATTCAGAGAACCATGTAAAGACTTTTGTGAATTAATTCAGAAGAAAGTTACCACAAATAAGAAAGCAGAATTCAGATTAAAAGCAATGACCAATCTTGGCATCGTGATGTAATAGAAAACATATTGAACTAAGTGTTGTAGGACCTGAGTTCAAATCCCAATTCTTCCACGTACTACCTCTGGCACACAGGGCAGAAAATTTTATCCTCTCTTGTTCTTAGTTTCCTCAAATGTAAATAAGGGCTTTGGATGAGCTGACCTCACCTCCCAGATCCCTTCAGATTCTAAATCTATTATCTTATTATCACTGGGAACTTTCCAAGAGACTGATGACTGATGAAGGTTCCACGAGACCAAGAAGTGGTAGACTACAGGTAGAGATTGTTGAATACACTCATACATAGTTACTTTTCTGGTTTGTTTTGCTTAACTGCTTTTCCTTGTTACAAGGGAAGATTCTATTAAAGTGTATTAGGAAGAGACTGGGAAAAACAAAAACCATCAAAAATATTTCAAATAGTACTTTGACTTTACAGTTATTGAATGTATATTCAATGTGGTAGGTTTTTAAAAATAGAACTTTGAGTAAAAAAAAACCTTTGAATAGTAATATAATGTATGTATGTGTATATCCTTACTCATCTGCATAAAAAAAATCAGCAAATTAGATAATTTCTCTGTTTTGATAGGTCTGTTCTTAACTTAATAATTATCCTAACCTTAGTTCTTTCTGGGTTGAAGTGCCTTTTTCATGAAAGAGTTCAAGGACTTCTTACTCTGTCCCTCGGGCAGCTAGGTGGTACAGTAGACAGAGCACTGGCTCTGAAATTAAGAGCACCTGAGTTCAAATCTCACCTCTGACCCTTATTAGCTGTGTGACCTTGGGCAAGTCACTTAGCCCTAATTGCCTTAAAATATCCAGGGCCATTTACAGTTGTCCTGATCTATATCTTGCCAGTGGACCAAGATGGCTCTGGAGGAGAGAATGAGGTTGGTGACCTTGCACAGCCCTCCCTCACTTAAATCCAATTCAGTACAAGTCATGACATCACCTCCCAATTTCATGGTCTTCTTCAAGAATGAAGGACAAACAACAACAACTTCTCACATCAGAAGTACCCTCATTCTCTGCAGCCTCTTCTTCTGATTGTCTGGTTACTCTCAGAACCTCTATTTGAAAGAGGAAGACCAGGTCAACCATGTTTTCATTCCTCTCTAGGCTGTACTGATGACTCACCAGATGGTCTAACATTTTCCAGTTCTAGATAGTGAAGTTCCACTCCAACCTCCTGCCCTCTGGTTTTCAACTTTCTTTTCTGTGTTGTCTTTCTCCATTAGAATGTAAGCTCCTTGAAGGCAGGGACTGTCTTTCTTTCTGTTTGTATTTGTATTTCCATTGCTTACCACAGTGCCTGGCACATTTGTTGTTGTTGTTGTTAAGTTGTGTCCTAACCTTTGTGACCCCATGGACCACAGCACACAAGGCCCTTTTATTCTCCACTGTGTCTCAAAGTCTGTCCAAGTTCATGTTCATTGTTTCAATGATACTATCTATCCATCTCTTCATCTGTAGTCCCCTTTTCCTCTTGCCTTCAATATTTCCACAGACCATACCATGTCAATGCTATCCATAGGATTTTCTTGACAAAGATATTGGAGTGGTTTGCCATTTTCTTCTCCAGTGGATTAAGGCAAACAGAGGTTAAACAACTTGCCAGAGGTCACACAAGAAGTAAATGTCCGAGGCCAGATTTGAACTCAGGTCTTCCTGACTCCAGGTCCAGCGCTATATCCAGAGTCACCTAGCTACTTGGCACATAGTAAGTATGTAGTAAATACTTATTGACTTGAATTGTTGAATTCCCCTTCAATACTCTCCAGTTTGGTATTACCAGCACAACCCTGATTATATCTATTGATATTTGTTATGTTATAAATTTTAAAATCCAAGTATTATGAAAATATTTTGACCTCACAGACACCCTAAAAGGATCTTGAGTACCCTGGGGTCCCCAAACCAGACTTTGAGAATTGCTGTTCTAGATGTTGATGTATAACAATGCCAGAATTGTTTAATGTCTTATTTAAAGTACTCTGCTTGCCATTAACCTGGGAAAAACATGCTGCTGTTAGCTGAAGCTGTAATTCCAACTGTTCATTTATTCTCTGAGGAAATCGTGTTGTGACTCATGGCTCACTATTAGAAACAATTCAGGAACCTGAGAATTCAGCACTTCAAAAGATTAACCCTACTATGTGACTTCCTGCCGCGGGAGGAGAGGAGGAAGCGCCATTTCAAATGGTTCCCTGAACATGGATCCGGCCACCAGCAAGGATCCGGGCCGGCGGCTGCGGCAGCGGCGCCCAGGGGTCGGCGCTGGGGTGGTGGTCACGAGCTCCAAGCACCCTTGGTGAGTTCTGCTAGGGAAAAGGAAAGGGTCCCTCGGAGCCGGCACTTTCCAGCTTCCCGGGGGTCATTTGGAGTTCGGTGAAAGCTGGGAAGAATGTGCTGAGAGGGAAACCTTGGAAGAAGCTGATCTTCACCTGAAAAATGTTCGATTTGCTTCTGTGGTGAATTCTGTGAGTGAGAAGGATGATTACCATTATGTCACTATATTGATGAAAGGAGAGGTGGACATGAGTTAGGATTCAGAACCAAAGAACACAGAACCTGAAAAAAATGAAGATTGGGAGTGGGTTCCATGGGAAGATTTCCCTCCACTAGACCAGCTTTTCTGGGCTTTGCGCTGTTTGAGGGAACAAGGCTACAGTCCTTTAGTTTGTTTGTTTTTTGGGGTTTTTGCGGGGCAGTGGGGGTTAAGTGACTTGCCCAGGGTCACACAGCTAGTAAGTGTCAAGTGTCTGAGGCCGTATTTGAACTCAGGTACTCCTGAATCCAGGGCCGGTGCTCTATCCACTGCGCCACCTAGCTGCCCCCAAGGCTACAGTCCTCTTAAGGAAGAATTGAATCATCTGGTGGGCTACAAAGGAAATCATCAGTAGATCACCTGTTCATCAATCAATTATTTTTAGTAGGGAAAGTTATAGAATATACAAAAAAACCTCACATGTTCTAGAAAAATAGTGACGCTTCTGGTTGAAGATCAGTAGCTTACTTATTCTGGGAGCAGAGTAAGGGAGGCAACATTAAAGGAGAGTTTGCGGGGGCAGCTAGATGGCGCAGTGGTTAAAGCACCGGCCCTGGATTCAGGAGTACCTGAGTTCAAATCTGGCCTCAGACACTTGACATTTACTAGCTGTGTGACCGTGGGCAAGTCACTTAACCCCCATTGCCTAAAAAAAAAAAAAAAAAAGGAGAGTTTGCCTCAGAGTGAGGAAGACTTGGACTCAACCACTTTCAAGGTTGTGGCTGTTTGCCACCTCAGAGTATATAGACTTGAATTGGGATGTCATGGGGAACTCCCATGAGGGAGTCCTCCCCTATGATCTGCTCCCTCCTCTTCCCCCCCCCCACTTTAATGCAGGTCAGCACCTTCTCTGTTACTGTGGTTTTAGGAAGTTGCGTAGAGCTATTAGAGGGGCACAGCCAGGAAGGGTTTGTTAGAGATTGCACCCGAACCTAGGTCTCAATCTGTAAAATGAGAGGATTGGATTAAATAACTTTATGGTCCATTCCAGCTCTGGGTCTATGGTCTTGTGATCTTATTCATGGAAAACAGTCCCTCCCACTGAGCAGTGTACCGAGAACACAGGAAAATGACCAATCTCAGGAGATTGCTTCTGCAGTTTTAAAACCGCCAGCAAGTCAGGGTTTTGTGATTGTGAGGATAGCAGTTCCTACATGAGACAGGGGCCTGAGCCAGAGAGAAAAAGCGACCTTGTTTCGCATGTGGGATTCGAGCCTTAAACTAGGGATGACCTTGCAAAAAAAAACAAAGTGTGTTACATGAAGCCTTGGTGTTCTGCAAAGAAGTCCAAAGAATTCCACCAGGACAAACAAATCATAAGGATGGACAAACAGGTCCAGCTAATCCATCTGTTTTACTGTGCCAGTTTCTCACAAAATGTGCATTTAGTAATTGTGGAGAACCATGGTATTTGGTTGAAATAAATCATGGTACTAAAGTGTTAGGTTTTTATTGGAATATGAAAAATCATCATTGTCCGTTATCATCTTTGGTGGTTTTTTAACTAGATTTTTTTTTCATACCATTTTCCATTTTGGTAACTAAGTAAAATCAGAAATTGGAAAATATGAGAAGTCAAAAACAATTTAAGGAAAACTCAGCTCTGGTGCAGTGAAAAAAGAGTGTTAACTGGAAAGACTTAAGTGGACTGATGCTGAGTGAAGTGAACAGAACCAGGAGAACATTGTACACAATAACAGCAACATTGTGTGATGATCAACCGTGATAGACTTAGCTCTTCTCAGCAGTGCAATGATCCAAGACAATTCCAAAGGATTCATGATGGAAAATGTTTTCCACATCCAGAAAAAAGAACTGGGATTCTGAATGCAGATTGAACTATACTGTTTCTACTTTGTTGTTGTTGTTGTTTTCTCTTTTGAGGTTTTCCCCTTTTGTTCTGATTCTTCTTTCACAACATGACTAATGCAGAAATATGTTTAATGTGATTGTATGTATATAACCTATATCAGATTGCTTGCTGTCTTGGGGAGGGAGGGAGAAAAATTTGGAACTGAAAATATTATAAAAACTATCTTTAAATGTAACTGGAAAATAACAGCATATTTTTATGATAAAAATTTTAAAAACTGAAAAAAGAAAGAAAAGAAAAGAGTGTTAAATTGGGAGTCAGTGATACTACAAATCCTGGCTCTGTTACTATATATGTGTCCCTAGGCAAGTCATGTCACCTCCTCTGGGCCTTAGTTTATTCATCTGTAAAAGAAGGGGGATTGGACTAGATACTTTCTGAAGTCCCTTGCAGCTATGTGTTCTTCTCAACTATAACATGACACATACCTCCACAAAACCAGGAGTACCACATTCCAAAAGGAGATGAAATACAAATAGGAATCCCACTGTTTACTCCTGCCTGTATTAAATCTTGGTACAAGTCACTTCGCTTCCCTGGCACTCATTTTCTTCATCTGTGAAGTGAGGTAAATAGACAAGATGTCCCCTGAATCTTTTCAACTCTAGATATAGGATTCCATAATTGTTTTTTCCAGTGTAGTTTTATTTTGAGTTTCTTGGTTTTTGCAAAACTATAAAGGCAATTACAAAGAAAAATTCAAAACTTGCAGGTGAAAATATGAAGTAATCCGAATTTAAGGGAAAATAAAGATTATGAAGTATTTTACAAAAAACAAAAACAAAAAAACCTACTATGTACTATACCTAGTACACCTACTATGTGAAAGGTAGAGGCAACATGAGGTAGTGAATAGTCATGCTAGGAGTCAGGAAAACATGGGCTCAAGTCCCACTACTGCTGACACATCCTGGCTCTGTGACACTGGGTAAATCACAGTGCCTCACAGCAACTCTATAAAACCGAATTACAGACTAGTTGCTGATCCGCATTGGTAAAGGGAGGTCCCTCATCTGGACTTCCCTATACCAATGAAACAATCCTCTGACCCTTTAATGAAGAGCACTGTGGTAGGCATACAAAGACATCCTCCTTTCCTTCAAGGAGCTTATGCTCATGTTGTAAACTGGAGGTTCTTAAAGGAGAGACCCCGAGTTTCATAGGTGACCCTTCCAAAACTGCCATCTACTAAACTTTTTCCACCCAGCCCATCTTCATGCAGGGAGCTGGTTATGAGTCCAATCACCACTTCAATGAGGCTGGTAGATTAGTCTGTCCAACAGACTAGTAAATCAATTTCTACCTCTTCTGAATACTTCATTAACTTGTCCCACCCAATCCAGGATAGAACCAAATTGGAAGAAGTCCATAATAGAACATAGAATAATGGTGTGATGAATTAGAAGACCCATGGGTACCATCACAATTTTTTGTGGTAACCCCCAGAATTACTGCTTTAAAAGTTCTCCTATGAAGTTTCTCCCTTAGAGGAGTTACCCAAATCAATGACAATGATCCCAAGTAGTGCATGACAAATGTCATTATTTTCCAGGCACCAGAGATCACTAGAACACAGGGTAAAAGCTAGCTCATATGTTCCAAGAAGCTTGAACTTTTATTTTCCCTGTAGAATCACAAATTAAGCAAGAAAGAACCTTAGAGGTAACCTGGTCCATTTTACAAATGAAGAAACAGGGGCCCTGAAAGGTTTGAGTGACTTGTCCACAATCATACAGAGCAGAGCCAGACTTTGAACCCATATCTTCTAACTTGAAATCCAGAAGTCTCTCCACTGCTCCACTATCTTTTGTTCCCATCACAGTCCTATATGGACCCCCTGGTCTTGGTGGGCTAACATATATATGTGTGTGTGTGTGTGTATGTATATATATATATATATATATATATATATATGTGTGTGTGTGTGTGTGTATGTGTATATGTATATATGTATATATACATACACTCCCTGATCTTATAACCCTGTCTACTAGAATTATGTAACCATAGAACATGAAAGTTAGAAGGGCCTTTATTTACTGTCATCCCCACCCCTATCTGGTCCTTGGTTGGAGATGTTGGCAAGGGGAGTTGCTACTTTGAAGAGAATACCACTAGCAGGGGAAGGTACCCAACCCCTTCTGTGGCTAGCTAGAATACATAGACTTTGAGGTTAAAAAAAAAAGAGAGAGAGAGAGAGAGGCTCTCAGTGCAGAGTAAAGGAGAAATGTAATAATGCTTATTCAGCTCTCTTCCAAACTGTTTCACATACTGATGTTTAAATCCCAACCTCCTTGGAGAATATAATACTGCTGCTTGTTCAAGTTTTTATTAATGTGCATTTGTGAAAACTTTTATGTTAAGTATTACTTTTGTGTTTATTAAATAAATACCTGTCCCATACCTGATGCATATTGTACACATATTGAGTGCAATGAGCAAAATGCCCCCATGCCAAGTTCCCCAGATGTCCCACTTCCCCCCATACCCTTTTTTTTTTGTGGGGCAATGGGGGTTAAGTGACTTGCCCAGGGTCACACAACTAGTAAGTGTCAAGTGTCTAACGCCAGATTTGAACTCAGGTCCTCCTGAATCTAGGGCTGGTGCTTTATCCACTGTACCACCTAGCTGTCCCCCCATGCCCTTTTTACAATTCTTAGATTGTAAGCTCCTTGAGAGCAATTACTGGTTTGTTTGGTTTTTTGGGTTTGGTTATTTTGGGTTTTTTGCGGGGCAATGAGCATTAAGTGACTTGCCCAGGGTCACATAGCTAGTAAGTGTCAAGTGTCTGAGGCCCGATTTGAACTCAGGTCCTTTTGAATCCAGGGCCAGTGCTTTATCCATTGCGCCACCTAGTTGCACCCTGGTTTTCTTTTATATTAATTGTATCCCCAGTGCTTAGTACAGTACCTAGAACATAGTAGGTGCTTTAAAAATGTTTATTGGATTAGATACAAACATAAAAGACAGTCTCTGCCTTCAAAGAGCTTACATTCCAATGGAGGACAAAATATAAACACAAATACATACAGATGCAAAATTAATATGTGGTAGTTGTGACAATTGGAGTCAAGCCCCCTGCTGGAGAGATACTCCTCCATGAGGAGAAGGCATCTGAGGGCAAGCCATGTGGCTCGGAAGGTCAGTTCTTTGGCATCAGGAAGTGACGTTTGCTTGTGGGTACTGTCGATCAAAGCTACCAGCCAATTAGCTTGGAGCTGTGTGTGTGTATGGGTTGTTTCCGTTTTTTTTTACAGGAGGCTTGTGGGATAAAGAAGGGTTTCTCACTCTCTCTTTCTTTCTTTCACCAGGCCCTCGTGTGGAGTGGAGGAGAAATGCTGGCTCCCTGTGATAGATAGATGTAGGCACCTTGGCCTCTTTCTCTCTCCTCACCAAATTCTTATGCTCCCTAATAAATGCTTACAAGTCTAAACTCTTGCTAAAGCTTCTAATTTATTGGCGACCACTTATTAGATTTTTCTAGACAGACTAGCTAGAATTTTAGCCACATTAGAGACAGCAAGTATTCAGATGGTGACCACGAAGTATTCATAGTCTTAGAAGAGAGTTTCTGTTAGTGGTGGGAGAATGGGGATGATAGCAGAGCAGAGAGAGAAAGCACACAGAAAGCATTGGGTAAAGATCAATGGAAGCAGAACTAAAAACAATATTGTCATTGATTTCTTCTATGGACCACATGGCCAGAAAGAAGAATGGCTCAGAAATAGGTTACAAGCCTGGTGCAGTTGCATGATATGGTAGAGATGAGGGTGCTTTAATAATGCAATTAATAATTTCTTTACTTGACTTGATAACTTTGTACTTCAAAAGGTAGAGGAAACAACAAAAGGGAAATTCTTTTTTATCTTATTTTATTTTTTTTTTGGTGAGGCAATTGGGGTTAAGTGACTTGCCCAGGGTCACACAGCTAGTAAGTGTTAAGTGTCTGAGGTCAGATTTGAACTCAAGTCCTCCTGAATCCAGGGCCAGTGCTCTATCCACTGTGTCACCTAGCTGCCCCAAAAGGGGAAATTCTAATCTGGACCAGATACTCAGACAAATAGAAAGTGGTTTCTTGGGTGAAAATTCAGGGTGTGCTGGAGCCAGCTCCTAAGTGGCCTTGGGAGAAGGGAGATTGTTAAATTTCCTGTGTGAACATTTACACTTCAGAAATCAGCAAACTACAAATTGGATCTTAATTTATTGTTCTGTTGGTAATCTAGACATAAGAAAGTAATGGGGCAGCTAGGTGGCACAGTGGATAGAGCACTGGCCCTGGATTCAGGAGGACCTGAGTTCAAATCTGGCCTCAGACACTTAACACTTACTAGCTGTGTGACCCTGGGCAAGTCACTTAACCCCAATTGCCTCACCAAAAAAAAAAAAAAAAGGAAAAGAGAGTCTATTGTTAAACATTTATTGGAAATGATAGAAACCTTGAGAGGGAATATTCACTCCACTTAAGAATTTGTCATGAAGCAGAGAAAAGCCAGAAATAATCAGATATATGTCATAAATTTTTAGGAAGGTAGATTTTAAAGGACTCAGAGAAAGAATAAGTGGACCCCACAGACTAAAATTCTATAGAAGTCAGCTCAGGAGGGATGGGAAACTCTCAAAAAATAGTTCTGAAGACATGAAGAGAAAGAATTCTGTTGCAAAGAACAAGGGACAGTTGTCTAAAGAATCCAATGTGGATATATAGGGAGATAATCCAACAACTTAAATTTTTAAAAGACACATACATAATATAATATGTAATTATACAAATATAAGGGCAAGTGATAGGATGAATACAAAAACACAGTATAGTCCTATAAGAAGTCTAGGTGGCATAGTGGATTAAGCATTGTCCCTGAACCTGGGAGGACCTGAGTTCAAATCTCACCTCAGACCCTTACTAGCTCTGTGATCATGGGCAAGTCACTTAACCCCAACTGCTTTAAAATATCCAGGGCCATCTCCAGTCATCCTGATCTAAATCTTACCAGTGGACCCAGATGACTCTGGAGGAGGGAGTGAGGCTGGTGACCCTGCACAATCCTCTCTCACTTAAATCCAATTCACTGTAAATCATGACATCGCCTCCTGATGTCACAGTCTTCTTCAAAAATGAAGGACCAAAAAAAAAAAAAAAAGAATGAAGGACAAAGGGGCAGCTAGGTGGCCCAGTGGATAGAGCACCCCTACTGGAGTCAGGAGGACCTGAGTTCAAATCCGACCTCAGACACTTGACACTTTCTAGCTGTGTGACCCTGGACAAGTCACTTAACCCCAATTGCCTCACCAAAAATAAAAATAAAATAGTATAGATATTGACTATTACTGACTTTAGGAGCAGCTAGGTAGCGCAGTGGATAAAGCACAGGCCCTGAATTCAGGAGGACTTGAGTTCAAATCTGGCCTCAGACGCTTGACACTTACTAGCTGTGTGACCCTGGACAAGTCACATAACCCTCATTGCCTCGCAAAATTAAAAAAAAAAATTTAAAAGAATGAAGAACAAACAATAACTATGCAAAGTGCTCAAGTTTAGAATGGCCTGAGGCTGAAGGAAAGTGACAATTTTTTTTAAAGGTTGGAATATATTAAACTATAGTAGGGGAAAGACAAAGACCAAAGAAGGAATAGGACTGCTGCTCAGTTTGGGTGGGACACTGATGAGCAATGGTGGAGAGAAGACTGAGCTCCTCAATGCTTGTTTCTACTTTTTCTGCCAAGATGAATGATCTTTGGATTGGAAAAGACAGAACCAAAAAGGCTAAGAGAGAGTTAATACCCAGGATAATAAAGAAGGTAGTAGGAAAGCATGGGTCTGAAAGACTTGGGAAATGTGATAAATGAGCTACTGTCAAGGGTCTTTGAAGAACATGGAGAAATGGGGAAAGTGCAGAAGAATTTTAAAAGGGGAAATGTCTTGATTGAAAAACAGAAGAGAATGGAGTCTATGAACTATAGACACCTTCAAATTGATTCCCAGATAAATTCCCAAGTACATCAAATGGATGTTTTATGAAGATCTGGAAAAGAGAGAGTAATCACAGAGGTAATCACTTCATATAGAACAAATCAGACAATACTGAACTTATTTCCAGCTTGGACAGTGTTGGTAGATTCCGTTCAGAGGAATACTGTAGATATAGTTTATCTAGATTTTAGCAAAATATTTGATAAAGTCTCTCATGCTTTCGTATTGGTAGCTAGGTGGTACAGTGGATAGAACGCTGGACCTAGAGGTAGGAAGAGCTCAGGTCAAATCCAGCCTCAGATTTTTACTAGTTGTAGATACATACTAGTTGTTAAGTGACTTAACAAGTCACTTAACTTAGGTCTCAGTTTCCTCAACTGCTAAATGAGGATACAATTTGCATCTACCTCACAGGGTTGTTGTGTAAAGGCCCTGGCACATGGTAAATGCTATATAAAAGTTAGCTATTGGGGCGGCTAGGTGGCGCAGTGGATAGAGCACCGGCCCTGGAGTCAGGAGTACCTGGGTTCAAATCCGGCCTCAGACATTTAACACTTACTAGCTGTGTGACCCTGGGCAAGTCACTTAACCCCAATTGCCTCACTAAAAAAAAAAAAAAAGTTAGCTATTGTAATTAAATGAGATAATGTATGCACAAAGCAATTAGCACATGACTACATTCAGGCACCTCATAAGATCTGGCCTTACAGCTTTATCATTGCTCATATCTTCGTGGTATATGCTACACACAGAAAGAGGAACAGTAGGACCCAGGTCACCACCTCCCTGACTCACCCTTTTCACATACACTCTCCCCCTCAGATTCTGCACTCCCTCTGAGTTTGACTTCCTGGTCACAGGGACAACCACGGAATCACACATTTTCTCATTCTCTCTTAGCTCTTTCAGTCAATCATCCACCACTTACACCAAACCAATTCTCACTTACACATCTGTTCTCTCTCTCCACACACTGACTCAAGTCACTCTAACCACAAACACTAGCTTTCATTCCACACTTCCCTTCCTTCCCATAGGCCAGCCAGATTCTAACTACCAACAACCAGCACCAGCCCTAAGGCTATTTCCTGCCACCCTTAAATCGACCTAAGAACTCATAAGCAGCTGCATGCCTCTGCGCCCTCTAGGACACAGCTGGTCTGCTTTGCCCAGAATGCTGGGTGTTTGAAAGAAACAAGCATCATTCAGGATGAGAAGGCGATCAGCACTGGAGGAAACCAAGCCTACAGCATGGTTTCACTGAGGTGTAGAAACAAATAGAGTTATTTGTATAGGTGTCACACTTTCAGGGTAGAACATAAACTGCTACAAGGGCAGAGACCTCTTAAGTGCCAATGTTTCCCTTAGCAACTAACATCGTCGCTGGTGCCCTACAGTGACTTTATGTTTATTGTACAGAATTAAATAAAATACCACCTCAACTTAACCACCTCCAAGACCGGGGGGGACCTCCCAATCTCTTCACAGGACCTATTTAATATTTGGAAAGCTCTAATTGGTTAGAAAGCCATTTCTTATATTGAACTGAAATCCACCTCCCTGCAGTTTCCACACTATTGATTCCTGCTCTTTCTTCTCAGGCCAAGCAGAGTAAGTCTATTTCCTCTTCCCTGATCTTGCCCTGGAAATATTTGAAGATAGCTATTTTCTTTTCCCCTAGGGCAGTTGGGTGGTATAGTGGATAGAGCAACAGGCCTTATTTTCCTGAGTTCAAATCCCAGCTTCAGACACTTACTAGCTGTGTGACCCTGGGCAAGTCACTTAACCCTGTCTGCCTCAGTTCCTCATCTATAAAACGAGCTGGAGAAGGAAATGGCAAACCACTCCACTCTCTTTGCTAAGAAAACCCCAAATGGAGTCATTACTGAAATGACACAACAATTATCTTCCCCTAATTCTTACTTTGTTGAGGCTAAATGTATTCCATTCCTTCAACTGATTTTCATATGTTTCAATTGACTATTATCCTGAACACCTTTTGGTGGGGTATATATTCTGGCTTTCGGTTTCCCTCCTAAACTGGCTTGTTTTGGATTCCTTTTTATATCTTGTTTGTATATATTTATTTGCATATCGTTTCCCCTGTTAGATTGTAAGCTCCTCAAAAGTAGAGACTATCTTTGTATGCCTAGTGCTCAGCCCACTGCCTGGCACATAGTAGGTACTTAATAAATGTTTATTGACTGACCTAACAAGTCAGTCCCTTTAGAAAAGAAGAAAACAAGTATTTTAAGTCATGGTAAGTTGTTCATTTACAAAATATGTTTAACTATATTTTAGTTTCTTTAGTTTGATTAATATAAATTATGTTCTATGTTAAGCATTTATTAAGTTTTTCCTGTGTGTCCTTCACAGTGCTAAGCCCTGAGCATACAAACACAAGCAAAAAGAAAGATAGGTCCTGCCTCTTCAGGAGCTTACCAAGCTTCTAACAAAGGAAGAAAGTACACAAAATTGAGTTGAGAAGGATTGAAGGACATGGGGTTATGGATGGTACATCTCAAGGAGGTATAGGGTTTTTGGGTGGGGGGAGGTTTTGGTTTTGGTTTTTTTGTTGTTTTTTTTAGTGAGGCAATTGTGGTTAAGTGACTTGCCCAGGGTTACACAGCTAGTAAGTGTTAAGTGTCTGAGGCCGGATTTGAACTCAGGTACTCCTGAATCCAGGGCCAGTGCTCTATCCACTGCGCCACCTAGCTGCCCCGGGTTTTTTTTTTTGTGAAGCAGTTGGGATTAAGTGACTTGCCTAAGGTCACACAGCTAGTAAGTGTTAAGTGTCTGAAGCCAGATTTGAACTCAGGTCCTCCTGACTCCAGGGCCGGTGATCTATCCACTGCGCCACCTAGTGGCCCCAAGGAGGTATAGTTTTTTAATTCCAGAGTCAATAAGAAAAAGGACTGGGAGAGGAATAAAGGCAGATTGGCCTGGGCCCCTCCACAAAATGGAAACTCCAGGAAGAACTCACCAATGGGAGATGGGGAGCTGACCTTGCTAAAGAAAGTTCTGGGCTGAGGGAGGTTGCAGGATGAGCTAGCAGTAAGGGGACATGGTTTTATAGTCGAGAGAAAGTATGGAACAGAGCAGGCAGAGGAACACTTTAAATTCTAAGAGAGATTGTGACTGGAATGTATCAGTTCAACTATTATATAAATCATATATCACTGGTTCTTTATAAATATTGAATTGAATCTGTCTTCCTTTAAATAATTTCACAAAATGTGTAACAGAACAGGGGCAAAGACAATACCACAGATGCACATAGGCAGTGTGTGCTAGTTGCACCCAGGTACACCCCAATGTGTAAAAAAACCAAACAAACCAGTATTGGTATTCAGGGCTCATATTTAAGTTTGTGTTTTCTAAGTAATGGTGAATTTTTCATTTACAAAATAATTTTGGTTATAGTTTCTTTAGTTTGATGAATATAAACAATGTTCTTTATGATTAAGTATTCAGTAACAAAAAATAAAATAAAATAAAATTCCACAGATGCTGCACATTCTAATGAAATGTGCTCAACAGGCCTACAGACAGATCTCTGCCAAAAATAGAGTTCACCTCCCAGGTTGGCATCAATCCACTAATAGACATTTTCCAGCTTTGACTTGGTCAGCTAGTGACAAACTGAACTAACTGCTCTATAACCCAGCCCATAGATCACTATCCAGTCCACAAGGTTATAGTGAAAGACTTTGTCAAATGCCCTGCTGAAATCTACCCTACAGCACTTCAAATGATAGTCTGGGAAGACTAATTCTCAATGGACCTATGCTCTCATGTGATCACATCTTCCCTTTCTAAGCATACACAAACCATCCTTTGAGTAGTAGACTCTATAACTTTCCCATGGATCACCACAAAGTTTCTAGTCTAAATAATCTGCATTTTCCTCTTTTTTGAAAATTAGGATGGCATTTGTTAGTCTCTGGGCCTGTAGCATGTCTCCTATATGTCACCAGTTTTCAAAAATCACAGTTGTGATACCATCTTCAGATTTTTTTCAGTATGATAGGATTAGCCTATACCAAGTGTCCTGAATTTAGAGCATCGAGATACTTAATTATTATCTTCCTCCTTAGGTCGATATTAAATTCCCTCTTAATTTTCATTCTATCTTTTTTAATTGAAAAAAATCTCCTCAATAGAGAAATATTCAAATACTTAAATGGATTCATGACTGCATCAATCTATTATATCTTTCCTCCAGCAACACAGATTGAAACCCATCCAGACTTGCCCATCCTCTGCAACACTATTTCATGTCCTCCCATTACTTTGGTTGAGGTGGGGAATGGGTAGAGGGGCACTGTGGCAGAGAGAGAACAGGGAGTGTCTGCCCAATATGGTGGAAACTTCATTGCTTTTTCCTGGTATGAAAATGGTAGCAATTAAGCAATAGAGCATGTTATCACACACTCTCATCCCAAGACCATCCCATCTTTTTCTCTTATGATGTCCTCTCTTCCAGACATTCAAAGTTACTTATTGATTATATATTGCAACCTGCTCACCTACTCATATACCTCTCCATCGCTCTAGGAATGATGCTCATTTTTAATACTTCAGAGACTGTAGTATTCCATGACTCATAAATGTACAAGACTGGTAAAATATTGATAAAATGAGACAATATTCCTAAAGAGCTTAGCCCAGTACCTAGTAAATATTAAATGCTTAATAAATGCTTATTAAAAGCGATTAATATTAAAAAGATAAGCCTTTGTTTCTGAAGAAAGAATTGGGTCATTAAAAGATCTTTGCAGTTTCCTAAAGACAATTGGGCTCACTCTTCTATTTAATTTTGGGCCCAAGTGATTGTCCATTTATACTCTCTGTCATATATATGGATCACCATAAAGTGTGTGGGTGAGTGTGTGTGTGGGGGTGTGTGTGTATATATATATATATATATATACACACACACACACACACACACACACACACACACACATATATATACACAAACATATATTGGACAGAGAATATACATATGTGCATGTATATATGGATATATACAGATATACATATGCAATGTGTGTGCACATGCATGTACATGTATGCCTACACACATGTATATGTGTATGTATATACATGCATAGTAATGGACAAATTCTATAGGTTATCCATCTAATTGAATGTTATAATCTGGACAACTGGCAATTCTTTGTTCATTTGGGGTTTTTTTTCCCCTTCATTCCTCTCTAAGCTGAACTACTGCCTCTCCCTGTCTTTCTCTATAATTCCTTAGAATCCTCTTCACCCTGGAAACTCACTCTATTCCTAGACTTCACACACTTTAAGTACCCTCCATTCTTGTAGCCTCTCCCTCTGACTGGCTGATTCCTCCCAGATCTTCTATTTTAAGGAAGAGGCTCAGGCTGTCCATGTCTTCATTTCTAAGTTATATTTCCTGATTCTTCAGGACTTTCTCTGTGATGCCTCCACACTTAGTACCTTCATCTTTTCCTTTCCCCTACCCCCTTCAACTCCATCATATGTGTTGTTTTCCCCCATTAGAGTTTAAACTCCTTGAGGGCAGGAATTATCTCACTGCTTGTAAATGTATTTCCAGTGCTTCAGATAGTGCCTGGCACATAGTAGGCACTTAATAAATGCTTCTTGTTGTTGTTATTGTTATCCTGCACAGACAGATAGGACTAACTCTTCTGAATGCTTATGGATCTCTTCTAGGAGACTCTAAAATATTCTATCTAGAGCTTAAAGAAACCAGTGCAATGTCATATGCAAAGAAGAACATGAGAGGACCCCTCCATCTGTATGGTAAATGCATCTCCACAAGGCATCCCTGGCACTTCTTCCATGACAGTGGCAAATACCTTTAGCAAACACACGTCTCCTTATTTCATGCCATCATCACCCTTCTCTACAACATTCTGCAAATGAACTTACATTGCTTTTTTTTTTTTTTTTTTTGGTTGGACAATGAGGGTTAAGTGACTTGCCCAGGGGTCACACAGCTAGTAAGTGTCAAATGTCTGAGACCAGATTTGAACTCAGGTCCTCCTGACTCCAGGGCCGGTGCTTTATCCACTGTGCCACCTAGCTACCCCACTTACATTGCTGCCATGGAAAGTGAATCAAGTGAGTTATATAAAAATTTTTTTAAAAACCAACTAAGGCACTTTTTAGATTCTTTTGGTCTCTTTGTCACAGCAACTTATTGATATCAATTAAATTCTATATGAAATCACTGCAGTCTGTTTCTTTATCTTTTTTTTTCTATTCACCCATTTTGTGTTATCAATAACTTATTTGAATACATCAGAATTGAGTTGTTTTAACTATAGATTGGATAAAAGCAATATCCTAAGCATTCCTCTCCCTTCCCTACAAGTTAGGCTTTTTTTCTTCCTTAAGAGGCATTGAAACTGTCCCCAAGATTTAATTAATGGGCTTATTCTCCAATTGAAAAATGGTCAAAGGATATGAATAAGCAGTTTTCAGAAGAAGAAATCAAAGCTATTTGTAGTCATATAAAAATGCTCTAAATTACTATTGATTAGAGAAATGCAAAGTAAAACAACTCTGAGGTACCACCTCACACCTATCAGAAATGACAATGCTGGAGGAAATGTAGGAAAATAGGTACACTAATGAATTATTGATGGAGTTGTGAATGGTCCAACCACTCTGGAAGAAAATTTGGAACTATGCCCAAAGGGCTATAAAATTATGCATACCCTTTAACCTAGCAATACCATTACTAGATTTGTATCCCAAAGAGATGAAATAAAAAGAGAAAGGAGCTATTTATACAAAAAATTTTCATAGCAGTTCTTTTTGTAGTATCAAGGAATTGGAAATTGAGGGGATGCCCATCAACTGGGGAATGGCTGAATAAGTTGTGGTATATGATTTCTCAAGTAGACCAAATCTGTCTCTAACCTGTGGATGGCCAGAGCCAAACAGAGCAGGCTAGAGACAGGACAGTCAGGAATTAAACAGAAGTTTAATTTCAAGGTGAGGGAAACAACTTGCATGCTTCCTCCTTCCTAAGAAGGAGGGCTCACCCATTTATAGCATGGGTAGGGTTTTAAAGTGTGAAAACCACAAACAGCTTGACCACATCACAGGCATGCTTGTGTCTTGAGTAAACAGTCTCCAAGTCCATGACTAGACCACAACAAACAGTTTCCAAGTCATTAGGGTCATTTAGCTTTGTGGTTGTTCAGTGGGCTACAGTACCAGGGTTAGCATGGCCCAGAGAAGCACCAGGGCATCTGGTTCAGTGCACTTGGTGGTTACAAGCATAGGGGATTGTTGTTATGTCAAGCTCAGGGCACAACTTGCTCACTGGACCATAACCCTGAAAAACAGGGTGTCTCCTAACAGTATACATGAATTCTCTATCTAGTATGAGAAGTTACCAAGGAATTTCCCTTCAGAAGTGTACATAGTCACAATGACATATAAATGATAAATGAATGATAATATTAAACATTATTACATAATCTTCTTTGAGCAAGTAAACCACATCACCTTTTCTGGTTCTGTCCTTCTGTACCTTACAAAATTGAGTTAAAAAGAAAGCAAAAGAAACAAAAGTCAAAAACAAAACCAAAAACAAAAAAGCAAAAGGTTTACTAAGTACCCTTTTGTCTAAAAGGTTCAAAGTCTTTTTAACTCACCACCAGGGGTCCATAGGTTTCTATGGGAGTCAGCAGCCAGATCCATACTACAGATGGTGTATATGATAATAGAAGGAGGAAAACAAAACTGTTCATTTAAAGTCTTTGAAATCTTATCTTCTTTGAGTGTTGAGATGTCATCAGGGAATTTGGAGGGAGAGAGGAAGAAACTGGACTATGTCCAGCAATTGTGGTCTACATAGTCGCCATCATAAGCAAACTATGGACTTCCTGAATGTATTTGGCTGTTCTCTCAGCCTCCATCAGGGCATCTTATGTGTACCTGTCTCTCCTCCCATTGTACATATATTCTCTCCAGGGCCTGCATCAAGCTCATTGTAAGAGCAATTAGTCTCTGAAATTATAAGTTTCCATAATTCATAAATCTCATATTGATTTCACCAAAGACAATATGATGGTAAAAATGCATGTTATGATTGTCATGAAGTACTATTGTACTGTAAAAAATGACAAAGGGAATATTTTCAGAAAAACATGGCAAGACCTATATGAACTGATGCAAAGTGAAGTGAGCAGAATCAAGGAGATCATTGTACACATTAGCAGCAATGTTGTATTGCTGATCAACTTTGAAAGCTTTAGCTCTCTGATCAATACAATGATCAAGGATAATTCCAAAGTACTCTTGGTGGAAAAAATGCTATCTACCTCCAGAGAGAGAATTGATGAATTCTTAGTACAAATTAAAGTATACTTTTCTCACTTTTTTATTTTTCTTGTTTCTTTGTGACATGGCTAATATGGAAATATGTTTCACATGATTTCACATATATAATTGATATCATATTGCTTGCATTCTCAGTGGGTGGGAGAGGGGTGAGAAGAAGGAAAAGAATTTGGAGCTTAAATTTTGTGGAGTTTTTTTGAAGGAGAAAAAAATTTTAATGTCAGAAATAAACAATTTTTTTTTGATGAGGCAACTGGGGTTAAGTGACTTGCCCAGGATCACACAGCTAGTAAGTGTCAAGTGTCTGAGGCTGGATTTGAAGTCAGGTCCTCCCGACTCCAGGGCCAGTGTTCTATCCACTGTGTCACCTAGCTGCCCCTTAAATTTTTTAAAAAGAAAAAAAAGATTTAATTGGCTCATGGGACCAAGGTTTAAGCAAAGTCGTGAAGTCTGGAGCTCTTCTCTCTGACCTGTGACCATGTAACAGCAGCATAAATCTCAGTGGGAAGTTGTGATCAGTACTCTATTCTGGATGAACATCAGCCCCTTGCTCTGAATGTCGTTTCCCTGCTATGGCTAAATAAGCTCACTTTTCTTAGTTGTTATATGGATTACAAGTGTGCCATTTTGATCCAATTTTGAACCCATATTACCAGGGTACTGGACAAGGACAGGGTCAGGCCCCAGTCCATGACATTTGGCCATAGGTTTGCAGGATTAGAACTACATGGCCTTCTTCGAAGGCAGAGGTGGACAGTGCGGGGGAAGTGAGCCCTGAGTGACCTTTGTGTCACTGGTGGTGCTTCTAGCACTTTCTCAGCAGTGGTGGCTCCTTTACTGTGAGGTTTCCTCTATCACTCTTGGGAGAATAATGAGTAAAATTGCCTGTGGTCATTCAGCAGGATCTGGATTTGCTCTAACCTGACTGGTATCCTGGAGAAAACTGCAATAAACTGTTGGTGGTTAAATTGTACATTTTCTTATATAGTTATATATGGGCACCCTCATCCTCGAATTTTTTTCAGTCATTTCTTAGTGATGTTCAACTCTTCTTGACTCCACTTGGGGTTTTCTTGACAAAGATCCTGGAGTGGTTTGCCATTTCCTTCTCCAGCTCTTTTTACGTATGAAGAAACTGAGACAAACAGCAGTAAGTGACTTGCCCAGGGTCACACAGTTATTAAGAGTCTGAGACCTGGGGGCAGCAAGGTGGTGCAGTGGATAAAGCACCGGCCCTGGATTCAGGAAGACCTGAGTTCAAATGTGGCCTCAGACACTGGATACTTACTAGCTGTGTGACCCTGGGCAAGTCACTTAACCCTCACTGCCCTGCAAAAAAAACAAAACAAAAAACAAACAAAAAAAAGAGAGTCTGAGACCTGATTTGAACTCCTAGAGCTCCCCAGACACAAACACCCCCCTGCAACTGTAGCAGAAATGACTGCTGCTTTCTCATAGCAGGTCACATGAACTGACCTGGAGGAGTCTCTAGTTTCATGGTGTGTTGGTTTGGTTTTAATTTTTTGCACTACTTTTCTTTCCTTAAGGATAAGAGGAATATCTCTGGCTAGACATTCTCCTGCTCCAGTGGGGGCCGAATGACATCAGGAAGAACCTCCTGCACTGGAGAAATAGACCACTGATAGGAAGAGAAACCTAAATCTTGGCGTGACCCATCACAATCCCATAGAGTTACCCGACTAACCACTCGGGGGCAGTTCTTGACCTCATGGATTATGGTGGGTCAGCAAGGAGTAGTGACACTCTGGCCTGAGGCGCTGGCTACTGGCAGCACCTGGCCTGTCAGAAGAGGAGAGAGCTCAGGCTGCAGCACAGTAAGTGCCCAAGATGGAGGGCAGGGGCCACACTTCCCCCTGGCACCTTTGGCCCTTGGCTGGAGAGCAGTAATGCAGCACATATGGAAGCACCCAGGCTCCTAAACAGGAGAGCAGTGTTTGGCCCCCAGAGTGGGGAGGAAATGCTCCACTCTGACATAGGGAGCAGAGTCAGACCTCTCTATGGGAAGGCCAAAATCAGGCTCCCAAAATGTAAGAGGGTAATGCTCAACCCAGCATAGAAGTGCGAAGGGGGACAGAGTCAGGGGTCCCACCATAGAGTCATCAGTTTTTATTATTGTTGGGGTTTTCTCGTTTGTTTGGTTGTTTGGGTTTTTTTTGAGGAAATCTGGGTTAAGTGACTTGCCCAGGGTCACACAGCTAGTGCATGTCCAAGATGTGATTTGAACTCAGGTCCTCCTGAATCTAGGGCCGGTGCTTTATCTACTGTGCCACCTAGCGGCCCCCTCTTCTGGTTTCATTTATAATTTCTACTGAAAACAGTAAGGTTGATATGATTCATTTCCTCCAATAGCAGCATATCTACTTGCTGGTTATTATATATCTGCCCTAAACTTCTGTCTTCTCTTTTTTTAAATATCTTTCTGATGTTTTCAGAGCTAGGTCTGAGGACCTGTAAATTTTGGGTGCTCCCAAAATGGTGCGATTCACAGAGGAGTCTGTTCACTCCCTTCCTGGCCTGTGCTCTTCAAATTCTAGGCCTGGTTTGGGTTTGTTGGCTTATGTGTGGTTTAAGTTTCCATAGACAGCCCCTGGACACAGTCACAGTTAGCCTGCTGAGAGGTTCTTGTAGGTTCAGAGGGACTGAACTACTGGCTTCTCTTTCAGCTTGGCCTTCTGGCTTTGTTTATTCCACTGCAGGCTTACCTATGGGGCTGAAGGTTGGAACTAAGTCTCTACTCTGCTTTTAGGTTGTCACACAGCTGTGTTTCTGGTATTTGTTCCTTGCTCCTTACACACCTAGGGTCCCTGATCCTTTTTAACCTACCACTCACTGTTCCTTTCTACCCTGGAACTGCAACCCAGAACTATCTAATGGGTGACAGAGCTGCTAGGTGGCACCCATTTCTTCTCCCAATACTTGCACAGTGACCCCTTGGGATCTCTTTCTGCTCAATCATTCAGTCCCCTTATGATCCCTGGGCACTGGGCTGCTCCCCACTGCTGATCCTGCTGCACTACATACCTGGCCAAACTTCACCCCCGTGTCCACAGGCCTCTTTATATTCCTAAGCTGCCTTTGGCTGGAAAAATGATTCACTGTGATTTTTCTTGGATTTCCTAATGTGAAGTGGGTGTGGTATGACTTCTAGGTAGTTGTGGAGGGGATGTGTTGGGAGAGCTGAGCAAAAATCCAAGCTCTCACTCCATCACTTTGACTCCCTTGATGGTCAATATAAAGAGCTCACATTTGAAGTGATGATACCTATGCATAAGTTAATAGATGGTCTAAAAACTGTGGGATCCTTAGCACCTTCTCTACTTTTCTCCCATCATTCTGCTATCATGAGTGTGGAAGCAAAAGATTATACCCCCAGGACTGAGGACCATTTTACATTTCTCTGTGTTTCATGGGTTGCCATGGCTGAATAATTCTTTATCTGATGGCCAGTCTACAGGTGGTAAGCATCTCTGTACTTAAGGAGGCTAGTCCTCAGAAAGTAGGTAGACTCTCATAAGGATATGGTAGAGAAATACGGTAACAGTAATTGCTTTTTCTCAATGGTCTATTAACATGTATGTCATCTGTTTCACATAATGTATCTCTCCCTTCATTTTTCCTCTTGTCCTCAACATAGCTAAGCATTTTTCATATTCCACAGCTGATTCTCTTCTTATGCTGGCCAGATACTCTTTTTACAAGTTGGTGCTCCATATTAATGTTCTGTTAGTGGAGCTTTGAATTGGTACAGCCATGCTAGAAAGCAATTTGAAATTATTTACCAAAAGTTATTAAACTATGCTTATTCTTTAACTCAACAAGGCCACTAGTAGGCATGTATCCAAAGAGACACAAGAAAATGATCTATGTGTAAAAAACAAACAAACAAACATTTATAATAGCTCTTTTTGTGGTGGCAAAGCATGAGAAACTAAGGAGTTTGCCCATCAATTGGGAATGGCTGAACAAAATTCTTTTACATGTGCAATTATTTTACATGTGCAAAATTTTACCATATTAGTCATTTTGAATAAGAAAACTTGAATAAAAGAAAAATGAAAGAAAGCGAAAAATAGCATGTTTCAATCTGTGTTCAATCAATATCAGTTCTTACTTTGGAGGTATATAATATGCTTCATCATTAGGCCTTTGGGATTGTCTTGGATCACTGTATTACTGAGAATAGTTGTCATTCACAGTTCTTCATCAAACAATATTGCTGTCAGTGTGCACAATGTTCTCCTGGTTCTGCTCACTTCACTATATGTCAGTTCATCCAAGTCCTTCCAGGCCTTTCTGAAATCATCCTGCTTGTCATTTCTTATAGCACAATAATATTCCATTATAATCAGATGCCATAGCTTGTTTTGACTGAACAAATTATGTTATATGAACAGAATGGAATGCTTTTGGTCTAAAAGAAATGATGAAAAGGATGATTTCAGAGGAAACCTAGGGAGATTCAAATGAACTGATATAGAGTCAAATAAGAAAAAACAAGGAAACAAATGGTTTTTTTTTGCAGGGCAATGAGGGTTAAGTGGCTTGCCCAGGGTCAGGGTCACACAGCTAGTAAGTGTCAAGTGCCTGAGGCTGGATTTGAACTCAGGTCCTCCTGAATCCAAGGCCAGTGCTTTATCCACTGCTCCACCTAGCTGCCCCCAAAGGTAACAATTTTTATAATTAATGACAAGATTGTAAAGACAAACAACTTTGAAAAACTTAAGAGCTCTGATCAGCACAATGGCCAACCATGATGCTAGAGGATGAATAACAAAAAAGCTACCCACTTTCTGACAGAGCTGCCTGGGGCAGCTAGGTGGCAGGGCACCTCTCTAGATTCTCTCTAGAGAATCAACTAGTGAACACAAGACCTCCTTCTTGTGCTTTTGATATTTTTAAAAATACCAGAGCGGAATTCAAACTGTTAACCTTTTTTCTTTGCTTTTCAGAACATAGACAGCCATTTCCTTTTCTGGACAGATGCAGATCTCTGGCTAAAGAGGATCTCAAAAACCATTTAGTAAAAACCCTTCATTTTAAAGCTGAAAAAAGCAGACCCCAGAGAGGTTGAGTGCCCAGGTCACAAAGGGAGTAAAAGCCAGCCACAGGCTTAGAATCCATGTCCTGGGGCAGCTAGGTGGCGCAGTGAATAGAGCACTGACCCTGGAGTCAGGAGGACCTGAGTTCAAATCCGGCCTCAGACACTTGACACTTACTAGCTGTGTGACCCTGGGCAAGTCACTTAACCCCAATTGCCTCACTAAAAAAAAAAAAATAATCCATGTCCTGTGGTTCTCAGTATTCTTCCTACTATACCAAGTTGCCTCCTTGTCCTTGATTATGTCTTTTCTGTCACTTTTCTTACTCAAATAAGCATTGGTAATACCCACAAATTACTTAAACCCATCACATACCTTTCTGTTACCTTTAAGGTCACTCTTATTTGTGATTCTTTCAAAATTATGATATTTCATGTTTCATTGAAGCCACATATCAGCACTGGGAAAATGCTACAATTCAAAGGATGGACTTTTGATACTGAAAGCAACTTAGGTTGTTGTTGTTCAGTCATTTTTCAGTTGGACATGACCATCCAATAGCATAGAGGATATAAAGTGGCTTGGTAGAAGGAGGTTCTTTTCAAAGATGGTCTCTCTTATAATGTTAAATTCATACCAGGTTCTATGACAGATGTAGTAGCAGACATAATTCTGTTCAATGAACCGCTGAATTATCAATATAAAAGGAAGCATAAAATAGGAAGATGTATACTCACCAAGGTGTTTCCCAGTACTGTGAAAAATGACCTGCATAGAATCCAAACAGAAGAGGGATTCTCCGCTGCTGATGAGATTCTCCAGCTGCTCCTATTAATAGATGAGTTTGGATGAAATGTCTGAACACTACAGGCTGCCTCTCATAGTGATGAGATCCATATTTATTCCAGAGAATTAGCCCCACCCATGACAATGGAACAATATGGTGAATGAAGAATGCTTATTCCTCACATTACAATATGTAGTTGACTGGGCAGACATTGAGTTAGCATACCAGGAAACTTGAATAGCAGATGGACAATGAGTTGGACCCAAAATTTAATAAGAGAAAGAATGGGCTGGGTAGCAATTGGGAAATTACACAGAAATCCTAAGTTGCTAGGTGGGGTAGTAGACAGAGCACTGGGCCTGGAGTCAGAAATACCCGAGTTGAAATCTGGCACTTATTAGCTGTGTGACCCTGGGCGAGTCACTTTACCCTTTGTCCCTCAGTTTCCTCATCTGTAAAGTGAGCTAGAGAAGGAAATGGCAAATCACTCCAATATCTTTGCCAAGAAAACCCCAAATGGATCTTGTCACTACCAAGACAAATGCTTTAAAAAATAGATGCAGCATGATTTTCTATCCTCTGTGCTATTCATTCAGACCTGAGTTCAATTCTAGCCTTAGATACTTTACTAGCTGTATGACCATGGACAAGTTACTCAAATTCTGTGTGCCTCAGTTTCCTCATCTGTAAAATAAGGATAATGATAGCACCTAATTCCCCAGGTTTGTTATAAGGATCAAATGAGACAATAATTGTAAATCACTTAGCACAGTGCCTGGCACATTGTAAGTGCTATGTACATGTTACCTGTTATTATGATTTTTATTATTATTCATTCAATTGTGTAACTGTAATTATGTAATCTCCCAGAGAACACTGTCTGTGAAAGTGTGTCTCTTCCCTTGTCCTTTTATGAAGAATACTGCTGATATATGCACTGACCATTCCCATAAAAAAATTTATAGAGACAAGAAAGTAGGTTCTTGGAATCAATAATTGTAGATACCTTCTTGGTTGCCTTTTAAAAATGTGTTTGGAAAAGTACCACCCATGATGTCTTCTATTCCTCTGGAATCTTCACATCTTTAATTCATCTTAAAAACTGATCCCCAAATGCTTTTAAAATTATATATAAGAATGTGGTGCAATGATGATATTTTCATGGAAAGGGGCTAAGGCCTTTCTTTCTGAGTCATTCTGGCTGAAGTGATGAGTAAAGAAATCGTTCAGAGTTAAGAACTTTGAACCTGAGCAGTAAAGTAAATGGGAAGATCAGGACTGAAGGTCAAGTTAATGTTCTGTAGACAGAAAACTTGAAATCAGGTTCTAGGGAAGGCAGAAATAGCAAATAGGAAGTAAGATCCTTACTATGGGGGTTGGGAGAGGGAAAATGAAGTCAAGTGGTGAGAGCTGAAGTCAGGAAGTCAGGATCACATTGCTAGGTTTCTATGAGAGCCAGGAAAGAAACATACTTTAAGGTCACATTCTGGAACAGGGTTGGATCAGAGAGGGAAAGCCGACCACCAGTGGAAGAAATAGTGACTGAGTTTTACCTGGATGTTCTGGCAATGTTTCCTCTTCATCTGACCCTCACTCGCAGGTTTACCCCCTGCACATCCAGCTTGCCAACATATCTGTAAGGTCCTGACAACAATGACTTCCTGGCTACTTTGATAGATTTCGACTTCCTTTTCTAGCAGTGCCTCACTTGTCAGCAAATAGCTGAGATAGCAGCAATCAGTGACAGCTTTCAGCCCAGTATCTCTCCAAAGAGGAGCTCAGGATATATCTTGGGTCTCCCTGCTATAAGCTGGTACATGACTTCAGTCTCTTCCAGCCAATCAGCAGTCTGGAACACTGTGCTGATTCTGCAGAGCGGCCCATCACCTCCCAGAGTTCTGATGGAGGAGGGGGCTTCTGAGAGTCAGATGCTGCCCTGGGCAGTTCTCAGAGGACTGTCCCAAGGACTTCTGATTAGGTCAGCAGCCTGTTGAGCTGCAAGAGCTCCCTAGAGGACCAGAAACACATTCACCAACTGCTCTTTGCTGCATCCTCAAGCATGATTGCATAAAAGAAGATTGAATGTGACCGGACCTATTGTGAAGGAATGCTATACCCCTTTAGCAATCAGAAACAGCTGCGACATGGTGCCATCACCTATAGCCAGATTATGGTGAGGTGTTTAAACAATCCCACCCTCATGAGAGTGGCCCTAAAGATGACAACTGATTGCCAAACAAAACAACCAAATTGATTTGCCAAGACCGAACAGCAAAGATGTGAACATGTTGAAAATATAATCTACCAGATTTAGAAAAAGAAAAAACAAATGTATATGATACCTTTGTTGTATATTTAAAAGGAATAGCAAGTTATACACAGTAGGTTTGCAGTTTTGGATGCAATCATCTTTTTAAAATTAGACTATGTTATGGAAATGCATGTTTTATTCCATAAATTAAAATAATTTTTTAAAACATATAATATAAAAACATAATATTCCATATCCTTTAGAAGATATTTCTGTTGTAGTGGACATTTTTCTCAGTATTCCAATATGGTGGTTTTTTTAATTGCCACGGTTCAGCAGCCAAGGGTGACTTTCTGGTATAACATAATGATTTTTAGATTGAGCACAGTGCCAAAGAAATTTATAATCATCATCATGAGACTAACCATTCTATATCTAATGCCTTGGCAAGTAATAGTTTTAGTATAGCTATATACTACTAACATCAGCCTCATCAACATGGATCCTTAACCTCTTATTTAGAGGGATCTGAACATGTATTTAACTACTTGGGCACTTATTTATTTATTTAAGATGGGAATTTATTGCCCAATACATGAACTCAGTTAATGGCTTGGAGAGCTAATGGGTTCTCTCTTAATCTATACCACGGGGAGTGCCAAGCCCTCTGCGCTGATCTGCTACTGGACAGAATAGTCCTTCTGTTAAGGAAAGATCAAAGTGCTTTAAATGTAATTCAGACCCTGAGCTCTGATGTCCTCTGGCTCACCTCTTTCAAGTGCCAGGGCAAGGACCTTATGTGATGGAGCTTTCTAGTGATAGAAGCACATCGTCCCTAGTCCCTGGACCAGTTCCTTTCAACCAATAACACCTAATGAAGCAGATGGCAGCAAAGGTAAGCAAAGATTGTCTCTGCACTGATCTGAAACAGGGACCCGAGAGGGGACACCTGCTACGTGTCCTTATTACCAGTTAGGAAACTACTGAGTTAGAGGGCCTTCCAGTTTCAGGGTTGATAACAAAATTTAAAAACCCATGATATTGCCACTTGGAGAGATACAATGCAAGCTCCTGAGGAAAGGGAAGCCCTTCCGGTTACAAAGGTCCGCTTTTCATAAGCATAAATAGATACCAATGATTGATCTCACCTCCAGCAGGGCCCTGCTAAAGCTCCCAGGGAGTTCAATAGCACACTCCCCCCAGCAGCCTCATGAAAGTCATGCTAAGTGGATGCAGAAGTGTGGGCAGAAAGGGGGCAAGTACTCAATCATAGGTATGCTCAGCTGATATGAGGAAGGAAATCTGCTGTACTCAACAATTCTTAGAGGCCTGGGCTCTGCCTGATGTAGTTTTGTCTGTGGAATTCAAGTCAGCTCAATACAATTCTGCAAGCATTTTGTACCTGCCAGGCACTGAGCTAGGTACTTAGGAGACAAAAATAACAATCCTGGACCTCATTTAGCTTCTCCACTATTGGGGTGTGTGGGGATGGGGGGAGCAACATTTTCAAAGAAAAGGAAATATGAAACATATACAAAGTAAATTCAAAGGAACTGAGGGTATGACCATGACACACATACTGGCTATGGGACCCTGGGAAAATCACAACCTCTCTGTGTCACCCAGGAAATCATTGCAGTGGATAGAGTGCTGGGCTGATTGGAATGCCTGTCTTATTTCAGACATTTGTTACTAGCTGTGTGACCCTGGGTAAGTCACTTAACCTCTCTGTGTCTCTGTTTTCTCCTCTGTAAAATGGGGATAATAATAATAATAATAATAATAATAATAATAACACCTAACCCTACTGTTGAATGGATCAAATAAGTTAACACATTGAGTCAGCTAGGCAGGGCAATGGAGAGAGAGCAAGACCTGGAGTCAAGAAGAGCTGAGTTCAAATCCTGCCTCAGACATTTATTAGCTGCATGACCTTAGGCAAGTCACTAAGCCTCTGTTTGTCTCAGTTTCCTCATCTATAAAACGGGGCTAATAATAGAATCTCCATCTTAGGGTTATTATCAGGATCAGATGAGATAATATTTGCAAAGCATTTAGCACAGTGCCTGGCATAGAGTAGACACCACATAAATGTTAGCTATTTTTTATTATACTTAAAGCGTTTTATATGCAAATTAAAACAACTCTGAGGTAGCACCTCACGCCTGTCAGAGTGGCAAATACAACAAAAAAAGAAAATATTGGATGTTGGAGGGGATGTGGGAAAGCTGGGACACTAATCCACTGTTGGTGGAGTTGTGAAAAGAGCCAACCATTCTGGAAAGCAATTTGGAACTATGCCCAAAGGGCTATAGAACTGTGCATACCCTTTGATCAAGCAATACCACTGCTAAATTTATATCCCAAAGATATTGCCCCAAAGAGAAAGACCTATTTGTACATTTGTACAAAAATATTTATATCAGCTCTTTTTTTGGTGGCTAAAAATTGGAAATCAAAGGAATGCACATCAATTGGGGAATGGCTAAAGAAGCTGATGGCAATGGAATATTATTGTGTTATAAGAAATGGCAAGAAGGATGATTCCAGAAAGTCTTGGAAAGACTTGTATGAACTGATATATAGTGAAGTGAGCAGAACCAAGAGAACTATCACCATCATCATTATACGTTGCAGAGCAGGTGCTAACCTGCATTGGTAGAGAGAATTTCCTTTTGTGGAGTCCTCTTTAACCAATGAAATCAAAGGTCCAATTCAAAATAAGGTAGGTAAGTGGTATAGAAGATAGAGTGCTGGACTTGGGGTCAAGAAAACTTGAGTTCCTATCTTATTACTGATACTATCTGCATAACCATGGGCAAGTCATTTAACTTCAGTCTGCCTCAGTTTCCTGATCTAGAAAATGGAGATAATAATAGCATCTGGCTCCCAAGATTATTGTGAGGATAATATTTGTAAAGCATTGACAAACTTTAAATAACTATACAAACGCTGGCTATAAAACAACAGCAATGGTCAAGATCAAAGCTATTGGGGTGGGGGTATCACTAATAGGAGGGGCTTTTTACCAAAAAATAGATTAGGTATTAAGATACAAAGAAATAAAAAGTAAACAGCTGAAATACTAAACTTGTCTTTTATAAAAAGCCCATTGGTATGGTACTCTCTGCTTGCTGGTAGAGATTCATGTTTTACCTGCATGAAGCCAAATTTGGCAAGAGTGAGAGAAAAGAAATTGGGTCTTTTTAGTCTCTTTCACTGCTTTTGGATTCCTGCTTTGAGAAGGAAGATGGAGGATGGCAACCATTTTCAGGTTGATAAAGAAAGAAAAAGACTCTAGGAAGAAGCCAACATGAGAAGAGTTGGCATTATCTATCATATTCCTATCCCCACTTGCTACACTAGAGACCTTTGAGAAATTTCTCCTTTGGATGAGATCAGGGATTCCCTCTTTCTTGGTTGAGCTAAGTTACCTCCCAATAGGAGAGTTTCATCACCTTGTATTGTCTTGTATGTATTTTCATATGTATACTTTCTCTGATTTCTGTTTTGCTATCAACTTATATAAATGGGTCTCTTTCTTATTTGCTATGTGGAAATAATATTTGACAGGAAGGGAGAGAAGCCTTGGATTTAGAGTTTGGGGTCTCTCCATCCCTGTTAAGAGCTAGCAATCAGGAATATACCTTCAACCAGAAAATTATGTCCCCTAGACTCACAATATATAAGGGAGCACATAGATAAAATTCTAGACTGGTACCTTCTCATTCTGAGGAAAGCAAAGCAGCCAGTCTCTGATCCTAATCTCCTGTTTCCCCTCCTGGTAGCAATTAAGGTCCTTTTTGGAGAAAGATGGGGAAGACGTTAGAGATATCTCTTCTGCCCTCCCTGAGAGCCAATGGCCTCACTACATGGCTTAATAAATGACTACCCAACACAGAAAGGACAATAGACTTTTCATACCACTGTGACTAATAGAAATTTATAATAGTCATATAATAAGACAATTAAAAAGGGTCTTAAAGACCATGTAGTTCAGCTAGATGAAAACATGAAAAAGTTCAGCACCTCTCAAAGTGTGGTGCAGGGATGTTTGGGGGTCCACAAGGTGCAAGTCATTTTTATAATAATGCAAAGACATTTTACTTTCTCATTGAGCCAATATTGATAGATATAAACCTCAGAAGCAAAAGCTCTTGGGAGGGGGTCCTCAGTAATTTTTCCTGTGTTGAGAACTGCTGCCAATCCAATCCAATACCCTCGTTTTACAGATGAAGAAACTAATGCACACAGAAGTTGTGTGGTTTACACAAAGCAACACAGCAGCATAGTGAGGGAGACAGAACTAGAACCAGGTTTCCCCATTCCCAGTCCAAAGTCTTTCTACTATACCACAGCTATATTTATCTATCTGGGGCTAGGATTTAGATTGGACTCCATTCCTTTGTAAATTCCAATCAGCTGTGGTAGTTTTTTGTGTTTTTTTTTTTAAAAAGATTTTGCCTTTGATACGTCTTTCATGGGCCAATTGTCCAGGTTATGGAAAATGTGAATTCACTGGAGGAAATCGGTGGAGGGTGGAGTAGGAGGCAGGGTGTGGTCCAAAATAGGATCCAAGCAGCTAACAGAAAGCCAGGCCCAAATCAAAGCCAAGGGTTCACAAATGCAATCCATCCAGAGGCCTAGGCAAGAAATTGTGAACTGAGTATTAGAGCAAAAGGTTCAAAGCCTAGGAAAGGTCTACCTGGAGAAAGGCCAGGAAAACACTAGGGAGAGGAAAGAGCCTAAGACAACATTCTTAGATGGGATCAGCTTGCTAGCCAGGCCTCCTCCTCCCTCCAGGACCAAGAAGTAGCCAAAATATCTTTCTTAAAGTAGACAAAAAAGATGTCACAAAACTATTATATAATAAAGTTCATGTACTTTATCTCAGTCCTTTACTCAGAGACTATTCTTTTTATACCCACCCATACACCCACAATCAATAAATACACACACACACACACATACACTTAAAAAAATCAGAACTATGATTTCATTTTTAGTCTGAGGACTGCTTTACACTCTTTTGTTTACGTTGGTTATATTTATTAATATGTACCAAATAAGAATTTAAAACATCTTTGGTACTGTTATAAAAATATTTTTGTTTTAATAATATTTTATTTCCCCCAATGATATGTAAAAACAATTTTCAACACTCGTTTTTTAAAACCGAAGCCTAAAAAAGCTGGGTCCCGAGGTCACACAAGTAGTATCAAAGGCAGAATTTGAACCCGGGTCCTTGATTCTAGGAAAGAGCCAAAGCTCTTTCCATTATACTACACTGCTTCCCTCATGTAGGGTTACTGTATTATAGAACAATAGAATAATTAAATTTCAGAATCTTGACCCTGAATCAAGAACTAAAAGTTAAATCATGTTAAATATTAGTGCCCATGGGGCACCTAGGTGGCGCAGTGGATAAAGCACCAGCCCTGGAGTCAGGAGTACCTGAGTTCAAATCCGGCCTCAGACACTTAACACTTACTAGCTGTGTGACCCTGGGCAAGTCACTTAACCCCAATTGCCTCACTTTAAAAAAAAAATTTTATATATATATATATATATATATGGGCACTAATATATATATATATATATATATATATATATATTAGTGCCCAGATAGAGTGGCACAGTGGATAGAGAGCTGGATCTCTACTAGTTATTATTAATTATTATTAATAGTCTGTTTAAGAAAGCACAGGCATAGATGACATATTTTATAAATATTTCTAGGCAGGGCAGCTATATATTTCCATGCATACTAGACAGGTAGGTGAAGCAACTGATATAATGTTGGACTTGGAAACAGAATGACCTGAGTTCAAATCCTTCCTCAGATACTTACTAGCTGTGTGGCCTTGGCCAGGTCACTAAACCTCTCTCAGATGTCTTCTTTCACTATTTCTTCCTTTTTACCCCTATTTCACATGGAGAAGTGACCTTACCCCCTACCAAGGGCAAACCCATTCTCCAAGGAAGAGTGATCCCATTCCATCCCCTCTCCTCCAGCAGGTTGCCCCCTCTGTCATCCCCACTTGATCACTTATTTTCAATCTCTCCCTATCTATTGCTTCCTTACTGACTGCCTATAAACATATCTATCTCCCTCATCTTCAAAAAAACCCTCACTTGATCCCTCCATCCCCACTAATTATCATCCTATATCTCTTCTGTCCCTTGTGGCTAAACTCCTTGAGAAAGCATCTGCAATAAGTGCCTCTGCTTCCTCTCTTCTTTACTCCTATAATCTGGCTTGTGAACTCATCATTAGACTGAAACTTCTGGCTCCAAAGTTACCAGGGATCTCCTCACTGCCAAGTCCTTTGGTCTCTTCTCAATCCTTATTCCCCTCGACCTCTCTGTAGCCTCCTCATCTCCATGTAATGCCTTCCCTGATTTCCTTTAAGTCCCAGCTAAAATCTCTCTTTCTACAACCCCTCCTAATTCTAGGGCCTTTCCTCTATTAATTGTTACTTGTTGGGGAGGGTGAGAGAGGGGAAGGAGGGAGAAAAATTCAAAACTAGAAATCTTATAAGAACAAATGCTGAAAACTATCTCTACATGTAACTAGAAAATAATAAAAAACTTTTATTATAAAAAATTATTATCTATTTATCCTGTATGTAGCTTGATTGTATATATACAATTTGTTTACTTGTGGTCTTCTCCATTATTTTGGGAGTTCCTGGAGGTCAGGGGACTGTATTTTTGTCTTTTGTTTGTTTGTTTGTATTCCCAGTGCTCCACACGGTGCCTGGAATATATTAGATGGTTAATAAATGTGGGGTTTTTTTGTTTTGTTTTGTTTTTTTAGTGAGGCAATTGGGGTTAAGTGACTTGCCCAGGGTCACACAGCTAGTAAGTGTTAAGTGTCTGAGGCCGGATTTGAACCCAGGTACTCCTGATTCCAGGGCCGGTGCTCTATCCACTGTGCCACCTAGCTGCCCCCTTAATAAATGTTTACTGAATGATTGACCTGGAATCAGGGACACCTGACTTCAAATTTTACTTTAAACACTTACTAGCTGTGTGACCTTGGGCAAGTCACTTAGCCTCTGTCTAACTCAGTTTCTTCATTTGTAAAATGAAGATTCCCAGGGTTGTTGTCAGGATCAGATGAGATAAAATTTGTAAAGTGCTTTTCAAACCTTAAAGGGCTATATAAGTGATAGCTATTATTAATTATAATTAGTAATCTGTTTAAGAAGGCATAGATATAGGTAATCTATTTTAGAAATATTTCCATGTAGGGCAGCAATATGTTTCCATGCATGCTAGGCAGCTAGGTGGAGCAGTAGATAGAATGTAAGACTTGGAATTAGAAAAACCTGAGTTCAAATCCTGCCTCAAAAACTTACTTGCTATGTGATCTTGGGCAAGTCACTTAATCTGTGTGCCTTTGTTTCCTCAACTATAAAAGGGAAATAATAATAGCATCTATCTCATAGGGTTCTTGTGAAGATCAAATAAGAAAAGAGATGTAAAATACTTCACAAAGTTTAAAGTGGTCTATAAATGCTGGCTACTATGCAAAATGGTTACAATAAATTAAAGTGTTTAGGGACCAAAGGGATAAGTCATCAGGAATGTCAAATTCAATTCAACAAAAATTTACCAAGCATTTTTCATATGCCAAATACCTTGAGTACAAAACCAAAACCAAAACAATACTTACCATTGAGGAGATAAGCCAAAATATCTTTATTAATTAACATTAATCCAAAATGGCACATTGCTGGAAGATTTCTAGCTGTCCATAGGGATGCAATATTGAAAGACACTTTGGGAATGACAGAGCAGTCCCTTTATTGGCCTCTGAGCAAGAAAAACCAGTGTCTCAGTAGACCTGTAAAGTGTGGTGACTGTTGCTGATGCTCTTGTTCCTTGGATTCTTCATGTGGTAACTGCCAAGCACACAGCAGTCAAAGGGCATCTCACCTAGGCAAGTCTGAGCCTGTGTTTAGGACTACTTCTGTGTTTATTCTTTACCGAGCACAGGTGATTGGACATTGTACTCTAGACAGACAGGTCCAAGCTTAGAAGCAATATTATGAATTCAAGATATTTAGAGATTCCAGCTCTTCAGTTAGTGCTGGCTCAGAGGGAATCCCAGCAACTACTTTAGGACTATTGGATAAGATAAACACTGGCCTGGGAACTATCCCGTTCCCTAGTCTGGCTTTCCAGAGGATATGGACTTTGAGGGAGACAGTACAGAACAGAGGAGAAAGGTAAAATGCCTAGTCATTAGTCTCACAAATCACTTTACTTTCTGATGAGGTATGTCTCAGCCTTTTGAGAGAATATAACAATAGTGATAGGTCAAGTTACTGAATTCTGTCTTTTTTTTCTGTAAATTTGAACTTGTGAATATTTTCTGTTGAGCATTTCTTTTGTATATAGGAAATAAACACCTGTCCTATACCTCATGGTATTTGTACATTGAGTACCTTTTTACTTCCTGCTTAGGAGAGACCCTAGACATAAGTCCAAACCTAAGCTTTAAGCGCTTTCCATCCCCTAGGTCCCAAGGTGGGAGTAGTATGTTCCAAAGAAAATATAAGAAAAAGAAACCTAACTTTTCTTTTAAAAATATTTATTTATTGATCCAAGACAATCCCAAAGGACTATTGATGAAACATACTATCCACCTCCAAAGAAATAACTGATATTGATGGAACACAGACCGAAGAATGCTATTTTTCACTTTTTTCATTTTTTTCTTTTATTCAAGTTTTCTTATACAAAATGATTAATATGGTAATGTTTTACATAATCATACATGTATAACCTATATCTGATTGCTTACTGCCTCAGGGAGGGAGAGAAGGAGGGATAAAAATTGGAACCCCAAACTATAAATAAAAATGTTTATTACTTTTAAATTATTTATTTGTTTTATTTTTAACTTATGAAATAAAACAAGCATTTCAATAATATAGTATAATAAAAAAGATAATTGCACATGAAGCTACAAATTTGTTTTAAATATATAACAAAGTTATCATGTAAATTTCTTTTTTTCCCTCCCCTACTTCACCCTAAAGATGGCTACCATTAGATACAAATATGTATGTGTGTATAAAGTCCTTCTAATTAACAGTCAGAATGCCCCAGGACAGAACCTGTTCTAACCATGCGCATGAGTCCAAAGCAGAGTGGACTCTTAATAGAGAGGAAAAGAAAGACTATCCCAACCCCCTTGGTTCCATCAGTGGATTCTTATTATTTGATTTTTAAAAATTAATTTTGTTAATTTTTATAATTAACAGGCATTTATTCTCTCTCCCATTCACTCTCCTCACAATTGAATGAAGAAAGAGAAGAAAAGAAAACATAGCAAATGTGCATAGTTAAGCAAAAGAAAGTTTCCCCTGAAACTATTCATTTCATCAATTTGGGGGGAGCAAGGCAATGAGGGTTAAGTGACTTGCCCAGGGTCACACAGCTAGTAAGTATCAAGTGTGTGAGGCCACATTTGAACTCGGGTCCTTCTGCATCCAGGGCCGGTGCTTTATCCACTGTGCCACCTAGCTGCCCCCCATCTCATCATTTCTTATGGTTCAATAGCATCCCATCCATTTCCTGATAGGTATAAACCTTTCTAGTTTCTGCTTTTTTTTTTTGCTATTATAAAAAAAAAGCTTCAATAAATATTTTTGTACATATGATTAATTTTAATTTTTTCTTTGATCTCTTTGGGGTCTATGCCTAGTAGTGGAATCACTGGTTCAAAGGATATACAGTAGACATATATGATCATTTATTGCCTTGAGGAGGGTGGAGTAGAGGAAAGAGGAATAGAATTTGCAACTAAAAACTTTAAATAAAGATTTTTATTACATTTTTAAAAAGCAAAGGATATACAGTGTTCACTTTTTCCAGTGAACTTCCAAATTGCTTCTCAGAATGACTGGATCAATTCATAACTGTACTGACAGTGTATCAATCTACCTCCTTTCCCACAGCACTCCCAACATTTATCTCTTTCTTTCTTGGCCATCTTTATCAATGTAATGGATGTGAGACAGAACTGCAGAGCTGTTTTAATTTTCATTTCTCTAATAATTAGTGATTTGGAATATTTTTTCATATGATTGTTGGTAGCTTGAATTTCTTCTTTTGAAAACTTCCTATTCATACACTCTGACCATTTCTTTTTACCAAGAATGAATTTTACTCTTATAAATTTAAATCAGTTCCTTATGTATCTTAGAGATGAGACATTTATTATAAAAACTTACTTATAAGATTTTTCTCTGGTTGTGTTTCCCTTCTAATTTTAAATGCATTGAATTTGTTTTTGCAAAACATTTTAAATTTTATACAACTGAAATTTTATCTGCTGTGATCCTCTCTATACCTAGATTGGTTTCCACAGTTTTCTCAGAAAATTTTGCCAAGTACTGAGTCTTTATTCCAGTAACTGAGGAGCTGGATTTATCAAACACCACACCACTATGTTCATTTGTTTCTGTATGTTCTGTACTTGATCTGTTCCACAGATTTAACAGTCTATATTTTAACCAGTACCAAATAGTTGTTGTTGTTGTTTTTATTACTGTTTTGAAGTATATTTTGAGATTTGGAACTGCTAGCATCCCCTTTTCCATTAAAAAAAAATTTCCTTGAGATACTTGATTTTTTATTCCTCCAGATAAATTTTGTTGTTTTTTTTCCTAGCTCTCTGAAGTTATCTTTTGGTAGTTTGATTGGTATGGCATTGAATAAGTAAATAAATTTCAATAATATTGTCATATTTATTATATTGGTATGACATTCCCAAGAGCAATTAATATTTCTGTAATTATTTAGGTCAGCCTTTATTTCTATAAAGAGTGTTCTTTAGTCGGATTCATATAGTTCCTAGATATGTCTTCATATATAGACTCCCAAATATTTTATATTATCAGTAGTTATTTTGAATGGAATTCTCTATTTCTTCTTGCCAGGTTTTGTTGATAACATATAGGAATGCTAATGATATTATGTTCTTTTATTTGCTAAATTTATTGTTTAAATTAAGTTTATTTGATTCTTTAGGGTTCTAAAGATAAATCAGCTTATCATCTGTGAAAAGCAAGAATTTTGTTTCCTCTTTGCCTGTGTTTATACTTTTAATTTATCTTTCTTGATTTATTGCCATAGTTAGAATTTCTTGCACTGTTAAACAGTAATGATGATAATGGGCATCCTTGCTTTACCCCTGCTCTTATTAGAAAGACCTCTAACTTTTCTCCATTACATAAAATGTTTGGTCTTGGTGTTAGCTACTATTTACTATATTAAGGGAAAATCCACTTTTTATTATGGTTTCTAGTGGGGAGTTTTAAAAAACATAAACAGCATTGGATTTTACCAAAAATGCTTTGAGAATCTATTGTTATAATCAAATACTTTTTTATTATTTGTTATTGCTATGGTTTACTATAGTAATCATACATCAAACCAACCCTGTGTTCCTGGTATAAGTTGAATGGGGTCATTCAATATATTTTCATCTAAAAAATGAATAAAATTATGCTTTGCTAATATTTAGTATACAGACAGACACTAGTGCCCTGACTTGGTCCATATGTCAGACAGTCATATGTTAGGTACAGTATGTGAGATATCCTGAGGGAAGAGTTGGAGTTCCACAATATGATGGTGTCAAAAGGGGCACCATCACTTATCTGTTCATATTCAGTATTTTGTAACATAGTGAAGTTTACATGTTCTCAGTTAATTGGATTTGCAAATTATATTATTGACTTTTAACTAACTTAACTTCTACAAAATTGACATGTTTTTAAAAGATTCTTGCAAGAAACCTCAGATTAAATATTACAATAATGTGAGTCCAAGAGACCAATAAGAAAATGGCAAACCTGATATTTTTACTCCAGAATGGGCTCATCAGTCACATTACGAGGTAACAGTAATAATGATTATTTGAATCATCTCTGCCAAAAAGTCAACCTAAGAAATTTATAATTATCAAGGTTGTTTGAAATGTGGATTTACATCCACTGCCATTAGCAATGAATTTTATCCTAAATGTATATTGTCCTTTAAGATATTAGCTCTTGGGGCAGCTAGGTGGCGCAGTGGATAGAGCACCAGCCCTGGAGTCAGGAGGACCTGAATTCAAATTCAGCCTCAAACACTTAACACTTACTAGCTGTGTGACCCTAGGCAAGTCACTTAACCCCAATCGCCTCACCAAAAAAAAAAAATATATATATATATATATATATATATATATATATATATATATATATATATATTAACTTGTTATTATGGAGCAAACACAATTATAAAGACATTTCAGGGCGGCTAGGTGGCACAGTGGATAAAGCACCGTCCCTGGATTCAGGAGTGCCTGACTTCAAATCCGGCCTCAGACACTTGACACTTACTAGCTGTGTGACCCTGGGCAAGTTACTTAACCCCCATTGCCCTGCAAAAACAAACAAACAAACAAAAAACAAAATAAACACATTTCAAAGTTAGGTGTTTCATGCTGAAATCAATAGCACACCCTTTGAAACATGGGAACAGAATTTAGTATCTATGTGAGGTTTTTTTTCCCTCCAAGCTATAGCAACCATAAAAATCAAATATCAAAATGAATTGAACTTGGAACAAGACATTAGAATTACTATGTTAAGTATTATTAAGTGTTAAAATCAAGATTTTTCCAAATCATTGAAGCATGTTCAATCACATTACTCTCGCTTTAAAATATTATTTTAAATGGGAATAATGTTTTTGTGGAGTTAATAAAAATGTCATGTATTATTAAAATATTTATTTCATTTTAATTTTATCCTCTTTAATTTCTATTTTGCATATTTTAAATATATAATATTAACAAATGTGGAAATAAAATTTATAAGCATGCATACACATGTAAGTACACATACATGTACACATGTGTGTATATACATATGCATGCTTTGGGAATGCTCAAATTTTTTTTATTGATAGGAGAGCATGAAAGTTTGGAAACCACTAGTCTATGAAAAAGGGACATTGAACTAGATAATCTCTTAAGATCCCTTCCAGCTCTAGAACTTCATTTGTATTAGTTTCTAACAAACAAAGCTATACAAAAGTAAAATTGGCTGCCTTGGTAGATAATTAGTTTTCTGTCACTGTTAGCCATGGGTTTCCAACCTGGGTTATTTGTAACCCCCATGGGGTATGAGAAAAATTTCAAGGGAGTACTAGAAATATTTCTTAAATAACTATCTTTGAAATATTGCAAAAGTACCAGTATTAGTGAAAATTGTAGATTGGAGAGACATGGTGAGGAGGAGGTAGTAGGTGGGAAAGAAGCAGGGCATTACAGTGCATCTGAAAAATTTGACACATATGAAAGAATATTTACTGACTAAAATAAAATGAATGAATTTTAGATGAAAAATCTTTTTCATATTCAGCTAGAAAAAAATCATTAACAACATCCCCAGTAAAAGAAGAGCTCATTGATCTCTGTAATGTCCAAATGGTTTCCAATCAATGAAGTTAAAATATTTTTGGTATACACTTAGAGAAGCATATCTTCTTCTCACCAAATGTCCTCACAAGGCTTTATTTCTATTTATAACAATTTCTTTCTGGCAGTCAGGATTCTCAGTCCTATTTTCAATCAAATCCAAAGTAAGAAACAAATTGAAGGCTGAATATGATATTCAAGTATCTCTTTCAAAAACTAATCTGGGGGGGGGGGCAGCTAGGTGGCCCAGTGGATAAAGCACCGGCCCTGGACTCAGGAGGACATGAGTTCAAAGCCAGCCTCAGGGCAGCTAGGTGGCACAGTGGATAAAGCACCAGTCCTGGATTCAGGAGTACCTGAGTTCAAATCTGGCCTCGGACACTTGACACTTACTAGCTGTGTGACCCTGGGCAAGTCACTTAATCCCTATTGCCCCGCAAAGCAAACAAACAAACAAACAAAAACAAAGCCAGCCTCAGACACTTAACACTTACTAGCTGTGTGACCCTGGGCAAGTCACTTAACCCCCATTGCCTCTCAAAAAAAAAAACATTAAAAAAAACAACTAATCTGTGGGACAGCTAGGTGGCACAGTGGATAAAGCACTGACCCTGGATTCAGGAGGACCTGAGTTCAAATGCAGCCTCAGATACTTGACACTTACTAGCTCTGTGACTATGGGAAAGTCACTTAACCCCAATTGCCTAACCAAAATAAAAATAATTAATAATAATAATCTGAGAATTTAAAAAAAGAAACAGAATTAAAGTTCTCACTAATTTATTTAACTGTTCTAATAAATATTCAAAACTTTATGATACTTAAAGAGTGATACATTGAATAAAGTCTTCTTTATGAACAGTTATTTTTATGTGCACATACATGATAAAGTATAAATTTTATTTCTTTTCATATTGAATGGAGGAATAGGAAGGTTTTATTGTAAGTCAAGGGGTGTGGGAAGGAAGGGGGCCTACCAGTACCAGACCTCAAACTATACTACAAAGCAATTTTTTTTTTAAAAAGCTTTTTGGTTTTGGTATACCAAAAGGAATTTAATATAAGAAATAGAAAGGTTGATCAATGGAACAGATTAGATATACAGTGTATGAAATCAAAGGAGCACAGTAACATAGTATGTGATAAACACAAAGATTCCAGCTTTTGGAGTAAGAACTCACTATTTGGTTAAAAAAAAGGGAAAATTGGCAAGCAGTCTGGCAGAAGCTAGGTATAGACCAAGATATGACACCATATTCAAAGATAATCTCCAAATAAGTATATGACTTGAACATTAAATGATAAATAAACAAATTAGAAGAACAAAGAGAAAATCTCTTTGTCTGATCTAAGGATATCTATGGATAAGGGAACACTTCATGACCAAAGAAGAGACAGAATATCACACAAGGTAAAATGGACACTTTAGATTAAATAAAATTTAGAAGTTTTTGAACCAATGAAACCAGTGCTTCTAAAATTAGAAGAGAGGGAGGGGTAATCTTTGCAGCAACTTTCTCTAATAAAGGTTTCATTTCTAAGATTTATTGGGAACTGGTTTAAATGTATAAGAATAAAAGCTATTTCCTAACTGATAAATGGCCAAAAGATATGAACAGGCAGTTTTCATAGTAGAAAAAAATCATCAATAATCCTATAAAATGCTCTAAATTACTAATAATTCATTACATTGGGGCAGCTAAGTAGCGCAGTGGATAAAGCACAGGTCCTAGATTCAGGAAGACCTGAGTTCAAATCCAGATTCAGACACTTGACACTTGCTAGCTGTGTGACCCTGGGCAAGTCACTTAACCCTCATTGCCCTGCCCCCACAAAATGCTAATAATTAGAAAAAATGCAAATCAAAGTAGCTCTGAGGTTCTACCTAACATGCATAATATTGACAAAGTTTTTTAAAAAAGAAAAATGGTAAGTGTTAGAGGAGCTGTGAGAAAATAGGGATATTAATGCACTATTGGTGGAGCTATGAACTGATCTAGCCATTCTGAAAAGTAATTTGGAACTATACCTAAAAATCTATTAATTATTATTGCAAGGCAGCTAGGTGGCTCAGTGGATAGAGCACTGGCCCTGGAGTCAAGAGTACCTGAGTTCAAATCTGGCCTCAGACACTTAACATGTACTAGCTGTGTGACCCTGGGCAAGTCACTTAACCCCAATTGCCTCACTAAAAAAAAAAAAAAAATTATTGCACATCCTTTGACCCAATGATACCACTACTAGAGAGATCAAAGAAATTGGAAATGTATCCATATGTACAACAATATTTATAGGAGCTCTTTTTTTTTCTTTTTGGGGCAATGAGGGTTAAGTGACTTGCCCAGGGTCACACAGGTAGTAAGTATCAAGTGTCTGAAGCCACATTTTAACTCAGATCCTTCTGAATCCAGGGCTGGTGCTTTATCCACTGTGCCACCTAGCTGCCCCCTATAGTAGCTCTTTTTGAAGTAATAAAGAATTGGAAACTAAGGAAGTGACTATCGATTGGGGAATTGGTTGAATGAATTACTGTATATAAATGTAATAGAATATAATCCTATTATATGAAATGAAGAGGTAGTTTTAGAGAAACCTGGAAAGACTTGTATGAACTGTTACAGAGTGAATTGAGCAGAACCAGGAAATCAAATTATACAATAATAGCAATATTGTAAAGAGAAAACATTTTGAAAGATTTAAGAACTTTACTCAAAGCAAAAACTAACCCACTATTCTAGAAGACTCATGATGAAATTTGCTACCCACTTCCTGAAGGAGGTGATGGACTAAAAATTGAGACTGAAACAGTGTGTTATACTTGGCCAATGGGGGTATTCATTTTGCTTGACTCTACATATTTGTAATAAGAATTTTGTTTTTCTTTCTTTCAGGGTAATTGTGTGAGAGAAAGCAGATTTTTGTTGATGAAAAAATACTTTATCTGTTTTTTAAAAAGTACTGAGAGGGTAGAGGGACTGGAGATTTCAGTGAGAACAAAAATGGGTTTAGAAAATGTGCGGCCTAGGAAAAAGTAGAATTATAAGAGGTTATGACCAGAAAGAAGAATGTCAGAGTTTCTAGTGGGGGAAATAGAACACTTGTGGGTAATAGTATAATCTAGTATATGACCAACCCCATGTATAGTTGAAGTAGAGTAAAAGAATAGTACACTGGATTTAAAGTATTTAAGAAATAGGATGAATGAGGACTGAGAGGATTCAAGGAATTCCTGGGTTACAGTCAGTGAAACATAAAAGTAGATAAACAGTGGGGGCAGCTAGGTGGCACAGTGAATAGAGCACTGGCCCTAGATTCAGGAGGACCTGAGTTCAAATCTGGCCTCAGACACTTGACACTTAGTAGTTGTGTGACCCTGGGCAAATCACTTAACCCTCATTGCCTTGCCAAGGAAAAAAAAGTATATAAACATGGAGTAAAGGCTATAATGTATAGGTAAGTAAAGCCAGGGATGAGATGTGAGAAACAAGATAGATCAAGATACTTTCAGGGGAAAAAAAGATCATTGGAGTTAAGAAGGTTGAGAGATTGTATGGTGAGGTTGTTTCAGGTTGTTTGGAATTGCATAGTGAGGTTGTTTCATGTAAACATGAATAATAAGGTTTCCTAGGATCAATTCAAGAGTTGTATTCAATAAAATGCATGTACTAAAGTCAAGGCTAATAGTCTGAAATGCACATTGAAGCACAGAGAAATGTGTGTTGATGTAATTCAACAAGCATTTTATGAAATATCTACTGTGTACCAGACCTTGTGCCTGGAACTAGGGGTATAAAGATCCTCTCCTAGGGGGAGAGAGCTATTTTACCTTTATTATTTTTAATAAAGCTTTCATTTCTAAATTAAACAATAATCTGAGAAAAGTAAGGATGACAGCATAGGACTGGGGACATCCTGTCACACTAGATGTTTATAGGCATAGATAGTTTCAGCCTACCATGTGGAGAGGAAATTCAAAGCACTTCAAAAATGTATAAAACATTAGGCTTGCCACTAACTAGTAAACAGAACATTTAGATGGATCAGTAAACAGCCACTGAGAGAAAACAGAATAAAGCATATATAAGGAAAGCATAGTTTACGTAATAGCTTAAGTGAAAAAGACCTGGGAGATTTGGGAGATCACAGTATGAGCCAACTGTGAATGCCATCTTAGATTACATTAATAAAAAAAACCACAGCACTCAGGATGAGGGAGGTCAAAATTCCCTCAACTATGTTGACCTGGTCAGACATCACCAGAATCACTGGGTTCAATTCTAGGGAAAAGCACTTACAGATGATACTGATTGGATCTTAGTACCACAAAGTTACAGTTAAAGGACACAGCCCTCCTTTTTAACAATCAATAAACTGAGTGTTCAGAAGTAGATTTCTGTAATCCTTGATCCTGGGGGAGGCAGAGCTGGAAAATCTCTTCAACTCTAGGAGTATTGAATTTGTCAGTCAGTCAACATGTATTTAATTAAGCACCTACTATGTGTGTGGCACTGTGCTAAGTAAGCACTGGGAATACAGAGAAAAGCAAAAAAAGAATCCCTTCCCTGGAGGAGCTTACAATTTAATCGTGGAGACCATATGTAAACAAATATGGTCAAATAAGATATACAAGACAAATTGGAAATAATCAAGAAGGAAAGCACTAGAATTGGGGAGAGGGGGAGGAAAGGATTCTTACAGAAGGTGATATTTTAGCTGAGACTTGAAGGAGGTCAGGGAAACTAGGAGGTAGAGATGAGAAGGGAGAGCATTCCAAGCATGGACTTCAGCCGGAAAAAACATCCAGAGCTAAAAAATGGAATGTCTTGTTCACAGAAAAGCAAAGAGGCTGGTGTCACTGGATCAGAATGGAGGGGAGTAAGGTGTAAGAAGCCTGGAAAGGTGGAAGGAAGGAGGGCTTTGAACATTAACAGAATTTTAAATTTGATCCTGGAGGTGACAGGGAGCCTCCAGAGTTTGTGGAGTAGGAGGGTGATATGGCTGGATCGGCAACTGAACTACAGTATTGGATGTCTCCTACTATAGGTCTTCATGTCAAGCAAAGTTTCTTAACCTTGCGGTTTAGATCAAGTACTCCACGGATAGATTTTAAAGCTTCTATGAATTTTGTTGAGAAAAAAACACACCTTCATTTTTACCAACATCTAACTGCAATTTTACATTTCCTTCTATTATTCATGTAGGCAGCAAATCATATTCTGAGAAAGGGTCTATAGGCTTCACCAGACTGCCAAGAGGGTTCCATGTCACAAAAAAAGATAAAGATAACCTCTAGTGGGGGAGGACATAGAGGAAATTTCTATTGATGGAGGGATTAAAAATGACCTCTGACATCCTTTCCAACTCTTAGCTTCTATGATTTTATGACATAATATCTGCAGAAGTGCTTTGGAAATTATAAAGTAAGGTATTATCAAGAAGAGATGTGGCATAGTTTGTAAAGAGTTGACCTTTGGGGCAGCTAGGTGGTGCAGTGGATAGAGCACTGGCCCTGGAGTCAGGAGTACCTGAGTTCAAATCCGGCCTCAGACACGTAACACTTACTAGCTGTGTGACCCTGGGCAAGTCACTTAACCCCAATTGCCTCACTAAAAAAAAAAAAAAAAAAAAAGAGTTGACCTTGGATTCAGGAAAAGTAGAGTCCAAGTCCTGCTTTTGACATATACAAGCTTCATAAGCATCATCAAGTCAACCTACCCCCTCAGCATCCTTAAACAGTTCACTAATATTAAAAATACGAAATGAGTTGCCAGTCAACATCTGGGGAGTTTGCTCAAGGGTTTCCATACACCGAGGAAATCACAGGTCAGAACTGGAGGAAGGGAAGAATATTTTCTAATTTTGTCCAATGGCATGCAGCTAGAAACAGTCCAGGGACAAATCTCTGTCCAGCAACAATTTTTTTAAAAAATGCTCTAAGGATGATTGCAAAAGGTGGATAAAAATAACTGCTTTTCACAGTTGAATAAAAGGATTCTCTTACAAATTCGTCTTCAGTAGGCTCATAGAAAACAACCTCTGTACAACTCTAGGAGATGATGGGGATGAAAGAGACCTGTTCTCATATAACTTTGACTTCTTCTACCAGTTCTCTATATTTTGAAGGTTCTTTGTTCTGTACAGCCTGGAGATTATGAGTATTTTATATGGTGATGTCTGTTCAATGTATCACCCTTAAGTTTTGGTGGATCAATTCAGTTGTTTGTAAGCACCAAACAGTTCAATCTATGATAATACTCTAGTTTCAGGACAATTCATTTGTTCTTCTGAAGTTTGTATTGGTAGTAAGGTGATTTGTCATTTCTCAGTCCATGAAAGCATGTAGTCCAAGATTATTCTACTTCCTCCTTTTTGGTGAGGAAGCATTCATTTTCCAACAGCTGCCATAGGGCCCTGTGTTTCACTAATATTGTATATAGACTTTGCTAATATACCTCCTACATCTATTATGGTCTATTTTACAGTTCTAAGAAGTGTACTTAAAAACCAGCATTGTGTACGCATTAATTGCTTTATATTTGGTCCTCCCACATTCACCTTTGATTTCAAGATACCTGGAAATCTCTTAATTATTGAACTACAGCTTTTTCCTGGATTGTTTTATTTCTAAGTATTGCCTTCTTCCATTGGTTAAGTTTGGCTGCTAGATTCCAGCCCAATGTCCTTAATCTCTACCTTTCTTTAGCCTATGTTAAGAGTTTTATTCTTGGCAGAGCCAAGACTTCCTGAGCAGAGTGAAGATGGCAGAGGAAAGGCAGTGACTCCTTGGAGCTCTTCCCCAAATCCCTTCAAATAATGCCATAAGACAATTCTTGGAGCAACAGAACCCACAAAAGGACAGGGTGAGATCATTTTCTAGCCAAAGACAGCTTAGAAGGTCAGCAGGAAAGATCTGTTGTACTGGGGTGAGAGTGGAGTGCAGATCCAGACCACACCACACGGACCCAGCCCCAACCCCAGAGAATCAGGCCTCAGAAGCCTTGGAATCAGCTGAGGAAGTGGCTACTTCTGGAATTCAATTCATGGACCAGTGAGGGGGGTCGAGTGATTGGCCAGGGAGAGATTGCCAGTCTCTATTGGTGCTGAGGCAGAACTCTGTTGTGTTGCCTGTGCTAAGAACCAGGAAGCAGTCTTGAGTGGTGGCCCAGGTTGGGGAGGGGCTCAGGCACGCCTGAGCTTGCAATTACAGTGAAACAGAATTCTATTCCAGGGTTAAAGAACAAGCAGGTTTGTGGTTACTTACAGACCAGAGCACAGGCAAGGGCAGTATAGTGGCTCTCCTTAAATAATACCACCTTGGACCCCCTGAAGCTTGGGACAATACATCCTGGAAGCAGTGCCCCACTTTAAGAAGGAGTTAAAAGTCAAGAAGTAGGCTAGGAAAATGAACAGACAGAAAAAACTGCAGACCATAGAAAGTTTCTTTGGTGACAAGGAAGATCAAAATACACCCACAGAAGAAATTAACAAAGTCAAAGCTCCTACATCCAAAGCTTCCAAGAAAAATATGAATTGGTCTCAGGCTATGGACTCAAAAAGGACTTTGAAGATAAAGTAAGAGAGGTAGAGGGAAAAATTGGAAATAGAAATGAGAGTGATGCAGGAGGGTCATGAAAAAAAGTCAACAGCTTGAAAAGCCAAATGGAAAAGGAGATATAAAAGCTCTCTGAAGAAAATAATTGCTTAAGAATTAGAATTGAGCAAATGGAAGCTAATTACTTTATGAGAAATCAAGACAATAAAGCAAAATCAAAAGAATAAAAAAATAGAGGGCAACGTGAACAACAGCTGACCTGAAAAATAGATCCAGGGGAGATAATTTGAAAATTATTGGACTACCTGGAAACCATGATAAAAAAAAGAGCTTAGACATCATCTTCCAAGAAATTGTCTGGGGAAATTGTCCTAATATTCTAGAAGCAGAAGGTAAAATATAAATTGAAAGCATCCACTGATCACCTCCTGAAAGAGATCCCAAAATGAAAACCTCCAGGAATATTATAGCCAAATTCTAGAACTCCCAGGTCAAGGAGAAAATATTGCAAGCATCCAGAAAGAAACAATTCAAGTATGGTAGAGCTACAGTCAGGATAACACAAAATCTAGCAGCTTCTACATTAATGGAATATGATATTCTGTAGGGCAAAGAAATTGGGATTACAACTAAGAATCACCTACCCAGCAAAACTGAGTATAATCTTTCAGGGGGGAAATGGGAATTCAATGAAAGAGAGGACTTTCAGGTATTTATGATGAAAAGACCTGAGCTGAATGGAAAATTTGACTTTCAAATACAAGACCCTAGAGAAGCATAAAAAGGCGAACAGGAAAAATAAATCATAAGGGATATTAAAAGGTTAAACTGTTTATATTCCTACATGAGAAGATAATACTTGTAACTCATAAGAACTTTCTTATTATTAGGACAGGTGGATGGAGTATATTTAGACAGAGGGCACAGGTGTGAGTTGAATATGAAGGAATGGTATCTTTAAAAAAAATAAAATTAAGAGGTGAGAGAGGAATGCACTGGGAGAAAGGGAAAGGGAGAGGTGGAATGGAGTAAAGTATCTTACATAAAAGAAGCAAGAAAAAGCTTATGGAGTGGAGGGGAAGATGGGGGAAGTGTGGGGGAGTGAGTGAGCCTTACTCTCATCAGAATTGGCTCAAAGAGGGAATGACATATACATTCAATTGGGCAGAGTAATCTATCTAATCCTGCAGAGAAGTAGGAGGGGAAGGGGATAAGGGGAAAGGTGTGAAAGAAGGGAGGGCAGATTGGGGGAGGGGGCAGTCAGAAGCAAAACACTTTTGAGGAGGGATGGGTAAAAGAAGATAGAAAATAGATGTTTGAGTGACTGAATTGACTGATTAATTGATTGGCTGATTGGTGGATTGATGATGATTGAAAGAAGACAAGAATTGATTGATGAGGATTGATTGAATGGGACTTATTTTGCTGGACTATTATGAAGAAACTTTTTTGTCAGGTATAAGTTACTATATAAATGTTATGTATTACTGTTGTTGCAATAATCAACCTCATGGGTTTATTGTAAGGAAATCTCTCTTTAAAGTACTATATAAATGTAGTTTACTACATACAAACTTCAAATATATATAATTTGCTATTCTTTTAAAATATATAATAACATATATCATGTAAAAAAAGAGTTTTACTCTTGTTGAGTCATACTACATTTTGATACTGTAACAATTGGAATGATGCCACCTGCTGGAGAGCTACTGTAGGAAAGCTCTGCTATGAGGAGAAGGAGTCTGAGGGCAAGCCATGTGGTCAAGGTCCTTGGCGTCAGGAAGTGACGTTTGCTCGTGGGTACTGTCAATCAAGGCTACGAGCTAATTAGCTTGGAGCTGTGGGGGAGGGGGGCAGGGGGGATGTTCCCAGCTTCATAGGAGGCGTTGGGCCCTTTTTGTTCCTGACCTTCCCATGGCGGGTCAGATGATGGGGTCTCTTAGAAATAGTTGGACTTTTACCTTTCTCTCTGATCCTAATGCTCTTTAATAAATACTTAAACACTTAAATACTCTTGCTAAAGCTTATAATTTATTGGCAACCACTCATTAGATTTTAGATAGTATAGCTAGAATTTTAGCCCCTTACAATACCATTGGAGAAAGAGTTCACAATATAAGAGAGCTGTTTTATGTGTTTTTCAGTAAGGTTATATAGCTTGATGTCAGATATATACATCAAGTAATGAATAAAATGGTTATAAATATGTCATTTGATATTTTAAATTCTCCAAATGTAGACCCTTTCTACCTTTATAATCTTACAGTCTACTTCCTTCTAAGAACCTTATGATCCAGTCATACCTCTTAATTGCTGTTCCTTACACATTATATTCCATCTCCCTTTGCACTAACTGTACTCCATCCCTGGAATGCTGTCCTGCCTCACTTTCTTCATGACTCAGTTTAAATCCCATCTTCTGCAGGAGGCCTTTCCTAGGCCCCCAGAGTCAAGAGCCTTTCTCTCTAATGTTAATCTTCAATCTACTATGTATAGGTTTTAGTGTACCTATTCATTTACAGGTTGCCTCTTCTGTTAGAATATAAGATCTTTGAAATTAGATATTATTTTTGCCTTTCTTTCTATCCCTAGTATCCAATAAATGCTTATTGATTGATTAATTGATGAAATTGAGCATGGAGTTGAAAATTGAGAAGATGCTTATCAATTGTGAAATGGCTGAACAAGCTGTGGGATATGATTGTGATGGAATACTATTGTGCTATAAGAAATCATGAGCAGGATGGTTTCCGAAAAACCTGGAAATACTTACATGAACTGATGCAAAATGAAGTTAGCAGAATCAGGAGAACATTGTACATAGTAACAGCAATATTATACAATGATCAACTGTGAATGAATTAGCTATTCTCAGCAATGCAATGATCTACAACAATTCTGAAGGACTTATGATAAAAAAAATTCTATCCACCTCCAGAGAAAAAACTGATGGAGTCTGAATGCAGATTGCAAAATACTTTTTTGTTTGTTTGTTTTGTTGATCTGTGTTTTCTTTTACAACATGACTAATATGGAAATTAAAAAATTTTTAATTTTAAAATAAACATAAAAATGTATGGCATGTAACTTCAGCCATGTCTTTTCTGCTTTTGAAAATCCTATTATACTTTTAAAATTTCAAGAAGAAGCAAGTATTTATTAAGTGCTCAGATGCTTATTGCCCTTTTGACCTTTGACAAATCAATCTCCCTAGGCCTTAATTTCTTCATCTGTAAAATGGAGTTTGGACTGGATAATCCTAGAAGTGCTTTTCGGCTCTAATTCTATGACTTATCATTCTAATATGTATCAAATGCTGTACTGGATGTTGAGATAGGAAGGAAGGAAGGAAGGAAAAAAAGGAAGTAAATGAAAGAAGTAAAGAAGGAACCCTTTTTCCCCACAAAAGTTAGGAAAAATCATAATAGTTGAGGTCAAATATCTGGAAAGCTTTCATGTAGAAAAGGGATTAGGTCTTTTATGGATGGCAGTTATAGAAAGGCAGATTTGACTTGATATAAGAAAAAAACAAAACTTCCAAACAGTTAAAACTATCAGAGAGTAGACTGGATTGCCTTAATAGGAAATAATACTAATGACAATAATAACAATATAAACAATAACATAATAATAATAATAAAGCATTGCAAGAGGTACTGTGTCATAGTAGGCAGAAAGCTGGCCTCCAAGTCAGGAAGACTTGAAGACCTCACATCAAATGTGACAACCTGATGAATTCAGACTGGTGCTGCCATAACCCTTCTAGATCATGGCTTCAGCCATACAGTCCTCTCTGGATCTCATCATTCTCTCTCCAGACCTGTTAATTACCCTTAATCATTGACACAGGTAAAGGATATGAACTTAATTTTCCTTTCCAGAATTATTTAATGTTGTGCACTGATGACATCTGTTGTTGCACTGATGACCTAATGTTTTCATGGGAAGATCTACGCAAGTAGTAATAGCTCACATAATTCCTGGTGCAGTATGTATGTGATAAGATGCATGTGCTGTGAAACTCTTAATCAAGAAATATTTATTAAGTGTCTACCATGTGACAGATACTGTGCCCCTTTTATCACCAACTGTCCCTAAAGAAATGGTAGTTCCTTACCATACTTGTCTCTTTAGATAATACTTTACTTCAAGGATGACCCTGTGAAGCAATGTAGTGTCAGTATTATTAAACCCATTTTATAGCTGAGGAAACTGAGGCCCAGAAAAGTGGAGTCATGTAGTAGAAAGGACACTGGATTTGGAGTCAGAGGACATCGTTTCAACTCCCAGTTATTATTCCAATCCCAACCCTGGTACCTACTTGCTGACTCTGTGATCTCTCTGGGCCTAAGTTTTCTAATTTGTAAAACAAGAGGGTGAAAGGACATTTCTTCTAAGGTCCTATCCAGATCTAAATCTATGATCTCATAGAATTGAGTTGTCCACTATCACAAAGTAACTGTCAGAGACAGGCTTCAAACCTGGCTGTTCTGAATCTAAAGCCATAGTTCTTTCCACTCTAGCACATTGCATACAATAATATCCAGATCCCTTTCATTATAACTTAGAGTTGTAATGATTGGAATGATGCCACCTACTGGAGACTTGCTGTGGGAAAGCTCCGCCATGAGGAAAATGCCTCAGAGGCATTGTGGCTTTTCCTTGGCATCAGGAAATGACGTTTACTCATGGGTGCTGTCTATCAAGGCTACCAGCCAATCAACTTGAGGAGCCTCCTATTTTGTGGGAGGAGACAGGAAGGAGGAAAGGGAGCCTGCGCGGAGAGCTCTCGTGTTTTTTAGGTTCCTGACTTGGTGGTGGTGGTGGCAGAGGACTTCACAGGAAATTTGAGGAAAGATAGGAATGCCAGGCTGTTGGAATTCTGTTCTCAATCTTTTTCTTTCTATTTTCCAATAAACCCTTAAAAACCTAAACTCGTTTTATCAGTGATTTTAGTCAGTTTCCCCCAAAACTGGGGGAACAGATTAGAATCCACATTTAGAATCTTAAATTATACAAAGTTTAGAGTCCATTCTCTTAGAAGCACAGTTTTAATTCTTTTTCTCTAAATAATTTGCATTCCATAATGCCTTAGATGGAAGCTGATCTGCTATTGCTGCCCACTCTCACATCTTTCTGCTGTTTATCTCCCTTAACTTGGGCAAAATGTTAGATTGGCCTTAAAACCCACTCCAGTAGAGGATGGGGCAATGTGGAATCCAAATCACTTACAGGTGACTGCGACTTCTATTTGTGAGAAAGACCCCAGAGTCAATCATTAAGCTGCAGCCTGAATAGAACAAAGAGTGCGTGTTGGGGGTGATAAAAATAAGGCTGGCAGTATATAATGGACACAGATTATGGGAGACCTTAAATGCTAAGCTTAGAGTTGATGCAAGGTGCAAATGGAGAACCATTGTAGATTTTCAGACATGGTGAAAGTAATGTGTTAGTTAACAAGGCAGTGGCAGGATATTTTGGGGAAATGAGGACAAGAGAACTAGTTTAAATAGGCTGTTACAATCATCTCAGTATGAGGTTTTAATAACCCACTGATTGGTCCAGAGGACTGGAGTGCCTTCTCCTAATAAGGGATCCCAGCCTTGCACTAAGGAAGAATGGGTTCAGTCTTAGGAGAGCCTGGCCTGTAAAGATACTCACCAACTCATTTGGCTGTTATCTCCAGCTTATTTGGAGTATAACTCTAGGGAAAATCATTTAAATAAAACTTAGTTTTGGTTAATGTCTGGGTTCTACACCAAAAGGAATTAATAGGATCTCTTCTAGAAAAGTATTCAATGTACAAAGTAGATTAGGTATAGGAGAGTGGTTGTTTCTTCCACTACATAAAGGTTATAAGCATGCATCTACAAATATTTAAAACATATACAAATACCTAAACAAATATTTCATTTTCACCTTGGTTCTACCTCAGGGCAAGTCAAGGCAGAGCTTGGGCTCATCTTCTCCTAAAAGTATTGATATTTACAGGAAGCATCATCTCCTCTGAAAAAGCACTGTAGTAGCTATAGAAAGTGCCTTTCACATTATAGCTGGAACCAACTGAGGAATCAGAAACTCTCAATCTCTTCAACTCATGAAGTTGTTGCTAAGGCTCAAAACACCCATCTCATGTTTTGGGTGCTGTTGGTTTTTTTTTTCTATTTTGAGGTTTTGCATCACTGCTCTTATTTTTTCTCTTGTAACAGGATTAATGCAGAAATAGGATTAATGTTATTATGTATATATATATATGTATATCTATATCTATATAGATATATAGATATAACCTATATCAGATTACCTGCTGTCTAGGGGAGGGGGGAGGGAGGGGAGGGAGGGAGAAAAATCTGAAATTGTAAAGCTTGTATAAACAAAAGTTGAGAACTATCTTTACATGTAACGGAAAAAATAAAATACCTTATATGTAAAAAAAAAAAAAAAAACACCCATCTCAGAATTGCTCTTCAGTCACCTGTGCTCAGGGAAAAAAATACAAAGCAGTCAGAGACCTGCGATCCAATCTCAGGTAAACTTGAGATGTTAAAACACATGCTCTTGCTTGCATTTGTGAAGAGCCATCATAACTGGCTAAGATTGTGAGAAAATCCCTCCCCCTTATGGGTGGAATTGAAGTGATTTTTCCTTGTAGAATCTCCTGAGGGGGCAGCTAGGTGGTGCAGTGGATAAGGCACAGGATCTGGATTCAGGAGGACCTGAGTTAAAATCTGGCCTCAGACACTTGACACTTACCAACTGTGTGACCCTAGGCAATCCACTTAACCCTCATTGACCAGAAATAATAATAATAACAACAATAACAATAATAACAATAAACAAACAAACAAATAATGTCTCCTGAGTTGCTAGCTCTTGCTGTTCAGTGGTTAATCCTCTTTGACACCTGCCCCACATTTGGGAATGGATGGAGGAATGGGGCACATGGCATTTACTCAATCAGAAACTTTTGGTTTTGCATAGTATATTATTTATCAAAGGGCCCACAGGAAAAGTCCAGGATAAATGTGTAACTAGAAAGGACCCAGATCCAGGGACAAAATACAAAGCATTGAAAAGCACTCAAAGCACTCCACTCCATGGGTTGTGCTCTAAGCCAGACCAGATCAGAGAGTCTCCCCATTACATTGGGGTGTACATTGATAATGTCCTGGACCAGCATGGTGGCAGTGGAAAAAAGGAATAGATCTGAGAGATGTTTTGGTGACTGATGATACATTAAGGATGAAGGAAAAGGAGAAATCAAAGATGATTCCAAAGTTTCTAGCTTGAAAAATAAGGAAAATCTCAGCTTTCTCCAATCACTCTAATTAGAAGAGTTCTACCTCTCCTTTGCACTCCTTTGTCTTGTACTGCTTTCATGGTTCTTATCTCATATTGCTTTTTATCACAGTTATTTGTATATGTGTTAGCTCCCCTACAAATTCATAAGCTAACAGAGGACGAGCTCTGTGTCTTGCTCATTTTTATAATGCCACAGTTAAAGGCATGAAAGGGATTATAGGAACTGTATTGTCTACTCCTGAAAGTCAATTCAATTTAACAGATATTCATTTTTTTAAATGAGTAGTATTTTATTTTAAATAATGGATGCAATTTTATTACCTGCCTCCTTGAGAAGGCAAATAATTTGATAAAGATTATATAGGTGCAATCATGCAAAACATTTTCATATTAAAGTGTTGTAAAAGAAAACAGACCAAAAAACCCAAACTCCAAGAATAATAAAGAAAATAAAACAGTATGCTTCAATCTGAATTCAGACTCCATCATTTCTTTTTCTGGAGCTGGATAGCATTTTTTCATCATAAGTTCTTCAGAATTCTCTTGGATCATTGTATTGCTGAGAATATCTAAGTCATTTATAGTTGATCATCATACAGCATTGCTGTTACCTTGTACAACATTCTGGTTCTGCTTATTTCCTTTTGCATTAGTTCATGTAAGTTTTCCCAGGGTTTTCTGAAAGCATCCTGCTCATCATTTCTAATAACCTAATAGTATTCCATCATAATCATATACCACAACTTGTTCAGTTATTCCCCAATTGATGGGCATCCCCTCAATGTCCAATTATTTACCACCACAAACAGAACTTCTATAAAGATTTTTGTATATATAGCTCCTTTTCATGTTTTTTTAAAATCTCTTTGGGATCCAGATCTAGTAATGGTATTGCTGAGCAAAGGGTATCATTGATTGTTTCTATCATTTGTACTTTGACCCACTCATTTCTTTAGTATTATATTATTTAGTTTCCAACTAATTTTTACTGTCTCCTTGGCCCTTTACTGAATAGAATTTTACTGCATTATGGTCCGGATAGGATGCATTTAATATTTTCTGTTTTTTCTGTATTTGGTTGTGAACTCAGCACCAGCAAAGAGCCCCCTGCAGTTATTCAATGCACCCCTTCCATCCCTCCCCCTCCATACACAGTCCATGGGCTTAGAGCTCCTAAAGCTGCTGCTGCCACCAATGCAAGGTATACCACTGGCACCATCAGTGCTTCTCCATGCCCAATCACCAGCCACGTGAGACAGACCTGGGCTGGAAAAATGTTTCGTCCAACCTCTTTATGTTGGCTCTGCCACTCCAGAATTTGATTTGAGACATTATTTTAGAGTTGCTTGAGGGGAAATTTGGGGTAGCTCAGCTGAGTATGTCTCTGCTCTGCCATATTGGCTCAACCTCCCTCACAGATATGTAAGTACCTATTCTCTTGAGCTAGGCACTAAAGATACAAAGAAAACAAAATACCCTGCCCTCAAAGAGCTTACATTCTACTGAGGGGGATAGGACAGGTACTGGAGTCAGTAATTACAAAGTAGGCAAAGCAATACAAAATAATTTCAAAAAAACTGTCTCCTTCAAACCAGCTATGGACGTGTTTACAATAAAGACTTGGGAAAGCGCTTCAAGGCAGTTAACAACTAGAGTAAAGGTGAGGAAAAACAAGAAGAGTGAATCAAGAAAAGACCTTAGGTAAGAGGGTCCTATGCTGAACTTTCAAGGACACTAGGTATGCTACATGATAGAGATAGTGAAGTGTCACAAAGGTGGAGAATGTGTATTGGGACCTGCCTTTAGGTTTTAGTTTCTTAAGTGTTCAATGACTCTTATCTTCATAATATTACTCATCTTGTGCAAAAATGATACTCATCTGTCTCTTCTAGAGTCGTTCTTATAGTTGGCAATTGAAATCACTGCCATGGTCATTGGAAGCAGCATGTAGCGTTTTCTCCCAAAGCTCAATAATTTCACCTTTGAGTTCTTTCAAAACTCTGAGGTGGATGCCATCTGGTCCCAGTCATTTCTTTATTTTTAGCTTGCCAATTAGGTTTAGAATGTCTTCTGCATTTACTATCATTCATTCTCATTTCTGACCTGTCTGCTTCAAACCAGCTACAGATGTGTTTAGAATAAAGACTGGCAAAAGCACTTCAGTCTCATTTCTCACCAAGTTGCTGCATTCCAGACTTCTCCATCATGCCCTAGAAAGCTTTTCATCCTGGAATATCACTTCAGCCCTGGAATTCACACTTTGGAAGGAGCCTGTGCCTCTGTAGCCACTCCCTCTGATTGCATGGCTAGTCCCAGAACCTCTATTTGAGAAAGGTCTCCCAGGTCAGCCATCTCTGCATTGCTTACTAGGTTGCTGCACTCCAAACTTCTGCATCATATCTGTTGGCCAGGCATCTCTCCCACTACTACCTTGCAGCTTCCTTTTATGTGTTATCTTAAGGGTAGGGACTTGTCTTTTTGCTTAATTTTACTCTCCCAGCAATTAGAGCAGTGTTTGGAACACTAGAAGCACTTGATGAATGTTTGTTGACTGACTGAGTTGAATTCTATCATTAAATTAGCTTTCTGCAAATGCAGACCTGGTGGGGGTAATATTTACTGTGGAATGAAATATTGTTAAATAACTAACTAGGGGTTGAGGCTAGGACAGGTGAAGAAGTGAGAAATATTATAAATGTAGCACCCATTCTGAGGCTTCTTGTTCAGTCATTCAGTCATGTCTGACATCTTGACCCTGTGGACTATAGCATGCCAATGTGGTCCATGGGGTTTTCATGGCAAAGATACTGGAGTGGTTTGCCATTTCCTCCTCCAGTAGTTTTCTGAGATTACTCCTCTCCAATTCATACTTGCCGGTTAGGTTCCCAAAGAGGTGATCACTCTCAGGTTCAAGGTATTCTGGGAATCCACAGTTCCAAAACTATAACTCAGGAGTGACTACCCATGTACTTAACCTTTGATAGTCAGCCAAGTAACACAATTCTCTCAAAGCAAAAATATTCACTAAAATAGCATTGTAAGGATAAGAAGACATTCCCCTCACAAACCTGGTCTGCTCTCTCCCACAAATACATACAGTGTCAATGGGGAGAGTGGTTACACGTAGTTTACTACAAAAGAAGACACATGTAAGGAAATGCATGTCATCCAAGCAGCTCACAGTTCTGGCACTGCAGAGCCCTGAGGTCCTTTCAACTTCTAGCTAGATCTTTATGATCCCTCTTGGTGTAGTACCTCTGTGCACTCATCTGGGTTCACCAGGTCTGTTCTCCACAGCTCCAATCTGGGGATGGCCAAGGCTGGCTCTCAATTCACAAAAATCCTCTGCCTTGACTCACTGGGCTTGCTCCCTGCTGGGTAAGATGTTTCTTACTAGAAAAGTAGTTTTGATGGAGGAGGCTAAAAAGGGTTGTCTTAGGACCCCAGGAATTCCAAATTAGGATAAGCCCTCCCCTGTACCTATATAAGGAGGAGATTAGGATAATGAGGAAATAACCTATTTTTTCTTACTATAAATATAACCACTTTCTTCCCCCATGAGAGATACCTTTTCTTTTCCCCTATGGTATTTTCCCTATGGCCTCACAGTATGCTAATAAAACTTAGGAAACTGAGTCACTGAGTCTTATAATTCTTTGGGATGCCTCATGATTAATTGGATCAGTTAAATCCATCATTGCTATAGCTACTACTTCAGTTTCACTATTACCTGAGTGTTGGGGTATGGGGGGAAAATCACCTTAATTCCCCCAGAAATGAAAAACAATTCCCTTTCAAGGGCTAAGTTCTTTCACAACTGGAAGTCTCTTTTTAACATGAGATGCCACAATAAGAGCTAAAAGCTGATTCCCTAGGGAGTATGTCTCATTTTTTTAAAGGAGTATGGTCAATCCTTGGCTGACCTCTGATGACTCAAGGTTGACTAAAGAATTTTTTCAAACTTCAAAAAGATGTTAACACTTTAAATGTTTAATTCTTCATTGTCTCTTACCTGCCCTTTTTTGTTCAGTCATTTCCAACTCTTTGCGACCCCATGGACCATAGCACACCAGGCCCTTCTATCTTCCATTATTTCCCAAAGTCTTTCAAAGCTCATGTTCATTGCTTCCATGACATTAGCTACCGATTTCATTCTTAGCCATTCCTTTCTCCTTTTGTCTTCAATCTTCCCCAATAATAGGATCTTTTCCAATGAGTCCTATCTTCTCCTTATGTGGCCAAAGTATTTAGGCTTCAGCTTTAGTATTGGATCTTCCAGTGAATAGTCTGAATTAATCCCTTTAAGGACTGACTGATTTGATCTCATTGCTGTTCAAGGGACTCTCAAAGTCTTCTCCAACACCACAATTTTAAAATGTTGATTCTACAGTACTTAACTTTCCTTATAGTCCAAATCTCACAACCATACATAACTACTGGAAAACCAGTTTTTGTTGTTGTTCATTCATTTCAGTGGTGTCCAACTCTTTGTAACCCCATTTGAAGTCCTTTTGGCAAAGTTACTGGAGTAGTCTGCCATTTCCTTCTCCAGCTCATTTTACAGATGAAGGAAATTTGAGTTTATAGATCTTTGTCAGCAAGGTGATGTCTCTAATTTTTAGTATTGTGTACATATTTGTCATAGTTTTCCTTCCAAGAAGAATGAGTCTTTTAATTTCATGACTTCCGTCACCATCTGCGATGATCTTTGAGCTCAAGAATATAACATCTGACGCTGCTTCCATTTCTTCTCCCTCTATTTGCCAGGAAGTGATGGGAATGGTTGCCATGATCTTAGTTTCTGTAAATTTAACAACCAGGCTTACAGGGAGAGGAGAAGGCTCTGGATCAACTTCTACAAAATGTAATAGCAAAATATTGTTATTAAAAATTAGTCTCTGGGGGCAGCTAGGTGGCACAGTGGATAGAGCACCGGCCCTGGAGTCAGGAGTACCTGAGTTCAAATCTGGCCTCAGACCCTGGGCAAGTCACTTAACCCCAATTGCCTCACTAAAAAAAAAAAAAAATTAGTCTCTGGCTAATTAGTTCAGTTTGACAATACTATACTCACAAGGCCAAGTTCATGGCTGAATCCCGACCTTCTATTTACTACTGTATTATCTTCATACTACCTGTATATATAAGCCACTTAACACTTCTGGTCCTCTCTTCATCTATAAAATCAAGAAATTAGAGATGACCGTTGAGGTCATCTACCAGTTCCAAAACTATGATCTTCTAGGATCGCCATTTGAGTTACTTAGCATCTCTCTGGTCCTTGTACATGGAAGACACTATTCACCTGCATCAGTTATTGTGTAAATGTATGCTATTGGTCCTGAAGGGAAAAGGGTATCACTGAACCAGCACCTACTGAACTCTCCTACTGGAAAAGGAGCTCAAAGCCCATGCACTCCTGATGATAGTCCTGGAGCAGCTCTTAACGCATGAAAATTCATTCCATCAGTTTGTAAAATGAAACTATTTCTATGTCTTAATGTATAAGGTCTTAGGGGGAGGAAAGTTTTCCTGATCCCTTACATCAAATTCTGTATAACACATAATCCTATGCAACTCATTTCTTTTTTGGCCTCTCTCCATTTACTGTACATTCAAAAGGATCTGTGATTTTTATCAGCATGGGTCTTGCTTCCATTGATTCAGATCACTGCCCCATGATGACTCCATGAACAGTCTTTTTGAATTTCTGTGGCTGCAAAAAATCATTACTTCACAGTGAATATGGTAATAGGACTCTCTAAATTAAGCAAGGCAGATCCTTACATGACAGACACCCAATCCATTACCAGGCCCATACTCGAAGCCTTTCCATGTTGGGAGGACAGAACATGCTTGCCACTGGCATAGCCTTTGAGACCACAAAGTCAACCTCCTTTCCATTTAGCAGACTCTCTATAAGAAATACTGCAAAAAAAAAAAAAATAAAAAAACAAAAATCTGAAATAAATTAATTCTCTATTCCTTTTACCAAAAAACTACGCAATGAAGGGGAAGGAAGTGTGATGTTTAAAATCTAAATTGTGGTCACCAAAAATTAAAAGGCTTCAGTACCAGTCTTTGGGCATTAAACATTTATTAGAACATACAGATATATATTTATTAGAACATACAGATATTTACAAAGAGTTCAGAAAGTTATGAAAAAGAAGTCCTACCTAGCCTAGAGTTCCAGCTTGGTTGTATTCTTCCTGAAGTCCTCCTCCACAAGCCTGCTTTAATCAGGAACTCCTCAAGGAGCCTGTCTTAATCAGGAACTCCTTCCCCAGCCTGTTTTAATCAGCATTCCTTAGCAAGCTGTTTGTGGAAGCTTTTTAATAGATCTGGAACAGAGGTGGTCCTTACACACTGCTTCAAGGTGATTGGTTGGCGTCATCCAAATCCATTGTCTTTGAAGGTTTCTCAAGTTGAGTTCACAGTCTAGTTTCTGAGAACAATACCTTCTTAAGGGATAGCCAGGTGTGATTACAATCCAATTAACTTGAAGTAGGCTTAATCAGCAGTCAATTACTCTCACTTGATTCAATCAGTCTTGATTAATCTCCAGGTGGGTCTTTGAGTATCTGCTAAATCCCATTATTTCAGATATATGAGGATAGGACATCTCTCCATTTCATGTCCTGAATCCAAAGTAATTTTTCATAGAATCATAGATTTTAAAGCTGTGAGGGACCTTAGACATCACCTAGTCCAACTTTTACATTTTACATATGGGAACCCAACTCTATGGGCAGCAAAATGCAGAGCTAGGACTAGAACTCAGGTTCTCTGACTAGATCAAGAAGTCAATGGAGAGGCTGCACAGGCAACTCTGTTTCACGTTTACCAATCAACAAACACTCTATGTTTCAGGCACTGTGGTAGACATTGAGGATACAAAGACAGAAACAAAATATAACCCCCGCTTTCTGATTCAGTCATGTCTGACTCTCCATGACCCCATTTGAGGTTTTCTTGGCAAAAATACTAGAGTCGTTTGTCTTTTCCATTTCCAGCTCATTTTACAGATGAGGAAACTTAGGCAAACAGGGTGAAATGACTTGCCCAGGGTCACACAGCTAGTAAGTGTTTGAGGCTAGATTTGAACTCAAGAAGATGAGTCTTCCTGACTCCAGACCCAGCACTCTATCCACTGAGCCCCCTTGTCCTGTCCCCCCACCCCTGCCTTCTTCTATTCTCTTGGGCATGAACAACAGAAGCAAGTGCAAGATATATTCAACATAAATAAAAGGTAATTTGGGGGGAGCACTTGTAGCTGGGAGAATCAGAAAGACCTTATAGAGCAGGAGGATTCTAAGGATGGAGGTGTAGAGGTTCAGTGCCCTGTCATGGAGATTGGCAATGGAATTTTGTAAATAAGGAACAGCAAGTAGACCAATTTAATTGGAACATAGTGAAGCACAGGCTCAAAGACTGGATGGGAAGTAATCCAGGAGAGACCATTGAAGTACAAACTCTCTTCTCTATTGCCTGACTAAACAATAGAGGTGGCTGGTGGGGCAGTGGACAGAGGTCTTGGAGTCAGGAAGACTTGAGTTCAAATCTGGTCTCAGAAACTTATTAGCTAAGTGACCCAGGGCAAGTTACTTAACCTGTCTCAGTTTCCTCAGCTGTAAAATGTGGGGATAACAATAGTCCCTATCTCCTAGGATTGTTGTGAGGATCAAATGAGATAATATTTATAAAATGTGCTTAGGACAGTGCCTGGCACATGGTAGGTTACACACACATAGGTATTTATACATACATGTGAGTATATTTATGTATTTATGTGTACATATATGTATATAAACACATAGTACTAGGCTTCTGCCAGTCACAGACGACCATGGATCAGCGCCTTGAAGAGCCACAGGCCACAGTGTGGCTGTGCAGTTCGATACAGGAGCCGCAGCTCCTGCCACAACGAGGACATTGGAAAACTGCACTCTATATACATATGTGTGTGTTGGGTTGTATAGGGTAAGGTGTATATGTGTGTGTGTATGTGTATGTATATATGGGGTAGATATATAGGGCAGGGTGTGTGTGTGTGTGTGTGTGTGTGTGTGTAGGGAAAGGTAAGAGACAATGAGGAATTAAATTATTCCCTTATACCAACCTCCCCTCCTGACTTTGAGGCTTGCTTATATATAGATCTAAACATATAGATATATAAATGTGCTTCTAAACTATACATACTTACATGTGTGTGGTCTAGGGGGTGTGTTAGCTCAAATAAAAATATCTCTACTTTTATTCCTCCTGCTTATTACCTTGGACTGACATGGAAAACTAATATAGTTGGCTTCACCCAGATGATTTTCCCTTGGGATAATGGATATTCCTTATCTAGATATTTAGAAATTTAAGACATAACAGAAAGGGAAATTTATTTTAAATAACTACAAAATGAATAAAATACACTAGGGAAAACCCCATTGTTTGACCACCTCCCCATTCTCCGGTCCCATTCTAGCTTCTGAAGGTTTCTTTGCTTTCCTTCTGTTTGACTTCCAACCAACCAGCCCCACCCCCAGCCCCTACTGACGCAGCTGAAATACAAAACAAAGTAGGGTTAATAGTTGCTAATATGTTTTTATATAACACCAGAATAAACAGAGGCAAAGTAATGGATGGAAATCTCAAGGCAGGAAAGGGAAGTCCTTGTGGGTATACATTGACTTGGCGCAGCTGCTTCAGGAACTGGGGCTTTCCTGTATTAGCTCTTTCAACTCACAGGAAAGAACAGGAACATAAATACTGTAGGAGCGCTACATTTAAAGGACACCTGTTCTCAACTCAGAGCCATGTCAAGAAGAATTTGTCTGTAGACCTGCAAGGGGGTCATCTCACCCAAACTCATCCACTAGTTTCACTACTCACAGGTCACTCTCAATCTCCTCCCACCTCAGTTATATTGTTAGCCAGAGTGGCTTGCAAATACCACTTCTTTCAGAGTCTTTGAAGAGAAGCATGGAGAAATACAAATCCAAAGTTAAGTGCTTGCCTCTGCAAAGTCCACATGGCCTCAAGATAGAGGCATGTACCAGGTTCATTCCTGAGTGGCAGCTCCCTCCTCCTTTTAATATCTGTCTCCCAGAACTCTCCATGAACAATCCCGGAAGCCTCTACACAGTTCTTGACCTCAGTGGCCAATCAAATCCTGTGGAAGCATCAAAATGTTTACAGTTAACCCTGACTTAAGTCCAATTTGTGACATGGAGTTATAATGAAATGCATGAAGGAGAATAATGTGTAATAGGCTCAGAAATGTGGGTCAGAGCTAGATTGTGGAGGGTTTTAAATGACGAAAAGAGGAGTTGGCATTTTATCCTAGAAACAATAAGGGGCTTGTAGAGACTTCTTAAACAGAGGAGCAATATGACCAGACACATACTTTAAGAATATCACTTTGGCAGAAGCGTGAAGAATGGAATGGTAATATGATTTCTAGCAAAGCATTCATTTAAATTCAATTTCATGACAAGAAGACAATTTCCCATGGGGTTTTTTTCTGAAAGGGATTTCACTGATGTCTAGCCAGAAGTTCAAGAATATCTCCTAAGCATAGCTCTACTTCAGATATTGTTATGTCCTGTGTAAAAGGTTACACATTCTGTATTTGATATTTGGAGGCTTCATTCCTCTCTGATGTAATAAGGAACCAGACTTTCTATAGAAAACTTTCATTGCTAGAGTATACTTTAAAACTAGTGTCTTCAAAGAGAAATAATAGTACTACAAAGGGTTAATGGAAAAAAGGCCAAGTTAACAATGAAGGAACAAAGTATTACAAGAATATGTCAATCGCACTGTTTGCAATGGACCTGCAGATAGATAATGTGGCTATTTCATAAACAGTTGAAATATTATACATAGGGACAAGGACTTTAAAAGATGCTTTTAAGAGTACAAACTGTTTCATATGCAAACCAAGAACTCAGTGCCAATGAAATTGATGTTAAGCCAGTACTTAGGGGAGAAATGGATAGAGGAAAAATGTGACCAACATAAACATTCAAAGTAAAATTCAGAACAAATGTTTATAATGTTTTTAATGGATGCAGTTCCTCAACTCTAAAATAAATTTAAAACATAGTCATCTTCTTATGGACATTCCCTATCTAGATATTTAGAATCCTGTTGTTGTTGTTGTTGTTGCTCAGTTGTTTCAACAGTGTTTGACTTTTCATGACCTTGTTTGGGGTTTGATTGGCAAAGATACGGGGCTGGTTTGCCATTTACTTCTCAAACTCATTTCATAGATGAAAGAACTGAGACAAATATCTTTTAAAAAGTGACTTGCCCCAAATCACAAAGCTAGTAAGTATCTAAGGCTGGATTTGAACTCAGGAAACCTGGAAATTTTATTCAAAATAACTTTTAAAATGCATAAAATATTTGAAAGTCAATCTACTAAAGCACACTCCATCCTTGAATAGATTCCATTATAAGGGGCTCCCTGTAGACATAAAGGAATAAAGGAATAATCAGTAATCATGGCTGTGCCGTGCCAATATAATAAAAACGCCAATAATGCTAAAGTTAATTAATATTTTAATGCTACATCAAACTATGAAAGGGATACTTTACAAAACTCAATAAAATAATAACAAAATTCATTTGGAAGAATAAAACATCTAGGATATCAAGGGAAACAAAGGGAAAAAAGGTAGGACTGAAGAGCAATAGGACTTCCAGGCTTCAAACTATATTATAAAATAGCAGTCATCAAAACCATTTGGAAATGGTTGAAAAAATAGATAAATGGAACAGAGTAGACAAGGGATAATCAGAAATAATAGAATCCACTAAACCGGAGTTCAATAAATCCTAAACAAATATTACTTATGAAAGAAGTCTTTATTTCATAAGATCTGCTAGGAAATCTGGAAAGCAGCCTGTCAGAAATTAGGCTTAGACCAACACCTTATACTATATTCCAGAATAAATTCTAAATGGATATGTAACCTAAATATTAATGGTCATATCATAAAAAAAGAAGAGAAGCAGTTTTTATACCTCTGACACCCATGGGTAGGAATGTGTGTGTGTGTGTGTATATATATATATAATATATTGCTACTTATAAATTAGAAGCTTTAACACCATTTTTGGTCACTAAGCATTTATTAAAACATGCCAAATATTAGTAAAGAGAGAACATTTGGCTCAGAAAGTTAAAAAGCCTATCTAGCCACCACAAATGCTTCCAACAGCCTATCTGGGTGTGGAAGCTTCCTCTGGTCCCAAGGAGAGGTAGCCCTTCCACATTACTCAAAGCTAATTGGCTAGCATCACTCAAATCCATTGGCCCACTGGACCTGAGGGTGGTCCATGAGCAGAATGCACTGAGGTCAGAGCTCAGAGAATACCCTCTCTGAGGGCCAGGCCTTCAGGTCGATGTGGTTCCAATCAAGTTAACTCCAAGTGAGTCAATCAGCAAAGTCAATCCAATCAATCTTAATATAATCCCCTAGAGAGGTCTCTGGGCATCCCAAAGCTCATTATTTTCTCACAATACACACATGCACATACTTACACATATATGTATGTATATATGTATCTCTATATATGCATACAATCACATGTGTATGTGTGTGTGTGTATATATATATATATATATATATATATATACACACACACACACACAAAATTCTGCTTTCTCACCCTCTCCCCCAACACCCCATTCCCTGGGGAAAAAAATTACAAAATCCTTGTTACAAAAATGCATAACAAATTTCCACATTGTCCATGCCTAAAAAAAAGTCATCCTGTTCTGAGTTCTTCACCTCTCTATTAGGAGGTAGTAACATATTTTAACCATCAAGAGGACGTAGCATTAATCTTCTGGAAGACTACTTGGAGGCAGTTGGTGGTTCAGTGGATAGAATGCTGGTCCTAGAGTCTGGAGGACCTAAGTTCAAATCTAGCCTCAAATACTTAATAGTTGTGTAACCCTAGGAAAGTCATTTGAACTCAGCCTGTTTCCTCAGCGGCATAAAATAATAGCACTTCAGGGTGGTTGTAAGGATTAAATGAGATATTATTTGTAAATGCATTTAACAAAGTATCTCACATATAGTAGGTACTATATACATATGTATTCATTTCCCTTCTACTTCTCTATGAAATCGTGGTTGGTCATTATACCAATCGGAGTTCCTAATTCTTTCAAAGTTTTTGTCTATAACATATTGTTTTCTTTGTATAAAGTGTTGCTCTGGCTCTGTTCATTTCACTCTGCATCAGTTCATAAAAGTCTTCCTAGATTTCTCTGAAACCACCCATTTCATCATTTCTTACAGCACAATAGTATTCAATAATATGTATATAACATAATCTGTCCAGCTATTGTCCAATTGATAGGTACCCACTTAGAGTCCCATACTTTGATACTGCAATATGAATATTTTCATACATCCTTAGGGTTTGTTCTCTTAGGACCAATCTCTCTCTTAATCACATGTCCCTCTAATCTCCCTTCTCCCCTTTCCCACCTATTTTCCTGTTGAGTAAAATGCATTTTTGTACCAAGTGTGTGTGTGTTCTTCCCTCTTTTGACCAATTCAGATGAAAGTGAGGTTCATGTCAACTGCTTCCCTTCCCTCTTGTTTGTATAGATGTCTATTTGTACACCCTGATTGTGTGAGATAATTTCCCCTAATTTATTTTCTTTTCTCTACTCTTCCAGTGAATTCTTCTTCCCCTCTCTTTCTATTCTTAAGATAATCAAAACATAATATAACTATTCCCAGGCTTTCTGTCTTATTAGAATCCCTCTATAGCCTCTGATGATGATAGGGTTCTGATGGGAAACATTTATCTTAAATAGTTCTTAAAAGAAGAATTACAAACAATTAACAGCTACATGATAGAATGGCCCAAATCACTAAAAATAAAAGAAATTCAAATCAGAACAACTCTCAGGTTTCACCTCAAACCTAGCAGGTTTACAAAGATGATTTAAAAAGTGGCAATAGTCAATGTTGGAATGGTTGTGGGAAGATAGGCACACCAGTGCATAAATGGTGAAGGCATGAATCAATTCAAGTATTTTGAAGAACAACTTGGATTTATGCCAATAAAGTGACTGTCCTATACCCCTTGACTCAAAGATTCTACTACTAGACACTATAACCCCAAAGAGGTCATTGATAAAAAGAAAGTCATCATATATATTAAAGCCTTTGTAGCAGCTCTTCTTATGGTAGCAAAGTAAGGGAAGGTAACAAGCATTTTATAAGTTCCTAATATGTACCAGGTAATATGCTAAGTACTTTACAAATGTTATCTCATTAGATCCTCACAACAACCCTTTAAGGTAGATGCTATTATTATCTCTATTTTAGAGATGAGGAAAGTGAGGTAAAGAGTGGTTAAGTCACATAGCTATTAATTATATGAGGTTGGACCTGAACTCAGGTCTTCCTGACCCTAGGGCTAGCACTTTATCCAGTGTGCCATCTTGCTGTCTCAAAAAATACTAGAAACAAAGTAGATACCCATTTATTGTTCTTGTTGAGGCGTTTCAACCATGTCCCACTCTCCACAACCCCATTTTGGGGTTTTCTTGGCAGAAGTACTGGAGTGGTTTGCTATTTCCTTCTCTAGCTCCTTTGACATATGAAGAAACTGAGGCAAACAGGGTTAAGTGACTTGCCCACAGTTAGTAAGTGTTAAAGGCCAGATTTGAACTCAGGAAGATGAGTCTTCCTGGTTCCAAACCCAGTGCTCTATCCACCACACCACCTATCTCCCCACCCATCAATTAGAGACTAGTTCAAGAAATTGTGTTATAAAATGGAATATTACTGTGTCATAAGAAACAACAAATGTGAATATAGGAAAGCATGGATAAACTTATATGAACTGACAAAATGTTAAGTAAGCAGAGCCAGGAAAACAACATACACAATAAATATAGCAATATAAATGGAAAATCAGTCAGATTAGTCAAGAAGAATTTTATGAAGTGCCAGGTACTATGCAAAGTGCTGTTAATTCCCAAAAAAGGGCAGAAAATTGTCTCTGCTCTCAAGGAGCTCACAGTTTAATGGGTATGATAACATGTGAACAACTATGTATAAGCAAAATACATACAGAATAAACCAAAAATAATAATTAACAGAGGGAAGGCACTAGCATTAAGGGGGATCAGGGAAAGTTCTCAAAGAAGGTGAGACTTACCTAGGACTTGAAAGAATCCAGGGAAACCAGGAAGCAGAGAATTCCAGGCACCTGGAAAAGCCAATGAAAATACCTAGAATAGGAAAATGGAGTGCCTCATAGAAGAAAGAGCAAGGAAGTTAGTGTCATTGAATACCAGAGTAAATGGGAGTGGGTAAGGTTTGAGAAGACTACAAAAGTAGTAGGGGGGCAAATTTTAAGGGCTTTGAATACCAGAGGATTTTATATTTGATCTTGAAGGTGATGGAGTGTACTGAATAGGCAGGTGACATGGTCAGAGCTTGCACTTTAGATTAATTTGACAGATGAGTGAAGTCCAAGAACAATCACAAAACAATAAAAAATAAATGTTGCAAAATTACAAAGAACAAGCATGGCCCCAAAGAAGAAATATGAGAAGCCACCTCTCCCCACTCTTTTCAAGAAGTCCAGAGATGTGAATCATATATACTTTCAGGGTTTTGTTTTCCAATGTATTGATTGGTTTTTCTGGGGTTTTCCCTTTTCCTTTTTTTTAAAACATCTTTGTTATATGGGATGGTTCTGAGGCAGGGAGTGGAGGGTGGAAGGAAGAAGGCAGGAGAGACCTTCAGGAATATATGTAGGTGATATAAACACAAAAGATATCATTGAAATTTATTTTTTGAAACTTTAAACATAGTATATTATATATTTAAAAAGTTACCTACTTTATTGTTTTCTTTTTGTGTGTGTGGATGGGGAAACTAGTCTAAGAGAAATTAATTGAATTGCCCAAGGTCACACAAGTACAATATTGGAGATTAAGGATTCATAACCAGGTCTTCTAACTCCAAAGTCAGTATTTATTCCATTGGACTATGCTGTTTCCACATAGATTTTCATTTTCCTAACTTTATTACTAAATAGAAAAAATGTAGCAACCAAATGCTAATTCAAGATTTCAAAAATGGAACTGAGAATTCATAATTAGAAGAAGCAGTGAAGCAATGAGTCAAAAAAACAAGAGATTAAAAAGACCGTTGGGGGCAGCTAGGTGGTGCAGTGGATAAAGCACCAGCCCTGGATTCAGGAGTACCTGAATTCAAATCCAGCCTCAGACACTTGACACTTACTAGTTGCGTGACCCTGGGCAAGTCATTTAACCCCCACTGCCCCGCAAAAACAAGCAAACAAAAAAAGACCGCTGAATCTTAGAAAGAAAAATTTTTGACAGTCTGCAGAACACAACCTTACTCTCATCAGATTTGATTCAGGGAGGGAATAAAATATACATCCATTTGTATAAAGAAACTTATCTTATTCTTTAAGGAAGTAAAAGGGTAAGGGAAATAGGGTGGTACTGATAGAAGGGAGGGCAGTAGCAGGGAGACAAAGGAGAAAGAAAAGGAAGGGCAGCTGATAAAAGGGAGGGCAGACTGAGGGAGGCAGTGGTCAGAAGCAAAGCACTGGTGAGGAGGAATAGGGTGAAAAGAAAAAAAAAGAGTACAAAGGGGAAAAGAGGACGAAAGGAAATAAACAGTAATCTTAACTGCAACTGTGAATGGAATGAACTCTCCCATAAAACAGAAGCAAATAGCAGAATAGATTAAAAATTAGAATCTTACAATCCATCAAGATTTATTGAGCACCTACTGTCTGCAAGGCATCAAAATCAATATTAAAGAAGACATTTCCTGAAGAATACTTGAAAAGGGCACTTGAACTATGAAAAATCACTAGTCATTTTAGCTCAAGAACCTCAAGAACAGTTCTTGAATTCTAGGCCATGAGAGTGCATTAATTTATTTTCCTGAAGAGAAATATGGAAATAATGTCTGATGTCAACTTTACAACTGTAGAAATGCAGAAGAATGATATTTATTTTTTAAAAATAATTTATTTTGGGGCAGCTAGGTGGCACAGTAGATAGAGCACCGGCCCTGGAGTCAGGAGGACCTGAGTTCAAATCAGGCCTCAGACACTTGACACTTACTAGCTGTGTGATCTTGGGTAAGTCACTTAACTCCAACTGCCTCACCCCCCAAAAAAAATTTTATTTTTTGCCAATTACATATAAAAACAATTTTTAACATTCATTTTTTAAAATCTTGAGCCCTAAATTCCCCCCTTTACTTTCCACCCCCATCAAGAAGGCAAGCAACTCAATATAAGTTTATACATGTACAGTCAAGCACGTATTAGTCATATTGTGGAAAAAAAACACAGAAAAACATCCAAGAAAAATATAGTTTTTAAAAAGTATGCTTGAGTCTGCATTTAGACTACATCAGTTCTTTCTCTGGAGGCCAATAGCATTTTTCATCATAAGTCCTTCAGAATTGTCTTGGATCATTGTATTGCTGAGAATAGCTAAGTCATTCATCATTGATCATCATAAAACATACTGTGCACAATGTTCTCAAGGTTCTGCTCACTTCACTTTGTACATCTTTCCAAGTTTTTCTGAAACTATCTTGCTCATCATTTCTTATAGCACAATAGTATTCCATCACAATCATATACCACAACTTGTTCAGCCATTCCCCAATAGATGGGTATTCTCACAATTTCCAATTTTTTTGCCACTACAAAAAGAGCTGCTATAAATATTTTTGTACATATAGGACTTTTCCTTATTTAAAAAAATCTCTTAGGTATACAGACCTAGTAGTGGTATTGCTTTGTCAAAGGGTATGCATGGTTTTACATCCTTTTGGACATAGTTCCAAATTGCTCTCCAGAATTTTCCACATCCTCTCCAATATTTGTCATTTTCCTTTTCTGTCATATTAGCCAATTAGATAGGTGTGAGATGATACCTCGGAGCTGTTTTAATTTGCATTTCCCTAATCAATAGTGATTTAGAGAATTTTATATGACTATATATAACTTTAATTTCTTCATGTGAAAACTGGGGAATGACTTGTATTCTTATAAATTTGGCTCAGTTTTCTATATATTTGGAAATGAGGTCTTTATTATAGAAACTTGTAAAATTGTTTCCTTCATTTCCTGTTTTCCTTGTAATCTTGGCTGCATTGGTGTTTATGCAAACCCTTTTTAATTTAGTATAATCGAAATCATCCATTTTATATCCTGTAATGCTCTTTCTCTCTCGTTTGGTCACAAATTCTTCCCTTATCCATAGATTTGACAGGCAAACTATTCCATGTTCTTCTAATTTGCTTATGGTAACACTCTATGTCTAAATTATGTACCCATTTTGACCATGTCTCAGTACATGGTGTGAGATATTGAGATATACCTAGCTTCTACCAAACTGCTTTCCAGTTTTCCCAATAATTTTTGTTATATAGTGAGTTCTTGTCCCAAAAGCTTGGATCATTACATTTATCAAATATTAGATTACTATGGTCACTGACCATGGTGTATCATGTACCTAGTCTCTTCCACTGGTACACCATTCTATTTCTTAGCCAATACCAGATACTTTTAATGATTATTGCTTTGTAACACAATTTGAGATCTGGTATGGCTAGGCCAGATTTCACTTATTTTTTTCATTGATTATTTTCATTTTTTTTTCCATTTTGTTCTTCCAGGTAAATTTTGTTATGATTTTTTTCTACCTCTATTAGATTTATTTTTAGTATTTTGATTGGTATGTCATTGTATAAGTAAATTAATTTAGATAGGATTGCCATTTTATTATATTGGCTCAGCCTATCCATAAGCAATTAATATTTCTCCAATTGTATAGATCTGACTTTATTTGTATGAAAAGTATTTTGTAATTGTATTTATATAGTTCCTGGGTTTGTCTTGGAAGGTTGACTCCCAAGTATTTTGTATTGTCTGCAGTTATTTTAGATGGAATTTCTATTTCTTCCTGTTGGACTTTGTTGGTAATATATAGAAATACTGAGGATTTACATGGGTTTATTTTATATCCTACAACTTGATAAAGTAGTTAGTTATTCAACTAATTTTTAGTTGATTCTTTAGGATTCTCTAAGTAGACCATCATATCAAATGCAAAGAATGATAGTTTTGTTTCCTCATTGCCTATTCTAATTCCTTCAATTTCTTTTTCTTCTCTTACTGCTATAGCTAAAATTCTAGTACAATATTGAATAATAGTGGTGATAATGGGCATCCTTGCTTCATGCCTGATCTTTTTGAGAAGGCTTCTATCTTTTCTCCGTTGCAGACAATATTTGCTGATGGTTTTGGACAGATACTACTTATCATTTTAAGGAAAGCTTCATTTAATCCTATGCTTTCCAAGAATGGGTGTTTTATTTTAACAAAAGCTTTTTATGCATCTATTGAGATAATCAAATGTGTTTTTGTTGTTTTTGTTATTGACATGGTAAATTATGATGGTATTTTTCCTAATTTTGAACCAGCTTTACATTCCTGGTATAAATTCCACCTGGTCATAGTGTATCTTTGTGATATATTGCTGTAATTTCCTTGCTAATATTTTATTTATACTTTTTGCATCAATATTCATTGGGGAGGGGCAGCTAGGTGGCACAGTGGATAGAGCACCGGCCCTGGAGTCGGGAGTACCTGAGTACAAATCTGGCCTCAGACACTTAACACTTACTAGCTGTATGACCCTAGGCAAGTCACTTAACCCCAATTGCCTCACTAAAAAAAAAAAATCATTGGGGAAATTGATATATTGTTTTCTTTCTCTGTTTTTGCTCTTCCTAATTTATTTATTAGCACCATATTTGTATCATAAAAAGAATTTGGTAGGACTCCTTTGCCTATGTCCCCCAATAATTCATATAGTATTGGAATGAATTGTTCTATAAATGTTTAGTAGAATTCACTTATGAATCCATCTGGTCATGGAGAATTTTTCTTATGGAACTCATTGATGGCTTGTTCAAATTCTTTTTCTAAGGTAGGTTTATTTAAGTATTTGATTTTCTCTTCTTTTAATCTCATTAATTTATGGAAACCAAGGGAATACCCATCAAATGGGGAATGGCTAAACTGGCTGTGATATATGATGGTGATGGAATTCTATTGTGCTATAAGAAATGACAGGGGACAACTAGGTGGCACAGAAGATAAAGCACCAGCCCTGGATTCAGGAGGACCTGAGTTCAAATCCAGCTTAAGACACTTGACACTTACTAACTGTGTGACCCTGGGCAAGTCACTTAACCCTCATTGCCCTGGCCCCCCACCCCCCCAAAAAAAAAAAGAAAAGAAAAATAAATGACAAGCAGGCTGATTTCAGAAAGGCCTGGAAAGACTTGTATGAACTGATATATAGTGAAGTGAATAGAACCAAGAGAACATTGTGCACAGAGATAGCCATATTGTTTGATGATGAACTGTGAATGGCTTTATTCTCAGCAATACAATGATCCAAGACAATCCCAAAGGACTAATGATGAAGTATACTATCCATCTACAAAGAAAGAACTGATATTGATTGAACATAGGCTGAAGCATGCTATTTTTTACTTTCTTTCATTTTTTTCTTTTATTCAGGTTTTCTTATACAAAATTACTAATATGGCAATGTTTTTTTTTCATTCTTTTGATTTTGTTTTATTGTTTTTTGATCTTTCATGGAGTCATTAACTTCTGCTTGCCCAATTCTAGTTTTTAAGGAATTATTTTCTTCATTCAGCTTTTGTACCTCCTTTTCCATTTGCTCAATTCTACTTTTAAGGAGTTGTTTTCTTCAGTGAATTTTTGTACATTTTCCCCCATTTGGCCAATTCTGCTCTTTTAGGAGTTCTTCAGTGGATTTTTGTCCCTCTTTTACCATTTGGATTATTTTGTTTTTTAAGGTTTTATTTTCTTCAGTATTTTTGGGCCTCCTTTACCAAGCTGTTGACTCTTTTTTCATGATTTTCTTGCCTCACTCTCATTTTTTTTCCCAATTTTTCCTCTATCCCTCTGATTGAGATCTTCTAGGCATTCTTCTTGGACCTCAGATTAATTCACATTTTTGGAGCTATGCATTTAGGTGTTTTGACATTGTTATCTTTTTCTGAGTTTGTGTTTTGATCTTCCCTATCACCACAGTAACTTTCTACGGTCAGGTTCTTTTTTTGTTGTTGTTCTTTGCTTGTTTTTCAATCCTATTTTTTTACTTTTCACTATATGTTAAAGTTGGGCTTTTCTCCCAGGGTGGAGGAGCATTTTCCCAAACTTCAGTAATTTTGTGGGTTGTTTTCAGAGCTAGTTCTCAGGGTCTATAAGTTTTCAATTCTTCCAAAATGGTATGATCCAAGGAGAGGACTGGTCACTGCTTTCCTGTCCTGTGCTCTTGTCTGTGAACAACCATGAGAACTCTTCTGCTCTAGAATTATGACCATGGTTCCTGCTCCTGCTAGTGGTCCTCACCTTGGGACTGCTACCTAGGACTGCAAATGGGAAATGCAAGAGTCCTGCATGTAGTGTTAGCATGTGACCCCCTATAATCCCCTTCTAATGAATTGTCTGATCCCTTACCCTCTGTGAGCTGAGAGCTCCAGAAACTGCTACCCCTGTTTCAGTTGCCCCCAAGGTCTGCTGCTAGTTTGCCAGGGCAGGAATTATGTTGTACTGTGCTCCACTCTCACCCCAGTGAGGCAGACCTTTCTTGGAAACTTTCTAAGTTGTTTCGGCTGGACAATTATTTCACTCTGTTCTTTTGTTGATTCTGCCACCCCGGAATTAATTTTGAGGTGTTATTCTAATGCTGTTTGAAGGGGAATTTGGGAAAGCTAGTGAGTCCCTGCCTTGGATCTGCCACCCCCTTTATGAATGCAGATATGTTTTGTTAGAAAATTACTTTTGACAAACACAATTATCTGAGAAATGACTGACTTCTTTTAGTTTCATTTCCTCAAACCAAAGAATCACCTGGGGCTAACCAGACTTTGTCAATTCTGATCTCTCATTACTTTGTTGATTTCTCAAAAATAATCTCATTACTCTCATCTTATTATGTAAAAGAATTTAACAGGTAAAAAATAAGGTATTCAACCTCAAAGGCAGCCTTTTCACATGTTATTGTTGTAGTCATTGTTGTTTGTACCCTATATAAACTGCTATGTACTACCCCAAATTGTAACTTCTCTGCCCCAATTAAAGACACTAATTTTGTTATACTGATTGTTTTATTAATTTTCAGGTTGATGTTTTGGGGGCTCGTCTGGGACTTGAAGACCTCCTGCTCAACTGAACCCCATTTTTTACTTTGGATGCTTGTCACCAGCAGGAGTCCATTGAGTCCTAATTTGGACTCAAACTCGGTGGCTCAGCTTGGATAAGTGAGTCTTTTAAAACCCAGAACTCACATCTTTTTCACTTGAGATCCTAAAGCTCTTTGATCTAGGGGCTGACAAAACCCAAGGGTAATTTGTGGTCTACTTAGGCATGTTCACCAAAATAAACTGTTGCTGGTTATGTTTTCCAAGTATGGACCATGTTCTTGCAAGTACTTGGAAAATTGAAAAAATTTTGACTGTCTGACCCACAAAACTATTGACCAAAATGGGGTTCCTTTGACCACAGAAAATTTGATTTTTTGAGGCTTAATCTTGATTTAGCCAGCCCTATGATAAAAGGCCCTGAGAGGGCTCATATTTTCAATGGCATTTTGAATGCAGGAATCTGAATTTAACCTTCTTCCCTTCCAGATGTGAGATTTAAAATTGGATATTAGATCATAAATCTCCCCTACTTAACCTTTCCCTTAATTTATCTCCCAGACTAGTAAATGGAAGAAGCTTTTGGTTTTCTAGATAGACCTTTTATTGTTATAGTAGTCACAAGGTGATGTTGATTAGAAGGATAGGAAAATAGAAACACAATACAAATCATCTTAAGTCTAAGCTTAGTCTATATTCCTTATAAAAACTCACCAAAAGAGAAGGCCACCTTTGGAGAGAGAGAGACCTTCTGTGCAGCGCAGTCAGAAGACCAGCAGAGCAGGAAAAAGCTCCACTTCCGTTCTCTCCTTGCCTTTTAAGCTCGCACCCCGGAAGTCTAGTGCGTAGCAGGCAGTCTGACATGTGCAGTAGGCGGACTGGCATGCGTAGCTCATGCCGTTGGTCTCCTCCCCGAAAGGGTGGTCCTTCAAAAACTGGAGTCTTTCAGTTATCCTAACTGACTGTTAAAAAACTTTCATATTTTTATTGCCTGCGGGCAGCTAGATGGCGCAGTGGTTAAGACACCGGCCCTGGAGTCAGGAGTACCTGAGTTCAAATCCGGCCTCAGACACTTAACACTTACTAGCTGTGTGACCCTGGGCAAGTCACTTAATCCCAATTGCCCCGCAAAAAAACAAAAAAAACAAAAAAAAACTTTCATATTTTTTTACCACACAGAATTTTTTTTTTAAGGGAAGGAGGAGAATAAGATTTGTGTTCCTCAGAAAGAAGTCTCTAAATTGAAAGAGGAAAAAGAACAGAACAAAAATTAGGTTGAGCTTCTATCTAAAGAAGTAGAAGACCTTAACAAGGCCATAAAAAAATACTCTTGAAAATCCAACCTCTTCAAAAGATCTTAATCTTCCCCTTGATTCACCTGAGGGTCCTCTATCTCATTTTCCCTTCAAAATCAAGGGGGCAGAAGGCACCTTCACCCCTTGGATTAAGGCTGAACTCTAATCCATGGCCAAAGAGTTTCCTAAGGCCCTTGAAAATCCTGTAGATTTTACCCAAGAGTTTAAAATTACAATCTCCACCTAACAACCTGGCCTCTCTGATCTTTATCAGCTTGCTCAAATTCTTTTAGGTCCTGGAGAGGCTACCCACTGGTTTCAAACAGTTCATTGGGATAACTTCCTTGAGCACATAAATCACATTACAAGTGAAAAAGTGGAACCTGATGTGCACCTCTGGGGAGCACAAAAAATTGGGGAGGTTTTATTAGCAGCAATCCCTAAGCCTGCAGATTGGAGAAAAATTCAGTCTTACATCTAAAACATAGAAGAGTCAGTTTTTTATTTTTATAACAGATTCTTGATACTTTCCAAGCTAACTCTGGTATCCCTCCATATACTCTGGACACTTTAGTCACCTTTAAGTTTTTTATGTGACCGGATTGAACAAGCCCTTTGCAGACATAATCAAGAGGAAAATTAGACTGAAACATAACCCCCACTTCTGATCTGGTTTATTTAGCTAGCAAAGACCAACAAACCCTGGCAGAAGAAAAGGAGAAAGAAATTGTAGGAAAAAAAATAAGAAAGAAAGGCAGATCATGAATCTGCAGTTAAAATAGCTAAGGCAACAAACCCCTACTTCCTCTGCCTTTAGACATCTTCCCTCTGGGCCCCAAGCCTCAAACCCCCAAGATGATAAAATATGTTTCTATTGTAAAAACAAAAAACAAAAACATAAAAGCAAAAAACTAAAAAACAGGTCACTGGATAAAAGATTGTCATAAACTACAGTGTGGGCCATCATCTTCTTCTTTTGATGGGGTACCTCCAAAAACACAAAAGACCAGTTGGTCTGCCTCAGACTGATGAGGCTCCAAGGGTATAAAGGGGTTTTTTCCCATGGTGTCTGCATCTCCTTTGGGGTTCACTATTATTGTGGCAGCCTCTCATCCCATTGAAATCCTCATAGATACTGGCACCATGATGTCTGTACTACCCACCCCTGCTTTTCTTCACCCCCTCCCTTGGAATTCTAAAAAGGTTTTAATAGTGGGGCTCTCTAACCATCAGCAGTCTATGTTTCTCACCCCCTCCCTTTTATCCTCGGAAATGTGCCCAGAACTCACCCCTTCCTTCTCTTGACAGATGCACCTATTCACTTTCTAGGCTGAGACTTTCTCCAGGTATACAGAACTACAATCGAGTTCCCTCCCCAAAATGACATCCAGCTCTCCCTCTTTCTTGGTTTTGTTGTTGTTGTTGTTGTTTGTTTTGGTTTTGGTTTTTTGGTGAGGCAATTGGGGTTAAGTGACTTGCCCAGGGTCACACAGCTAGTAAGTGTTAAGTGTCTGAGGCCAGATTTGAACTCAGGTCCTCCTGACTCCAGGACTGGTGCTCTATCCACTGCACCACCTAGCTGCCCCCAGCTCTCCCTCTGTCTTACTGAAATGCTCCCTACTTTTCCCTGACAGCCCCTATCTTTGTCTGCTCTTCTCTACTCTGGAAGAATTCTCATCCTCCCTCTGGGCCTTCTGACTCTTGAGTCTTCTGACATTGGAAAGGTTTTTAGTGCCTCTCTAATCCATATTCAGTTGGATCCCTTTAAATCCCTTCCTCTAGTCCCACAGTATCCCCTCTCCAGAAAGGCAATTGAGGGGATTAGACCTCTCATTAAGGACTACCTATCTTCTGGTCTCTTAGTCCCCTGCACTAGTCCTTGTAATTCCCCAGTTTTACCTGTTCCCAAGCCTGGCAGACAAGGGTGGTGTCTTTTCTAAGACCTCCAAGCAGTAAATGCTTGTGTGATTCCTAGGATACCTGTGATCCCTAATGCCTATATCCTCCTGAATCTCATTCTCCATGATTCCCCATGTTTTTACCATCCTTGATTTGTGTAGTGCCTTTTTCAATGTGCCCCTTGATGTGAATAGTCGGTTTCTTTTTGCTTTTACTTGGGAGGGCCAGGAGTGGATTTTTCTGCCCCAACGCTACACATCTCTGTGTATATCCCTCCTATTTCTCACAAATTTGGAAAGCAGATCTTGCTGACCTAAAATTTCCTTTAAGCTCCATGTTCCCCAGAATAGTCTTCAAAAACTTCAATTTTCCTCCTCCTTGGCTCAAGTATCTAAAGGAAAGTTACCTTGCATTGTGCTGTAAAAAATGATGAGCAGGCAGATTTCAGAAAAACCTAGAAAGATTTAAGTAGACTGATGCTGAGTGAAAGAGCAGAACCAGGAGAATATTGTACACAGTAACAGCAACATTGTGTGATGATCAACTGTGATAGACTTAGCTCTTCTCAGCAGTGCAATGACCCAAGACAATTGCAAAGGACTCATGATAGAAAATGTTCTCCACATCCAGAAAAAAGAACTATGGATTCTGAATGCAGATCAAACCACACTGTTTCTACTTTTTGGCTGTTTTTTTTTTCTTTTTGAAGGTTTTCCCCTTGTGTTCCAATTCTTCTTTCACAATATGAGTAATGCAGAAATATGTTTAATGTGATTGTACATATATAACCTATATCAGATTGCTTTCTGTCCTGGGGAGGGGGAGGGAAGGGAGGGAGGGAGAAAAATTTGGAACTAAAAATCTTATGAAAAAAAAAGTTAGTTTGCTTGTTCTCAAGTTAAGTTTTTAGGACATTTGATATCAGCCAATATCTCCACCTTGATCCTGCCAGGCTGACCACTGTGGTGAACTTCTCCCCCTCTGTCAACTAGGAAATAGCTAAAATGGGAAGGGTACAAAAAGATAAAAACTCTGGGCTCTGGCATAAGCCAAATGGGTGCCCAGTCTTTCCTGACTCTTTGTGTCAGCCTATGAAAGAATATCTGCACTCTTTTAGTTTGGGCCTCAAATATTGTTGGGGAAAAATGAGATGAGCTGCACATGATGTTTATCTACAATGTGAAATCTATCCCAAATATAATACTAGGAAGCCCCTAAGACCTCCCCCCCAAATTCCCTCTCCCTGAGGCTCCTTTTCAAGTCTGGCAGATTGATTTTATTCAGCTCCCCCCTCCTCCACTTATAAGTTTGTATTAGTTATGATTTGTATGTTTTCCCAATGGGTAGTGACTTTTCCTTGCAGGCAAGCCATGGCAACAGCCATAACCAAACATTTATTAGAAAGAATTTTCCCCACCTGGGGAATTCCTAAAGCAATTCACAGTGACAGGGCTACTCATGTTACTAGTTCCATTGTCTCCCAATTGTTAATTGCTGGTGGCCAGTGCTTCAGCATTTATACTGTGCTTACCACCCCCAATCCTCCAGTCTGGTAGAACATTTCAATGGAATTATTAAGGTCCAGCTTGGCAAATTTATAAATACATAGGTGTTTTGAGTCTGCCATGGCCAAAAGCCCTTCCCCTAGTTCTTCTGAAACTTGGGGCAACCCTTTTTGGTAAATATTCTCTTTTACCCTTTGAAATCATTACCTGGTGTCCTATGCCCCTACTTTCTCCCTCCAGTGACTCCCTCACCACCAAGGTCTCCCTTTTTGTCCTACTGCAACCGACTCACCCAAAGTCTTCACCACCTTAACCATCTTGTCTCTCAGTCATTTTCTAGAGACTCACCCTTAAGTCAGCCTACCCTGTAGCTGAAACATGGAGATGGGGTCTATTGGAAAAGATACCTACACAAGTATTCCGGGCAGCCCAGGTGGAAAGGTCCCTACCAAGTCCTGCTGACTAACCCCTTTGTTATAAAAATGAAAGGAATGACAGCTGGATATACCTATCACATCTGAAGAAAGCTCCAGGGCAGCCAGGTGGCGCAGTGGATAAAGCATGGGCCCTAGATTCAGGAGGACCTGAGTTCAAATCTGGCCTCAGACACTTGTCACTTACTAGCTGTGTGACCCTGGGCAAGTCACTTAACCCTCATTGCTACCGGAAAAAAAAAAAAGATGTCCTTAAGCCTACAAGTAAGGGGACAAAGAAAAGAAACCAAACAAGAAGGTTCCAATGGACAGCCCAGTCCACTACCAGCTGACTTGGAAAAAGAAGCAGATGACAGCAGGGGTGGACCATTTTCTTGAGACACCAGATGTGAGCTGAGAATCCTGTGTTCCTTGAGCTACTTTACATTATTTTAAACCTTTTTGCAAACTATGTCCCCTGTAGCAGCTACTGAATGTCCACCAGTTGCTATTCTTTCTGTATTATCTATTCCCATTAGCAAAACTCTTTTTAAAAGTTGGTAAATGTGTATAAAAATCACCCCCCTTTGTAAACTTCAGCAAGTTATCAGACTCTTGGTGCTTCTTTTTGGTCAGCGATGGAATTCCAGAATTCTTCTTCACCAAGAAGAGGAAACGACAAACACAATTATCTGAGAACTGACTGACTTCATTTAGTTTAATTTCCTCAGACCATTAAATTACCTGGGGCTGACCAGACTTTGTCAATTCCAATCTCTAGCTACTTTGTAGATTTTTTTTCCAAAGATAACCTCATTACTCTCAGATTATTATGTAAAAGAATTTAACTGGTGAAACATAAGGTAATCAATTCCAAAGGCAGCTTTTTCACATGGTTATTTTTTGTTGTTATTTGTACTATATACAAACTCTGTTTTCAGCCCCACTCTTTGGGTTTTCTTAACATCTGCTTGCTGTGCACTACTAATTCCTCTGTCCCCATTAAAGACCTTAATTTTGTTATTTTCATTGTTTTATTAATTATCAGCTTGACACTTTCAAAGTCTGAGTCTCTTGCCCAGAACCATACTTCCACACTGCTTCCTAGTCATCTCTTCACCATGCTGCCTACCCTTTCCAAACTCCCTTATATTGTTTATCTTCCTCAGTAAAATGTAATCATTTTAAAGGTATGTACAAACTTGCTTGTTTGTTTTTGTATTCCCAAAACTTAGCATAGTGCCTGGTACTTTATAAATGTAATAAGTATGCATTTAATAAATGCCTTATCTATATATCTATATTGTCAATCATGTATCCATCCATCTATCCATCTGGAATATAAACTCTTGGAGGGTAGAGACTATGTTTTTAGGTTTCATCTTTGTATGTATTCCTATTGCCTAACACAGTGCTTTACACTTGGTATATATTTAACTGTTCAATTAAATGGCAGAATTTTCATTTGCTATTCAGACATTTGGGATTCTGCTTCCCTGAGCACACTCAGAACAAGGCTGGAAGATTCATTTGATTACCATCAGAGTGACAGCTATGTTGTAAGAATATGATTAACATGGAGAGTAAAGTAGATAAATAACGAATTAACAATCAGTTAACCATCCTTGAAAAAAATAAAGAATTATACATGGAATTCAAACTAATTCAGAAGCTAAAACAATACAGAAAAAGCTGACAAAATTTAGGACCAAGTTCAGCTTTACATAGATACAAAATGATTGATACATGTCCTACCGCTCTTCCTGTATCCCTTCTTCCTTCTTTCCTTCCTTTCTTCTTCCTTCCTTTCCTTCCTTTCCTTCTTTCTTCCTTTTCTTTCTTCTTTCTTTCATTTCTTCCTTCCTTTCCCCCTTCTTCCTTCCTTCCTTTCTTCCTTACTCCTCTAATCTCATCACTATGCTGCTAACTCAAGCCTTGATTGACACCACTTCCTTTCCCTTTGGATTGAAGTACTGAAAGGTGGAGTACCAAGTTCCTTCCAGTACTTTCCTAGACTTTTTGGCTCACTCTACTCTGCATCTGCTGCTTTGCCTGGTCTCAACTCCATGGAATAGGATACCTCCTGGTCTCCTACCCTCCCCCTTTCCTACTTCCTTTTGTGTGTTGTCTACCAACCCCCCCCCACACACACACACACCACTAGATTAAAAGGTCCTTGAGGCCAAGGACTGTCTTTCTTTTTATTAATTGTATCCCCAGTGTTCAGCAAAGTGGCTGGCACATAGTTGTTTGTCCTTCATTCTTACAGAGGACCGTGACATCAGGAAGGTGATGTCATGACTTGCAAATGAATTGGATTTAAGTGAGGGAGGGCTTTGCAAAGTGACCAGCCTCACTATCTCCTCCAGAGACATCTGGGTCCAGTGGCAAGATATAGATCAGGATGACTGGAGGTGGCTTCACCTGAATTTGCCTGAGGCAAAGCCCATTCAGTGATTAAGGCCTAGTAAGAACTGAGGCAAAGAACCGCTTCTTTTACCTAGTCCAGAAAAAAAAAAATCAGTCTGTAAGGGGAAGACCCTGATGGTTTCTGGTCAAAACAGAAACAATTTTCTATCTACACTCACTCTGAGCCATCAGAGCCCAAACAATGACCAAGTAAGGCTTGGGCTGGGACCTATTGTTGGCCAATCAATGAGAGCCAGAGTGAATTGGATTTAAGGCATGATCCTTATAAAAGAAATCTAGTTGTAAACCCCAAGATATCTTGTGAGGTTTCAGAGATCAAAATTTGGGCAGAGCACTGACAGGTAAGGATATTATTCTTTATGTGGACAGAGGGAAGGGAGGGAGGGAGGGAGGGAGGGAGGAAGGAAGGAAGGAAGGAAGGAAGGAGCTGCATTGCCCAACTGAAACTGGACAGTTGGGTCCCCAGTGGGACAGCTACTACTATTCACAGATTACTGTTTGTCCTTTGCTCTCAAAGGTGACACTGGGAAGGTGATGTCAGGACTTACAAATGAATTGGATCAGATTCGTTTGGATTTCTTTTTTAACAAGTCAATAAGCATTTAAGTGCTTACTATGTTGGGCACTGTGCTGAATGCTGGGGATACAAGGAAAATAAAAATAAACCAAAACAAAACAATATTTTCTAGGAGCCCAAAGTCTAATGGGGGAAACAACATGCAAAGAGTTGTAGAGAAAAGACATATACAGCATAAACTGGGGCTAATCTCAGAGGGAAAGCACTAAGATTATGGAGGACTGGGAAAGGCTTCTTCTACAGAAGGTGGAACTTTAGCAGAAACTTAAAAAAAACAAAAACAGGGAACCCAAGAAGCAGAGATGAAGATACAGTGTTCCAGAACTTGAAGACACCAGTAAAAATTTCTGGAGTCAGAAGACAGAGTGTATTGTTTAATGAAAAACAAGGTTAATGACACTCAATAACAGAGTACCTGGAAAGAAGTAAGGCACCAGAAGACTGGAAAGATTGGAAGGGACCAGATTATGAAGGGATTTTTTTATAGACGAAACTTAACAAGCATCAAATAAAATGGGTACTTTCATATACAAAGCACAACAACAAAAAAAGGAGATTGTGCCTCTCTAATGTCTCTCTAATGTACAGCCTGCTTTTTAAAAATGTCTAATAAATTTAACATGTAACTTTCAAAGCTATCCAGCTTGTCTAGGATTCTTTCTGGCTTTCCTTCTGTTCTTTTCTGTGTATTAAAAAACAAACAAACAAAAAACAAACCAAAAAACACTCCTCCCCCCACTATCCTAGCCTTACCTCTTCTCCCTCTTCCTCTTTACCCTCTTCTATGCCTTCCCCTCCCCCAAATCTCACACTCTTGCTATAGGTCCTCATAAGAATCTATTAGTTTGGAAGAAAGGAAGAAAGTATTGAAAAGGAATAGGAATAGATGGTTTGCTAGTCAGATCTAGAATTTGTCACAAAGTTTCACACTTAGTTAATGTAATTACAATTTAAAGTCATGTAGGAAATAAGTATAAGAAGACACAGTTATGTACTTGTTCATTGACATGTTCAGAAAGACAGAGTAAGATAGCAAATAGAGAGCCATCCTTGGAAGTCATGAGACTTGGGTTCACATACAGCCTCTATTACATACTGGCTGTACAGCCCAGGGCAATTCCTTAACTGCTTAATGCCCCCAGTTAACTTCAAGACTATAAATTGCTGTAGAGTTGACAATGTGAATTGATAGGAAGTCATAGATACGTAGAAAATACCCACCTCCTACCCTCTACATACACACACCACATATACTTCACCTTGCTGTTACCAGCTAGAAGATGTAACTACTCCCAGGAAGTCTGCTCTATCTAAACATAATCATACCACCCAAAGGCCCACGCCAGTTAGGGGCAATGCTGTTTTATGATTTGGTAGACAAAAAGGAACTGAATCCTCCTAAAATGAATCAGTCTTAGGGTAGGCAGAGCCCCAGTACCTTTCGTACTAGTCATAATGTCAGCTAAGAACTAAACACAGGGAATTGGTAGAATTCCTTGGGTGTCAGAGGCTGCACTTAGAGAAATTCATTAGTCACTCTGGCTGTCTCTCTCTTCACTCTGGGGGAAGGGACCTAGTCTAACCAACTTGCATCAGAGGGAAAGGAAGGTGAGTTTCTGGAATTCGTATCTTCAAGAAGAGGATTTCTCATCAAAGAAGGGATGTGAATTTAATCTAACAATGCCTGTAATAACATGTTCATTGGTTGATTTTATTAATCATAATACCTACCAGCTATGTAGAACTTTGAGGTTTACAAAACACTTTATATAAATTATAGTTATCTCCAGAATTATTATATAAATTACATTTATTCTCAGAAAAACCTTATGAAGTAGAAACTGAAACTGAGAGAGGTTAAATCACTTGCCCAAGGTCATATAGGTTATAAATGTCTGAGACAGAAGTCAAACTCAAGTCTCTCTGACTCCATTTCTAACACTCTACCTCACTAGCTAGTTGCTACCCTTGCTGATTTGGTTAAGTCAAATTCATGGTTCCCTGCTTTCATTGGCTAATTCAAAGGTTCCCATTAGATTCCTATGGGTCATAGAATTTCCTGAACTTTTTATTAAGTATTGTAGTGATCATCCTTCAACACAGCATTCATCTAATCCCTCATTTCATTTAAAGATGACCCTGATATTATATATATGTATGTATATATATATATATATATATATATAAAACCTATATCAGATTACCTGCTGTCCTAAACAAAGGTTGAAAACAGAAAGAAAGAAAGAAAGAAAGAAAGAAAGAAAGAAAGAAAGAAAGAAAGAAAGAAAGAAAGAAAGAAAGAAAGGAAGGAAGGAAGAAAGGAAGAAAGGAAGAAAGGAAGAAAGGAAGAAGGAAGGAAGGAAGGAAAGAAAGAAAGAAAGAAAGAAAGAAAGAAAGAAAGAAAGAAAGAAAGAAAGAAAGAAAGAAAGAAAGAAAGAAGGAAAGAAAGAAAGAAAGAAAGAAAGAAGGAAAGAAGGAAAGAAAGAAAGAAAGAAAGATGACCCTGAGTTCTCAAAGACTATGGTCAAGAGTCCATAAGTATTACTGAACTTAAAAGACTTCAAATCCAGACCAGTGAGACTTTAATCTGAGAACCAGCCTGGCTAAGTTCAAAACAGCTAAACATCAGAGGGTTGGCCATGCATTGGTGGAGAATATTTTCTCTTATGACACAAAGGGATAATAAGCATGTAGTAAATACTTATTGACTGATTGGTTGTGACCTACATCATTGGAGAGAGTATCTATACCAATTAAATCACAGATCACTTGAAATAATGAAGTATAGGATAGTCACTTCAACTGGTAAAAAGATGTACAGGCTTCACAAATGATTGAAAGGCATATTAATTTTGGATCAATGGCCTAGTCAAATTTTCTATTCTGATTTAGCAGTAAAATAACATTGTAAAAGAAGAAAATACCAATATATTATCTGAGGCACATAAGTGTTGAAGTGGATAAACACTGGGTCTGGAGTCAAGAAAACCACAATCCAAATCCACCCTCAGATACTTACTAGCTGTATGACCTTGGCCAAGTAATTTAAGCTTTGTCTGCCTCACTTTCCTCATCTGTGAAATGGGGATAACAACTGTACCTATCTCCCATAGTTGAGAAGATTAAATAAACTATTTGTAAAGTGCTTTGCAAAGCCTTAAAGCATTATATAAATGTTAGCTATTATTGTTGTTGTTCTCATTATTATTACTCCAACCTATACTGGAAGCAAACCAGGAAATTGGGAGAGGCAGCAAAATTGTGTGTAGCGGAAAGTGGGGGAAGGAATGGCAAGTAATAAATAAAGAAAAAAAGTAGGAGATAAAAGAGGGAGGAAGAGTATGATGAGAACTGGAAAAGATGACAAAGTGGAGCTTTTTATACCTCCAACTATACACTCAGGAAATATTGTTATTTCTAGCCTTGAGAGGGAGAGGAACAGCTTGTTCAAGGGTGGATTAAAATATAATAGGATAGAAAAAATTATTTTCATGACCTCACTCAAGAAAAGGTTCCCAGATGGCTTCATAGAAACCTGAAAAGACTTGTATCAACTAATGAAGAGTGAAGTGAACCAAACCAGGAGAATGATTTATGTGATGACAGCAATATGGTAAAGACAAACAACTTTGAAAGACGGAGGAATTCTGATCAGCCTAATGACCATGATTTATTTCTGTGTACTAATGATGAAACATGATGCCAGCCTCCTGACAGAGAGAGAGGTGAAGGACTCAGCATGCATAATGAGACATTATTTTTTACATGGCCAATGTAGAAGTTTGTTTTGCTTGATTATACATCTTTGTAACAGAGTTTTGCTTTTCTTTTGTCTTCAGTTGGTGAGTGGAGTATGGGAAAGTACAATGGAAGAATGAGAAAGCAGATTTTTGCTGATTTAAAATTTTTAATTTTTTTAAAGTGACTACATTACTTTGAGGAAATAGTTGAATTCTAATTTCTAATGTCTAAATTGAGCTAATCTCTTTCCAGTATAGGTTGGAGTAATAATAATAATGGAAATATTAATAATGTTGGAAAATACAACAACTAAATTATAAACATTTTAAAGAGAAAAAATATATATTCTTTTCTGTTGTCAATCAATTCTAAATACATGGTTGACTCCACGAAATGATACATCTTAACAATACTATAGCATCTTTTTAGGCCTGGGTTCACCCTTCAAATTTGGCCAAATTATCTATCAATAAAATAAAAGCTTCTGGAGGAAAAGCTGGAGAAATCAACAGTGAAATTAAGCATTGGCTATCTATCTTCTTTCAGGAAACACACTGCAAGGAGATAACTGTGTAAGGAATTACTGTGTTGTAATTGTGGTAAAAAAAAAAAAACTTAACTAGGCCTCTAAACAGATTAAAGGGAACTCCATCCCTGGTTAAGAATAATAATTCACATTAAATAGTGCTTTACAAATCACTTTCCTCACAATTCACAACTCTGTGAGGCAGGTTGTACAAGTATAATTTTCCCCATTTCACAGATGAGGAAACTGAGACACAAAAAGGTTATATGAATTATCCATTATCCCAGAGTTAAGAAGTGTCATAGACAGGAATCAAACCCCAGACCCCAGACTTCCAAAGTTATCACATGTCCCTCAATGTCATACTATTTCTTCTTTAATAATGTAATGATAATGTTATCATCCTAATTATATTATGATTAAAAAGAAACATCTTCAATTGATTAACACATTTTATTTACAATGTGTTTTACAATTGTAGAGGAGTCTCATTAAGTTGCCTGATATTTATATGAATTTTTATTGTTGTTTGTTCAATTGTTTTTCAGGCTGTCTGACTCTTCATGATCCCATTTGGTGTTTTCTTGGCAAAGATACTAAAGTGGTTTGCCATTTCTTTCTCCAGTTCATTTTACAGATGAGAAAACAGGCAAAGTGAAGTGACTTGCCCAGGGTCACATAGCTAGTAGGTGTCTAAGGCTGGATTGGAACTCAAGAAGAGGAAATCTTCCTGACTTTAGGCCTAGCACTCTATTCACTATGCCATCTGGCTGCCCCCACATAGCAACTTTAAGGTTTGAAAACTACTTATATTATCTAATTTAAAACTTACACAAATCTTATGAGATAAGTGCTACAGGTATTATTGCTTCCATTTTACAGGTGAGAAAACTGAAGGGTAAAAAGAAGTTAATTGACTTGGGTAGAATCTGGGGTGAGATTCTGGTCTTCCTGGTTCCCAGTCTAGCACTCTGCCACATTCATTTTATGCCTTAGCTATATTTTATAACTTCTACAACCCAGGATTTCTTGCATTTAATAATAATTCACATGATTACAATGGGCTTGCAGTTTGCTTTTTACATGTTTCTACTGAAAATTCCAAAATGGTACTGTTACTTCCTAGGAATAGAAATATTTTGCTTTAAATTATTATCCCTTAAAAATCAACTGCTCAAGAGCAACATAGTCCAAAAAACCACAAAGTCAAAAATTTTACTGGTGATAGAAACCTTAAAGCTCACTTAATTCTCCTTTTACAGGTGAGGACACAGCTCAGGAAGGTTAAGTGACTAGCCTGAAATGGTACCCTCAGTAGCAGAATTAGGACTCTATCCCAGGTTTCCTGACTTCCAGTTTGGTACTCCTCCTTTATAATCCCCTAGTCAAAAGTGACCACTCTGTCCTTTGAATTTTGACAGTACTTAATAGCTGAGAAAACTCCTTCAACACATTGTACTACCTGGCTCATACTGTAATCATTTGTGTAGACATCTCATTTATTCTACTAGAATGCAAGATACTAGAGAAATGGAGCCATAAATTGTTCATCTTTGTATCCTCCATGAAACACAGAAGAGGCCATCATACATAGTGGGTAGTCAACAAATGTCTGTCACATTTTTGTGGTATGGTAGGAATGTTGTAGAGTGGACTCGTGTTCAGGTTCAAATTGGATCACATGGCCTTTGAGGGCTCCTCCAACAGTGAGATATTGTGCTTCTGTGAATCGTATGAGAAAACAGAGTACCATGATAACACAGCTAGACTGCTCATCATGATGATGTGTTGTCTTTCTGAGGTAAGAGTACAATGGACCTGCTACCAACAGAGCGTACACTTTGAACTATTGTTATGGGGATGATCAGAGATCATTAACTGATCCCTTTATGGCCAAAGACACAAATTTCTCCCCGTGGTTAGCTGCAAGTAGCTAAGAAAAATAAGGACCAAAACCGAGGTTTCCAGATTCCCAGTCCTTTGTTCCATCATGCCAAAGCTGCCTTTCAAATGATAATAATAATTCCTATTTTTATACTCCTTTGAAGATCCCAAAGCAATTTCCTCACAACTCTATGAGGCATATAGTGCAAATTCCATTATGCCCATTTGGCAGAGTAGGAAACTGAGGCTCAGAGAGGTCAAATGACTGACCCAAAGTGATACTTATTAAGCATCAGGACTAAGACTCAAACTTAGGACTTCTGAAGATAAGAGAAGTTTCTTTCTAAAAATCTGGGCCATGAGAGTTCAAAGTTCACTTCAGAGTTCAAGAGCTCACTTCTGCCAGACAGAATCAGGGAAGAATGCATGGAAGAGGGAGTATTTGAACTAGTTCACTAAAACAGAGTCAAATTCATCGGCTGTCCCATAGTTTTTGAATTTACTTTTTAAAAGAAATGTTTACATTTCTAATGTTTATTGATATCTTTCATTTTAAAATCAACTTCATTTCTAAATATATTCTTCCTCCCTCCATTGCTTCAGTGAGTCAGCCCTTCTAATAATGAATTTTTTTAAAAGAGAAAAAAGAAAAGCAATTCAGCAAAACTGTGGTAGCATGAGAAAAAACATTGGCTCAGACTCTCCTCAAATGGCTGAATAAGAAGCCGAGTGGACCAGCTCCCTCACAACTAGCAAGGATGAGAAAATAGCACCAAACTGAGTAGTAATGAAGAAATCCAAGGAGAAGCTATAGTGAGTGCATTTTCCCAGCCCAATTTGGCACAAACATAGACAGAAGCCTGCTGACACAAGGAAAACAGCCCAGACCAAAAAACCCCCCCAAAACAAAAAACCAACCCCCCAATCCCTTCTGAGCGCATGGCTCATGGAAGCCTTGAAATTAAGGACCAGGAAAATCTAAAACCTAAAGCTATATAAAGGGTCAAGGATATAGGAGCCCAGAACTCTAGCCAACGATGTCCTAGAGTCTGTAGCCAGCTGTGTCACTGACACCGAACTGGGTCTTGTGGAGCTAGGGTCAGGAGGGTATCAATTAGGGAACACCTTGAATCAGACCACTCCATGAAGACCATTCCAGCTCACTGGCCAGAGCCACTTCTGAGGCTCTTGAAGAACATAGCATTCATTACTCAAACTCCAAACTATTAGAACTTTAACAAGCCCCACCATTTCTTCCATAAATACACAAAACCTGGATCTAACACAAAGGAAGTAAGACTGGAGAAATGATTAAGCAGAAAAAAACCATCAGTGATAATGAAATATGGCATGAGAAAGCCCAAAGATACAAATGCAGAACAGAATGACTTCATGTCATCTACAAACAAAGCTTCAAAGAAAATCATAGATTTGCCAAAATTCCTACTGGAATTCCTGTAATAAATGAAACAAGAGCTAAAGAATGATAATATAAATGAAAGGAGAGTTCTAGATGAAAGAATGGAAAAAGAAATAAGAGATCAAGGAGAAAGAATTAGAAGGAGAATAATCACCTTAGTATAGGAAGCACAACTTTTACTCAATAGTAACAGATTCTTTGCAAATTAGATTGGACTAGACAGAAGTCAATTACTCTAGGAGACAATAAGAAATACTTGAATGAAATTAAAAACTAAGAAAATATCAGAAATTGAAATAGGACTAGTTCCTGAGTCAGAGGACCAAGTTTCAAATTCTATCTCTCATGCATACTATACATACACCCAGACCCCTCCCCCCCAACCCCACACATACAGGCCCTCCAGAACTAGTCCACATATTTGTGCATGTGTGTATGTGTATGTGCGCGCATAAAATCATGGTCATTTAAATTTTCTGGGCTTCAATTTCCTGAAGAGAGAAGTTCAGCCTAGATGGCTTTGAGGTCCCTTTGAGTATACCACTACATGCAATGTTTCATTTACATCATTCCTAGCCCCTAAAAAGAAAGGAAGAAGATGCATGTTCTCATCTTGGCTTCAGGGACAAGGTTACACAGTATAAAATTTATTTTCATTTTTCCTTCCTTACAAGTTCTTCTCAGAACTAGTAAATAACAGGACTGAAGATATGAGTTTTCCATTTACTTCCCAGGCATAGAAGGAAATGTCAGTGTGAATAACTAGTTTCTTTAAACATAGATAGTAGAAGAGAATTTAAAATAATAACAGTTCACCTTTATATAATGCTTAACAGTTATAAATTGTTCAACAAGCATCAAAGGCCTGTGATGGAGGTAATGCAAGTATTACCATTTCTCTTTTTGTGGTTGTTTAGTCCTTTTTGACTCTTTGTGAGCCCATTTGGGGTTTTCTTAGCAAAGATACTGGAATGGTTGGCCATTTCCTTCTGCAGCTCATTGCGGGGGGAAGAGGGGGGCAGGGTTTAAGGAGGAGGGAGGAGAAAGAACAAACATTTATTAAGGGCCAGCATGTGCTTTACAAATTTTATCTCATTTGATCCTCACAACAACCCTGGAAGGAAGGTGCTATTATTATCATTCCTTACTGGTGTAGTGACTTGCCTAGGATCACACAGCTAGTATCTCAATCTGATTTGAACTCAAGTCTTCCTGACTCCAGGCCAAGTACTTTATCTACTTTAACCTAGCTCTTGTAGGGGAAGATGGGAAGGAGGGGTGGGGGAAAATGCTTGAAAACTAGAAAAAAAATTTTATTTTCTTTTATTTGCTGAGGCAATTGAGGTTAAGTGACTTGCCCAGGGTCACACAGCTAGTAAGTATTAAGTGTTTGAGGCCGGATTTGAACTCAGGTCCTCCTGAATCCAGGGCCGGTGCTCTATCCACTGAGCCACCTAGCTGCCCCTAAAAAAATTTAATTTAACAAAATTAAAAAATAAAACTAGTTGTCGTATGACATCACATTCGTATGAGTGTTCACCAGTGGAACTCAAGGCGCCTGGTATTTTCCCAGATTTGTTGTTGGTTTTATTACATGAACTGATGCAAATTAAAATAAGCAGTATCAGGGAAACAATTCACACAATAACTACAATAATGTAAACGGAGAAGATGACAGCAACAAGAAAAACCAAACTATGTAATTATAATGATCAAGCTTGGCCTAAAGGCCAAAGGAGAAAATGAACACCCTCCTTTCATTATAGAGGTTAGGGACTTCAGTGGAAAAACACTGAATATACATACTATCTGACTAGGTTGATACACTGGTTAGTTTTGTTGAGCTATTTTTTTTTTCTTTTATTCTTTGTTACGGGGTATGGCTCTTTGGGAGTGGAGAAGGGAGAAATATAGTTGAAAATAAAGGCAACTTTAAAAAGAAAGATAAAATAAAAAAACAATTTAAAATAGGTTAAAAAAGATTCAACTGTCCAAAAGCATATCCAAAATAATATGTATTTCATTTATTTATTAAACTTTTCATTCAATATTTAACATGAGCTTACTATGTGCTCTATGGTGAGGTACTGTGGGAGGCATGAGACAGGTGAACAAATAACTTTGACACAAGGATCGATACAATAAATGCCATAAGAGATAGGAACAAATTGGGAATTCTAAGTGGTAGAGATCACTTCTAGCTGCAGGAAACAAGAATCATTTCTGAAGCAATTCAGAGCTTGTTGTGTTGCCCAGTACAAATGCCATTCCCATGATGCCCAATATAGGTAATTATTGAATACCTCCAATATCCTCAGTTGAGAGGGTTTGGAGAGAGGGTGCCATGGGAGGTAGAGGAAGTAGTTTTTAATATAGGAATGGATCTGGGTGTCATCTGCATAGGGATGGTAATTGAATCTGGCAGCTAACAAGGTAGCAACAGGTGAGAGAGAAGAAAAAATGTAAGAAGGCCCATGGTGTAGCCTTAGGGTTCACACTCAGTAGCCATTATTATATAGATGAAAATTTAGCAGAGACTGAGAAGTAGTGGTCAGACAAATAGCAGGAAAATCTAGAGAAAGCAGTATCTCAAAAATCTAGACTGGAGTAAGACCCAAGAGAAGAGGGTGGTCAACAAGGTCAGTTACTGCAAAGTGGTCAAGAAGATTGAGAATTGAGAAAAAGATGTTAGATGTGACAATTCAGAGATTATTAGTAACTTTGGAGACAATGATTTCTGCTGAGTGATGAGGTGAGAAGATAGATCCGGTTTAATTTTCAGTCTTTCCTTAACTACTGCTTCCATCTGTCCTGCCTCCAAACATTCCCAGGTCTCTCCTATCTTTAAAAATCCCTTCCATTCTGCCCACACCCCAGCCAGCATCTTTATTCCTTTACCACCACAACCTTGGACTCCACCCCTGGGTTCTTTAACTCTAAAGTGCCAGTATTTGCCTTATCTGGCTGGGATGCAGACCTCCATGCCATTGTGAGGATCAAATGAATTAATATATGAAAAGCACTTTGTAAAACTTTAAGCACCATATGAATGCTAACTTGTTGTTCAGTAATATCCACCTCTTCATACTGGGGCAGCTAGGTGGCATAGTGGATAGAGTACTGGCCCTGAAATTGGGAGGACCTGAGTTCAAATCTTACCTCAGCTACTTACTAGCTGTGTGACCCCCAAGCAAGTCACTTAACCCCAATTGCCTTAAACACCTGGGGCCATCTCCAGTTACTTTCATAATATATTTTGCCGCTGGACCCAGATGTCTCCAGATGAGAAACTGAGGCTGGTGATTTGACTTTGCACAACCCTTCCTCACTTAAATCCAATTCACTGTAAAACATGACATCTGTCATGGTCCTCCTCAAGAACTAAGGACAAACAACAACAACCTCTTCACGTTCTATGTTTGGGGTTTTCTTGGTAAAGATGCTGGAGTGGTTTGCCATTTCCTTCTCCAGCTCATTTTTACAGATGAGGAACTGAGGTAAACAGGGTTAAGCGACTTGCCCAGGGTCACATGGATTGTAAGTGTCTGGGACCATATTTGAACTCAGAAAGGTAGGTCTTCCTGCTTCCAAGTCTAGCCACTCTATCCACTGCTCCACTGAGCTGCTCAAATGCTAACATATTATTATGCTTGTTTATTTTGAACCCTAGTGTAAGACTATTATCATTACTGAATTTAATCATTTCAAATCCAGCCCATAATTCTGACCTTTTGGGATCTTTTTGGACCTCAATCCTATCATCCAATGTAATAGCTATAGTTTCTACCTTTGTGTCAACTGCGAGTTTAGTAAGTTTATCTATGACTTCATCTAGGCCATTAATAAAAATATTCAAGAGAATAGAACCAAAGAACTGAGATACTCCATCAGAACTTTTCTTCTGAGTTTATGTGGATCCATCTATCATTACTCTTTGGTTCTAATCAGTCAACAATATAGGCTTCTTGATTGATTGATTCAACCAATTCAAATCCATCTATCTATATGATCATGTAGTACTACTTTTTTTCTATCTTTCCACAAGGAAATCATGAGAGGCTTTGTCAAATGTATCTCGGAATACATCTGTCAAATATCATTCTGTGAACAACCATTCATCTAATCAACTCTGTCAAAAAAGGAAATGAGAATAATTGAGCACAACCTATAATATTGATAAATCACACCAGTTTTTAGTGATCTCCACTTCTCTTTCTAAATGCTCACAATCCAACCCTTTAGAAAGATACTCTAGAATTCCTAATGAAGTGAAGTGAAACTCAGAGGTCTATAATAAATAGCTCAAAAGATCCATTTTCTTTTTTTCCACTGAAAATCAGGACAGACACTTGCCTCTACTTCCACAGTACTACCTTCAATTGCTATCATTTGGGCGGGGAACACTCCCAACAGTAATCACACTCACCATTTCTTTCAGTAGCCCAATATGTTATTCATCCAGGCCCAGTGAGTTGATCTCCTTAAGGGCAGCAGCTAGGTATTCTCATGCCATCTTTCTCACTTATCTCATGTTTCAGCTCCTTGTTAACAATTTTTACTTTCTCTTTTCCAGTCCAAAAATTACTTTCCTTGTTCAAGGAAACAGAAGTGATAGAGTAGTTTAGTAATTCTGCCTTCTCTCCTTTGTTTTTTTCTTTCCTTTGATCTTTTGTTCCCACCATAGCTAACAAAGCCTTTATGGGGGTCTTTAATATTGATAGACTCTGGTCATTGTGAACTTTACCCTGACAGTGTTCTCTTAGGGCCAGACTACACTTTTGTGCTTGGTCTCATTTACTCATACTCATACTCTTCCCCTGACTTCCTTCTGGCTACTTGGGAAAAAAAAAAACAAAAAACCCTTGCCTCTTCTCTGTCCCACTCTGTCACTTCAATTCATTAAGATTTTTAATCATTTTCTTCTTTCTGATTCAGGTGTGGGCAGAGCTTTTGGTTTTTATCTCCTTTAATTGTTCCCAGTTCTGTTTCCCATGTCTACATCGACTGCTAAAAGCCCTAGACGTTTCCCACATGTAGGAAGCTCTGTGCATCTGAGCTCGGTCCTCTCAGGACATCAAAGAGATCCTCTATAGTCCTCATGAATATAGAAAAGACTTCAGTCAGAAAACCTATAAAAATGATGGCTGTGGGTGCTCAGACATCAGAGTCCACTCAAGAGACGGAGAGTGTATGGAGTGGGAAGAGCCTTTATTTTAGAGTCAGAAGACCTGGGATCTAATCCCAATACAACTACATATTTAGCACAGTGTCTGGCTCATAGATGATGCTTACTCTTTCACTTGACTAGCATTTATTAAGCCAGGCACTCGGGGGGATACAAAGAAATGCAAAACACAGTACTTGTTCTCAAGGAGTTAACCATCTAATAGGGGAAACAACATACAAAGAAACACACACACACACATATATATATATATATACATACACACATACATACATATATATATGTGATATATACAGATATTCTATTTCTTTCTTTTTTGTTTTTTATTTTTTGCAGGGCAATGAGGGTTAAGTGACTTGCTAACAAGTATCAAGTGCCTGAGGCCGGATTTGAACTCAGGTCCTCCTGAATCCAGAGTGGGTGCTTTATCCACTGCGTCACCAAGCTGCCCCCCATATAAATATTCTAAGAGGAGAAAATGAGGTCATTTTGGACCTTTAGTATTAATTCCATGCTTGAATCTATTAATTCTATTGGTAATTCTAATACCTATTCTGCTAATGGGTCCCATATCATTGTTTGAAACCTCTGACTTAGGGTTCAAATCTTGACTCTTTTACTTATTTGTTGCAAAAATGATAGCTTCTCAGGCCTCAGTTTTCTGCAAAACAAGACTATTTTACAGAGAACAAAAACCAGAAGCAATGGATCTAATTTCCTAATTTCTTCTTGATAAAAGGAAAAATGTCCCAATTCCTTCTTGATAAAAGGAAAAAGAAAATTCTAATAATTAGAGTTATCCCTAAGTGAAACAGGCAGCTTCATAAGATAGTCTGCTCCTCATTATTTAATGTTTGTATTTCTGACAGAAACATGACCACTTAACATGATTGTATAAAGGATTTTTTTTTCATGAGGGATTTGGGTTAGGTGAACCACAGAATACTGAGATCCGGTACAACACTAAAATTTTATGTATAGATGTAAGAATGACCAAATAGCTCATGTGAATGTTATATCTGAGGCCCAACTCATTTCCTAGGCCACATTCGTCTTGGACCAAACTGAAGTAGTGGAATTAGAAACTCTGATCAAAGAAGATATTGATGTTCATTGGTTCGCTTGAGAGAAGTTTTGAGGAACACAGTTCCTTGAACTCAGAGAATTCAAGAGGTTTTGAAATTTTGGGGGTCACCCTTGTACTCTAAAAGATGAACATACCCATTTATTCACTGAAGCAGCCAGGTGGCATACCATACAGAGTGATGGGGCTAGAGTCAGGAAGACCTGAGTTCAAGTCTGACTTTAACTACTTACTGGCTATGTGACCTTGGGAAAGTCACTTAACCTCTTCTTGTCTCAGTTTCCTCAACTGTGAAATGAAGGTAACTGAACCTACCTCTCAGGATTGTTGGGAGGATTGAGATAATATTTGTAAAGTGCTTAGCATAGTATCTGACATTATAGACACTTAAGGAATGGTTATTTCCTTCTTTCTTACTCAGTAGGGCACTCAGATTTAACTCAAAATCCATATGATGGTGGATAGAGTTCTTGGGCATGGAGCCAGAAAGAGCTGAGTTCAAAGGGTCTTGACCTTTCTGCAGCCTTTGACACTATCTATCAATCTCTTATCCTTAATATGCTTTTCTCTCTCTGTTTTTGTAACATGTCTCTCTTCTGGTTCTCTTTACTATCACAACAGCTCTTTCTCAGTATCCCTTGCTGGTTCTTCTCTCAGGTTACATGTATTAATGGTGGGCATTTCCCACAGCTCAGTCCAGGTACTTCTCTTCTTCTTCTTCTTCTTTTATATTGTTTCACTTGGTGATTGCAAGGACACTCCCAAAGCCTCTATGAAGAATTTTGGAATCTATAGTGAGACATGGGAGACACTAGCACAGGACCGTCTAGCATGCTGTGCTCAAAGTAGCCCTTCATAGCCTCCAAACTGGATTATTACAATAGTTTTTGGCTGGTCTCTCTGCCTCAAATCTCTCCCCAGTATAGTCCATCCATCATTGGATATAAAGTTCATCTTCCTAAACGGCAGGTTTGACCATGTTACTGTTTTATTAAAACAAACAAACAAACTCCAGAGGCCACTTTTCACCTCTAGGATCAAGTACAAAATCCTCTGGCATTCAAAGTTCTTTATCACCTGGCTCTGTCCTACCTTTCCACACTTACTCCCTGCCAAAAAAAATTTTTTTGCAGTGATACTGGCCTCCTTACTATTCCTTACATAAGACATCTCATTCTTGACTGGGTATTTACACTAGATGTCCCCTATACTTCTCTCCCTGAAAGAGATAACTGCGGCTGAGCCCACTGGATCTGTAACACTTGCTTCTCTTTTGCTGCTTATGAACATTGTGGTCCAGTACTAGGGGTCCACTTGTGGGTCCAGTGCTGGGGGAGGTTAGAAGCTGCCTCTACCGTGAAGGGGGCTCCACTTCTTAAACTGATAAGCTTGATAGCACCCCCCAAGCCTAGCATCCCAAATGGGACCATGATAATTTAGTAAAAGTTATGGTCTATGAGTCAAGGACTTTCCTACAAAAGAGAAAGTTAAAAGGTACTTAATTTGTAGAAATCAACTGGATATTGAACTAATAGCTTATTCTTACATAGAATGAAATACTAATCATGGAAAAATAACAGCACACTTTAATAGAATTAACAGGAGTCAATAATTAATAACATAGAACTATGGTTCCAGTTTGCTAGGAGGCTAAAATGTAAGTCTTATCAGTACATAAAGGAGTTTTTCATGACTGCTAATCAAACACTTTATGTTTCAGCTAGATATTGCATTGTCCAATCATTCCTGGTACTTGTCTGCTTGTAACAGGGGCCAGGCTTGGGTCATTTCTCTTGTCTACTGCTTCCTACAGGGCCTGGTATATAGTAGGTGCTTAATAAATGCTAGTTGACTACAGAGATAGGAAATGGAATGCCACAATTAAGGAAGAGTTAAAAGGCCAGATTTCCTGAATGGTAGAAAATATAGAGGAGCTTAGCATGTGATAGGGTTGGAAAAGTATGTTGGGGCTGGATTTTGAAGGGGGAAGAGTAGTTTTTCTTTCCTTCTTTCTTTCTTTCTTTTTTCCTTTCTTCCTTCCTTCCTTTCTTTCTTTCTTTCTTTCTTTCTTTCTTTCTTTCTTCCTTTCTTTCTTTCTTTGCAAGGCAATGAGGGTTAAGTGACTTGCCCAGGGTCACACAGCTAGTAAGTGTCAAGTGTCTGAGGCCTGATTTGAACTCAGGTCCTCCTGAATCCAGGGCTGGTGCTTTATCCATTGAGCTACCTAGCTGCCTGTTTATATTTATTTCTAAAGTTATTCACTGGACTTTATTGAGTCAGGGTATGACATAATTAGACCTGGGTTTTTGGAAAATCAGTTTGGGAAGTTGTGTAGTGGACAAAATAAATAAATGCTTGTTGATTGATTGATTGATTGATGTCATCTTTGTATCTGTGCTGAGAGTGGGAGATGGGGGCGTATAGGGTGTTCTGGGAGGACTAGCACCTTTGGTGTTAGGGCTTGTCAAGTCCTTTTAGGGGCTGCTTATCCATCTTTGGGGGTTTCATCCAACTCTCACTGTGGCTCCAAGAAGCTGTAGCATGTGCAACAGTCATACCTCAGTAAAACCATCTCTGCAAATGGGCTAAACCAGGTTGAGAATAACCAATAGGCCTCAAACCTGTCAATGAGTTAGAAGGATGTCTTTACCCCAAGCATGTAAAGACTTCCCCTGGTGGAATGGGTAGATGAGAACAATTTTTTCCAATGGCCATGAAAGGTGGCTGAAACAGGCTCTGTGGAGTACTTAGAGCTTGGCAAGATATCAAAAACACCACAGCCATCCCCTGCGCCCTGAGCCATCACTAGTCATTCTGACTTTTGTCTTGCCACTGTACTGTGATGACTCAGGAAGGGAGAAGGAAGCTGACAACTTTGTGCAACTTTGCCTCCCTTAAATCCAATTCACACACAAGCCGAGATATCACCTCATGATGTCATTGGTCCTCTTTTAAAATGAAAGATGAGGGGGCAGCTAAGTGGTGCAGAGGATAAGGCACCGGCCCTGGATTCAGGAGGACCTCAGTTCAAATCCAGCCTCAGACACTTGACACTTACTAGCTTTGTGACCTTGGGCAAGTCACTTAACCCTCATTGCCCCTCAAAAAGAAAAAAGAAAACAATTTTTTAAAAAAGAAAGAAAACGAAGGATGAACAACAACACAACAATAATTCTCTCCCTCCTCATCACCTTCTGGTCTTCCTGGTTTCCACCAAGTCCCAGCTAAAATCTGACCTTCTACAAGACACCTGATCCTCCTTAATTCTAGTCCCTTCCCTGTCTTACCTCCAATTTATCATGCATATATTTTGTTTATACATTGCTGTTTGCATGCTATCTCCCCCATTAGACTGTGAGTTCCTTGACATCAAGGACTGTCTTTTGCCTTTCTTTGTAGCACCAGCCCAGTGCCCAGCACATAGTAGACATTTTATAAATGCTTATTTATCCTACTAACTGTATGATTCTGGATGTCTTTCTGTATTAAGCAACTTCCTAGTACTTATCTGCTCAATCACAGCCACTTGCATCTTCATTATCAGACAAAAATTACTGACTGGGAGGTTTCTACAATGATGAAATTATGGCTCCTTCCTGAATTCTTATGATTGATAGAATGTTAAAACTAGAAGAAACTTTAAGGATGACCTCTTCCAACCTTTCTATGAGCACATTGAGGCCTAGGGAGGTAAAATAACCTGCCCAAAGCAACACAGGTGTTAATAGTTTGGATTGGAAGGATTAAAAAAAATTATCATGTGATTAATTCAGTATCTTTTAGTTTGATACAAGAGTTCTTAACCCTTTTAATGACATAAACTCCCTTAACAATCTGGTGAAGCCTATAGACACCTTTTCAGAATAATCCTTTTAAACGAATAAAATAAAATATGTAGGATTACAAAGAAAATCAATTACTTTGAAATATGATTATCAAAAATATACTTATTTTTTTAAAAGTTCACGGGCCCACGTTAAGAACCCTTGGTTTAATGTAAACCAGGTTTTGGGCTTAGATTGTGGCACAGGAATACTGAGGAACTGAGCACTTGGTCACAAACACTTGTGTGCTGGTCTGTTTTGGCCCAAACAGTAGCATTTGGGTTTACTTTAAGAACACTAATTAGTCACTGGATTAGAAGTCCAAATGCTTCTTTGTTGCACTCTGGGAAACAATTTTCCCCTTTCCCACAGGACAAACTACAGTCCAAGGAAAATAAGTCATTCTTTAACTTGAGGGAGTGATTCTCTTTCCTTCCTCATCCCTGTAGTGTAAATGGAGAGTAGTATTAATTTTATTGTTAAGAAGAGAAAATATGTACTGTTAATGTGTCCTTGGAGATGTTCAATTACTCCCTCTGGGAAATGGATAGCTTGGGGATGAGTGACTAGAAATCTGAAAAGGACCTATCTTTCTTTCCTCACAGCTAGGACGAGGACATAGATTTTGCCACATTCTACTGCGCAATAAGAAGAGTCTGGAGTGTGAAGAGTTGATGCTATGTAGGAGGAGAAAAAACTAAGTGTTGGACAGGGTATAGAATAGAGGCTGAGTTCAAGAACTACGGATTGGATCATTACAAACCAAGTGTTCTTTAAAAAAATATTATTCTGGCCTTCATAAGATACTGCACATCAAGTGACCACAGACATTTTTTTCCCCTTATGGCAATGTATCACATTTGTTCAACTGACCTTGGAAGGAAGGAAGGCTGGCATTGGTGACTATCCCTGACAACTGGCCAGGAAGAGGGTAAAACAGACCAACGCTGTGTTCCCAGTGGGACAAAGAACTTTTGTTTTGAACATTTGGTTTGGTAATGAGTGACTTTCTCCAACCTGTAAGAATCCATGGGAGTGAAATAACTTTCCAGTGAATTGTTGTAAACCAAATATCCTACTTAATAAATATATCATTTGGACAAGTAGTTATGGAATCAATCATAGATTTTGAGCTGGAAAAGGTCTTGGAGGCCATTGTGTTTAACCCTATGATTTAACAGATGAGGACCTGAGGCACAAGGAGATGAAGTGACTTGCTTAGGATCATTTAGCTATTAAGTGACTGAAGTAGTAGTTGAACTGACATCTTCTTGACTTTGAGTCCAGTGCATTCTCTATTCAATTTTGTTTCTTTTGAGACTAAATTGTTGTCACAAATAGTTACATTCAGTTCCTGAGAGCTAGGTAGAATGGGGGTGGGGGAAGGCTTTTATTTTTCAATAGTAATTTCATTATTTTATGCATTCAACTACCTAATAGGTGAGGATGTTATAGTTGCTGTTGTTTTTTTTTTAATTGTAAAAATCAATTAACTTTGGTAAATTCTATTAAACTTGTGGATAGAGTAAAGAAGTAAAGAACTTAGGTTAATTTAAACTAACTACTAAGGGCAGTGCAAATAAGTAATGAATATGTTTCTATCTTTAAAAAGTTAGAGAACGCATTTATATTTTGATAAGCTATCTGTAAGTTTATTTGGTACTTGTCAGAGTTGTTAGCATGACAGGGACAGAAAGTTTGCCAGCTTTTGACAATGCTGAACAATCATCTCTCTTCTTCCTGGATGTGTTCTTCATGATGCTATTCACTACTGGTTCTCCTTATTTAATTCCTTCTTTACTGGATCATTATCCATATTCCCACCCTCTTCCCATCATTCTCCCACAGGCCTCTCTTCTGGGACTTCTTCTCTTTTTGCACTTTCTCCCTTGGTAATCTCACTAGTTCCCATGGCTTCAATTATCATCCCTACTCAGATAACTCCCAAATCTAAATAGTCAACCCTAATCTCTCTCTTGCATTCTAATGCCACATCAAACTTGCTTGATATATATTTCTGCTTGGATATTTCATTGGCATCTTAAGCTAACATGTTAGAAACAGAACTAATTATATTATTTTTGTTGTTGTTTTGTTTTGTTTTTGGGGGGTTTGTGCAGGGCAATAGGGGTTAAGTGACTTGTCCAGGATCACACAGCTAGTAAGTCTTAAGTGTCTGAGGTTGGATTTGAACTCAGGTACTCCTGAATCCAGGGCCGGTGCTCTATCCACTGCACCACCTAGCTGCCCCTGAACTGATTATATTCTTACCTAACCAATACATCTTCCAGATTTTCCTATTTCTGTTGAAGGAACCACCATTCTCTGAAAAACCATCCTTTCCTATTACCCTGCCCTCACCCCCCATTGCTAGGACAAATTTTTTTAGTTTGGCCTTCACAACATCTTTTATGCCTGTATCACTCTTCTCCCCATGTATATATCATCTTTTCTCCCTTTTGAATCTCTCCTCATCTGTTGGATCCTTCTGTACTGTCTTTAAATATGTCCATTGTCTCAATCTTCAAAAAATCCTCACTAGACCCTACCATCCTCTCAAGATCTTGTCCTATACCTCTCCTCTATTTCTCAGCCCAATTCCTCCAAAAAAATGTAGGCATATACTTGCTGCTTCTGTTTTGCCTCTCATTTGTTCCTCAACACTTTGGCTTCCAACTTCATCACTTGACTGAAATTGATTCCTTCAAAATTACTAATAATCACTTATTTTCCAAGTATGGTGGTCTTTTCTCAGTCTTCATTCTTCTTGAGCTATCTACATAATTTTACCCTATGGATTAGTTTCTCCTCCTTAATACTCTCTCCTCTCTGGGTTTTTGTAACTTTATTCTCTCATGGTTGTCCTTCTACTGCTCTGACACTACTACTCAGTCTCCTTTGCTGTTTAATCATATCATACCCAAGGTTCCACCCATCATTCCCCAAAGTTCTGTCCTACAGTCTCTTCTCTTATCCCTCTAAATTTCCTCTTGGTAACCTTATTAGCTTCCATGCTTTAACTATCATCTCTATGCAGGTGATTTGCAGATATCTATCTATCTATCTAGTTATTATATAGATAGATATCAATATCATATGTAGAATATAAAGAAATATAGAAAAATATATTTATACATATATACATATATGTCTATGTGCATGTCTCTCTGTGTATACACATACAGTCTTTGAGACTAGACTGGTGTCACAAATGGTTAAATTGAATTTCTAGGGGCTAGGTAGAATGAGGGTGGAAAGGACTTAATTTTATAGTAGTAATTTCATTATTTCATACATTCAACTGCTTAATAGGTGACTAAAAGAGGGGATTTTTAAGTTATAAAAATCAATTAACCTTGGTAATTTGTTTATATACATGTGAACATGCACATATGTAGGAATATACATTTATACCTTCATATGTGTGTGTATATATATGTTTCCATACACATATATTTACATATATATTTTTACACAGCCTCAATCTCTCTCCTGAGCTTCAGTTCTGATTTGGTGCCATTGTTTATTGGACATTTCAAACTGGTTGTCCTAGAAGACATCTAAATTTAATTCAAGATATTTAAAACTGAAAGAATTTTCTTTCTCCCCAAATCTTTCCCTTCTATACTTCTCTATTTCTTTTGATGGCACTACCATCCTTTTAATGTCTCAGAAACATAACTTCAGCAATTAACCTCACTGTTCCTCACCCCCACACATCAAATCAGTTGCCACATCTTGCTGTTTCTACCTTCATGATATTTCTCTTATCAGACCCTTTCTTTCCACCTTAGTTCAGGTCTTCATTACCTCATCTAGATTATTGCAACACCCTCTTAATTGGTCTCCCTCCTCAGGTCTCTCCCTACTCCAGTCCATCCTACAAAGAGCTAACAAAATAATTTTCTTTAAGCATAGATTTGATCATATGACTCTTTTGCTCAATCAACTCCGATGCCTTCCTATTTCTCCTGGGAAAACATAAACTCTGTTTGGTTTTTAAAGTTTCATACAGACTAACCCCAACCTATCTTTCCAGTCTCATTTGACATTACTCTCAGAGCAGCTAGGTGGTACAATAGATAAATAACTGGCCCTGAAGTTGGGAGGATATGAGTTCAAATTTGACCTCAGACACTTGCTAGCTCTATAACCCTGGGCAAATCACTTGACCCCAATTGCCTTAAACATCTGGGGTCATCTCCAGTCATCCTGATATATATCTTGGCACCAGACCCAGATGGCTCTGGAGGAGTACTTATGGTCACTCATAGACCAGAACATAAGCCAGGAAATCAGTGATCACAACTTTCCTTAGATCATACTACCTTGGAAGAAGCCCCAAGAGCTAGCTCTGAAAACACCAGTAAGCAAGGCCTGAAGTTTGGAACAGTGTCCCCTCCACCCCAGGAACAAATCCCAACTTTAACATAAAATTATAAGTCAAGGAATGGGCTAGAATAATGTGAAAAAAAAGAACCTGATCATAGAAAGTTACTATAGTGTGTGAGATTTAAAATTGGATATTAGATCATAAATCTCCCCTACTTAACCTTTCCCTTAATTTATCTCCCAAACTAGTAAATGGAAGCAGGTTTTAATTTTCTAGATAGACCTTTTTATTTATATTTATGATAGTCACAAGGTGATGTTGGTTAGAAGGATAGAAAAGTAGAAACACAATACAAATCGTCTTAAGTCTAAGCTTAGTCTATATTCATTATAAAAACTCACCAATCCGAAAAAGACCACCTTTGGAGAGAGAGAGAGTCTGTGCCGCGCCGTCAGGAGTCCCGCCAAGCAGGCAAAAAGAAAGCTACTCCTCCTCCCTCCCAAGCTGTTTTTGGAAGCTTATTTATAGATCTGGAACAGAGGCGGTCCTTACACACTGCTTCAAGGTTATTGGTTGGCATCATCCAAATCCATTGTCTTTGAAGGTGTTCTCAAGTTGAGTTCACAGTCTAGTTTCTGAGAATTACACCTTCTTAAGGGATAACCAGGTATGATCACAATCCAATTAACTTGATACAATCCAATTAACTTGAAGTAGGCTTAATCAGCAGTCAATCACTCTCACTTGATTTAATCAGTCTTGATTAATCTCCAGGTGGGTCTTTGAGTATCTGCTAAATCCCATTATTTTATCACATTCCCCCCTTTGTTTCTTCTAGGAACAGGTGTTCCTTGATGAAACAGTAAAAAATAATTAAGTCTTTGGAAGTCTTTTCTCAGTTCTCTTGTCTTCTTGGAGTGGTAAGATGTCATCAGGAGGAAGCTGGATTCTGGTCTGGAAAGCTGGATTCTTCTTCTTTAACTGAATTGCTGGATTTTTTACTAAACCTTAGCATAGCGTTGTCAATGATCAAATTTAGTACATTCCATTACAAGTGACAGGAAAGATCAAGAGGAACTCAGAAGACAATGAAATCAAAACAGCTTATATACAAAACTTCAAAGAAAAATGTGAAACGGTCACAGATTTAAAAAAAAATTCCTGAAAGAACCCAAAAGGATTTAAAAAACCAAATAAAAGAGATAGAGGGGGGACAGCTAGATGGCGCAGTGGTTAAAGCACCGGCCCTAGATTCAGGAGTACCTGAGTTCAAATCCGGCCTCAGACACTTGACACTTACTAGCTGTGTGACCGTGGGCAAGTCACTTAACCCCAATTGCATCACTAAAACAAAACAAAACAAAACAAAACAAAAAAGAGATAGAGGGGAAAATGGGGGAAAAAATGAGAATGATGCAAGAAAAAGAGAGTCAACAACTTGGGAAAGGAGGAGCAAAAAAAAATGCTGAAGAAAATAATATTTAGAAAAGAATTTGCCAAAGGGTAAAAAAGGCACAAAAAATCAACTGAATAGCAGAACTCATTAACAAGCAGAATTAGCCAAATGGAAAAGAGGTGCAAAAATTTACTGAAGGAAATAATTCCTTAAAAATTAGAATGAGGCAAGTAGAATCTAATGACTCTGTGAGACATAAATAAACAATAAAACAGTCCAAAGAATGAAAAAAAGAGAACAAAATGGGAAATATCTCATTAGAAAAACAATGATTCTGCAAAATAGATCAAGGAGATAATTTACAAGTCAATGGACTACCTGAAAGGCATGATAAAAAAAGGAGGATAGACATCTTCTTTCAAGAAATTATTAAAAAACAAAAGAAATAAAAAAACATGCCCTGATATCCTAAGACCAGGGCATAAAATAGAAATTGAAAGAATCCACTGATCACCTCCTGAAAGAGATCCCAAAATGAAAAGTCCCAGGAATGTTACAGCTGAAATCTAGAGCTCCCAGATCAAGGAGAAAATATTGTAGGCAGCTAGGAAAAAAAAAATTCAAATATCATACAGGCACAATCAGTATAACACAAGATTTAGCAACTTCTACATTAAGATCAGAGGTCTTGGAACATGATATTCCCAAAGACAAAAGAGCTAGAATTATAACCAAGAATAATCTACCCAGCAAAACTGAGCATAATATTATAGGGGAAAAATAGATATTTAATGAAATAGAAGACTTGCAATAATTTCTGATAAGACCAGAGCTGAATAGAAAATTTGACTTTTGTGGGTTTTTTTTAATTAATTACTATTGCTATAGAAATTAGTTTAGGGTAAGCATATTATTATTTAATTAATATGATATACCAGTAAAGAATTGATCATGTGTCTCCCTAACTTCTCATGGTCTCATGCCGCAAGGTAGACAAAGCAAGAAGAGAGCTTCAGCATAGCAGTGTGACAGAAGATAAACCCCCAAAGACATACTGTTTCCCAGAGAGACAGTACATGGTCTCAAGGAGACCCAAGAGTTCAGAAGACCTATAAGCTAGAGAGCCAAGAGCACCAAGAGGGCTCCTGGCCTCTTCCCAAGATTTTTATGTTCTTTTTCTTTTTTGGTAAGTCAATTGGGGTCAAGTGACTTGCCCAGGGTCACATAGCTAGTACGTGTCAAGTGTCTGAGGCCGGATTTGAACTCAGGTCCTCCTGAATCCAGGGCCAGTGCTTTATCCATTGTGCCACCTAGCTGCCCCTTTTTATGTTCTTTTGATAGAGGTGAGTCATTATACATTGATCAAAGTTAATTGGTTAGCATCATTTATTCCATTGATTGACATGATTTGAAGGTGGTCCACATTAAAATGAACTTTACAGATGACATCAGGGAAAAAACCTTCACTGAAGTTGCTCAATGTCCATTATCTAGATGTTGTTGGATCCAATCAGTCCTTCACTGAGCTAGACAAAAGAGTCTATCTCTATTTCTTTTGTTCCCTTGGATTTGTCCCAAATAAGATTTGCTGAAGTTTCTCAAAAACTGGACTTTCTGGAGTGGGGAGAAGAAAGCACTGAGAAACTGATCTCTGGGTCCCCCCAAGAAATCCATTATTAATAATTATTTTCTCACACTTTCAAATAAATACAAGACTCAAGAGAAGCATAAAAAGGCAAATAGAAAAAAAATCATAAGGGATTCAATAATGTTCAACTGTTTACATTAGGACAGCAAGAAGGCATATACATGGACAGAGGGCATGGGTGTGAGTTGACTATGATGGAATGATTTCAAAAAAATAAAATTAAGGGGTGAGGTAGTATGGGATAAATTTTCTCACATAAAAGAGTCATGAAAGGAAGAGCTTTTAAGTGAAGGAGTATAGTAGGTAATTCTTGAACCTTACTCTCATTGGAATTGGTTCAAAGAGGGAATAACATAGATGCTAAGTTGGGTATAGAAATCTATCTTGCCCTACAGGGAGGAAGGAGGGGAGGAGGATAAGAGAAGAGGGGAGAACAGAAAGGAGGGAAGTGGTGGTCAGACGGAAAACACTTCTGAGGACGGACAGGTCAAAAGGAGAGAGAAAGGCAAATGGGGAAGACAGAGAGGAAGCAGGATGGAGGGAAATATAAAGTAATCATAACTGTGGATGTAAATGGGATCAATACACCTATAAAATGGAAACGAATCACAGTGTGGATTAAAAAACAGAACCCTACAAAATGTTGTTTACAAGAAATACATTGGAAGTATACACACAGAGTAAAGGTAAGGGGATGGAAAAGACTCTATTATGCTATAACGGAAATTAAAAAAAAAACATCAGAGGTAGCAGTCATGATCATAGCAAGAGCAAAAATAGATCTAATTAAAAGAGATAAGCAGAGAAACTACTAAAAGGTACTATAGACAATGAGGTAATATCAATATTAAATATATATGCATTAAATAGTATAGCATCCAAATTCTTAAAAGAAAAGTTAAATGAGTTACAGGAGGAAATGGACAGTAAAACTATACTAGTGGGGGGGCCTCAACTCTCCCCTCTCAGAACTAAATAAATATAATCAAAAAAAGAAAAAAAGAAATCAGTTAAGGAGATGAATAGAATTTTAGAAAAGTTAGATAGGATAGACCTCTGAATAAAACTGAATAGGAATAGAAAGGAAAATGCTTTTTTTGTCCTGGTGCTACATAGCACCTACACAAAAATTGGCCATGTATTTGGGCATAAAACCCTCAAGCAAGCAAATATAGAAAAGCAGAAATATTAAATGCATCCTTTTCAGATCATAATATAATAAAATTATATTGAGTAAAAGACCATGGAAACACGTTAAAAATTAATTAGAAACTAAATAATCTGATCCTAAAGAATGAGCAAGTCAAAGAACAAATCATAGAAAGAATCGGTAATTATATTAAAAATAATTACAACAATGAGATAGCATAACAAAATTTGTGGAATGCAGCCAAAGCAGTACTTAAGGGAAATTTTATATCTCTAAATGCTTACATTAATAAAATAGAGAAAGAGTAGATCAATGAAATGAGCATGAAACAAAAAAAAAATGAAAACCTAGGAAAAGAAAAAAAAATTAAAAGTCTCAATTAAACCTCAAACTAGAAATCCTAAAAAATCAAAGTAAAGATTAATAAAATTGAAAATAAGACAAACATCAAACTAATAAATAAAACTAGGAGCTGATTTTATGGAAAAAACACAATAAAATGGACACCAATGATTAATTTGATTTTTCAAAAAAAGAAAGAAGAAAACCAAAATACCAGTATCAAAATGAAAAGGGTGAATTCACTATGAACGAAGATGAAATTAAAACAATTATTAGAAGCCATTTCACCCAATTATATGCCAATAAATCACACAATCTAAGTAAAATGGATGAATATTTACAAAAATATAAATTGAACAGGTTAACAGAAGAGGAAATAGAATATTTAAATAACCCTTCCACGGAAAAAGAAATTGAACACACCATCAATGAGCTCCCTAAAAAACAAACCAGCAGAATCAGATGACTTTGTAAATGAATTTACTAAACATTTAAAAATAATTGATTCCAACACTACATAAACTATTCAGAAAAACAGGCAAAGAAGTCCTACCGAATTCCTTTTATGACACAGATATGGTTCTGATTACTAAACCAGGAAGATCAAAAACAGAGAAAGAAAACTATAGACCAATTTCACTAATGAATATTGATGCAACTTAAATAAAATACTAGCAAGGAGAATACAGCAATATATTGCAAAGATCATAAACTATAACTAGGTGGGATTTATACTGGGAATGCAGGACTGGTTCAATATTAGGAAAACTATCAGCATAAATGACCATTTCAATAACAAAACAAAAACAAAAAACAACCAACCAACCAAAATCATATGATTATCTCAGTACTTGCAGAAAAAGCTTTTGACAAAGTACAACACTAATTCCTATTAAAAATACTGGAGAGCATAAGAATAATTTGAACTTTTCTTTTTTTTTTCTTTTTGGGCAGGGAAATGAGGGTTAAGTGACTTGCCTAGGGTCACACAGCTAGTAAGTGTCAAGTGTCTGAGGCTAGATTTGAACTTAGGTCCTCTTGAATCTAGAGTTGTCCGGTGCTCTATCCACTGCACCACCTAGCTGCCCCAATTTGAACTTTTCTTAAAATGATAAGTAGTATCTATCTAAAACCATCAACAATATTATTTGTAATGGGGAAAAGCTAGAAGTTTCAATAAGATGAGGGGTGAAGCAAAGATGTCCATTATCACCACAACTATTCAATATTGTACTAGAAATACTAGCTATGACAGTAAGAGAAGAAAAATAAATGGAAGGAATTAAATAGGCAGTGGAAACAAAACTATCACTCTTATCAGATGATATCATGGTATACCTAGAGAATCAGCTAGAATTGAAATAATTAACAACTTTAGCAAAGTTACAGGATATAAAATAAACCTAAATAAATAATCAGCATTTCTACATATTACCAACAAATCCAGCAGCAAGAGATAGAAATATACATTCTACTTAAAATAGCTGTAAACAATATGAAATACTTGGGAGTGTACCTTCCAAGACAAATCCAGTAACTAAATGGATACAGTTAGAAAACATTTTTCACACAAATAAATTTAGAGCTAAACAACTGGATATTAATTGCTCATGGGTAGGATGAGCCAATATAATAGAAGTGACAATTATACCTCAATTAATGTACTTATTCAGTGCTATGCCAATCAACCCCTCTCCCCCCCCAAAAATTTATAGAGCTAGAAAAAAATCATAATGAAATTCATTTGGGAGAACAAAAGGAGGGCAGCTAGGTGGCAAAGTGGATAAAGCACCAGCCCTGGATTCAGAAGGATCTGAGTTCAAATCAGGCCTCAGACACTTGACACTTAGGAGCTGTGTGACCCTGGGCAAGTCAATCCTCATTGCCCCGCCAAAGGAGAGAGAGAGAGAGAGAGAGAGAGAGAGAGAGAGAGAGAGAGAGAGAGAGAGAGAGAGAGAGAGAACAAAAGGTCAAGAAAATCAAACCAATCAATGAAAAAATGTGAAGGAAGGCAGCCTAGCAGTACTGGATCTCAAACTATATTACAAAGTGGTAATCATCTAAACAATCTGATACTGGCTACGAAATAGAGTGATCAACAGGTGGAAGAGATGTAATCTAATACACAACACAGTGATAAATGACCATAGTAGTTGAGTGTCTAATAATTTCAAAGTTCCAAGCTTTTAAGATAAGAACTCACCATTTGACAAAAATTATTGGGAAAAATGGAAAGCAGTTCTAGGTACAGACCAATATCTCACACCATATATCAGGATAAGGTCAAAATGGGTATGTGAATAAGATATAAAGGGTGATATCATAAGCAAATTTGGGGACCATGAAATATCCTACATGTCAGATTTATGGATAAGGGGAAATTTTATGATTAAACAAGAGATAAAGTGCATTATGAGAAGTAAAATGGATAATTTTGATTAAATTAAGTTAAAAAGATTTTGAATAAACAAAACCAATGCAGAAAGCAAGCAAGCAATCAGGAAACTGGAAAAAAACCTTTTTTTTTTTTTAGTGAGGCAATTGGGGTTAAGTGACTTGCCCAGGGTCACACAGCTAGTAAGTGTTGTGTCTGAGGCCAGGTTTGAACTCAGGTACTCCTGACTCCAGGGCCAGGGTTCTATCCACTGTGCCATCCAGCTGCCCCTCTTTTTTTTAATGTAATAAATATTTTTATTTATAGTTTGGGGTTCCAATTTTTATCCCTCCTTCCTTCCCTTGCCTCCCCCCTCTCTGAGGTGGCAAGCAGATACAGGTTATACATGTATGATTATATAAAACATTACCACATACGGAGAGTTTCTCTGCTAAAGATCTAATTTCTTAAATACATAGAGAATTGAGTCAAATTTATAACAATATGATTCATTCTCTAATTGATAAATGGTCAAATGATATGAACGAGCAGTTTTCAGAAGAAATCAAAGCTATCTATAGACATATGAAAAAATGCTAAAAATCACTATTGACTAGAGAAATGCAAATTAAGACAATTCTGAAGGACCACTCCATACCTATTAGATTGGCTAATATGACAGAAAAGGAAAATGACAAATGCAGGAGCGGATGTGGGGAAATAGGGACATGAATGCATTGTTAGTAGAGTTGTGAACTGATCCAACCATTCTGGAGAGCAATTTGGAACTATCCCCAAAGGGCTATAAAAGTATGCATACCCTTTGACCCAGCAACACCACTAATAAGTTCTGTACCCCAAAGAGATCAAAGAACAAGGAAAAGGATATATATGTACAAAATATTTATAGCAGCTCTTTTTGTGGTGGCAAATGATTGGACATTGAGAGCATGCCCATCTATTGGAGAATGGCTGAACAATTTGTGGCATATGATTGTGATGGAATACTATTGTGCTATGAGAAATGATGAGCAAGAAGATTTCAGAAAAACCTAGACTTAAGTGGACTGATGCAAAATGAAATGAGCAGAACCAGAAGAACATTATACATAGTAACAGCAATATTTTACAATGATCAACCCTGAATAACTTAGTTATTCTCAGCAATACAATGATTCCAGAAAATGCCAAAGGATTTGTGATGAAAAATGCTATCTACCACCAGAAAAAGAATTTATGGAGTCTGGTTTTTTTTGTTTTGTTTTTTGGGGGCAGGGCAATGAGGGCTAAGTGACTTTCCCAGGGTCACACAGCTAGTTAGTGTCAAGTGTCTAAGGCTAGATTTGAACTCAGGTCCTCCTGAATCCAAGGCCAGTGCTCTTTCCACTGTGCCACCCAGCTGCCCAGAATTTATGGAGTCTGAATGCAAATTGAAGCACATTTTTTCCTTTCTTTTTCTTGGTTGTTATTGTTGTTGGGACTTTAGGGGTATGGGGGGGAAATCTGTGTTTTCTTTTGCAACATGGCTAATCTGAAAATATATTTTGCATGACTGCATATATATTATCTACATCAAATTGTATTCCTTCTCAAGGATGTGGCAGGGGAGGAAGAGAATTTGGAATTCAAGATTTTAAAAAAGAATGTTTAAAATTGGTTTTACATGTAATCAGAAAAAGAACCAAACCAAACCACCACCACCACCAATAAGAACAACAAAGTATCAAGCACTGGGAATAAAATTCAAGCAGGAAGAAAACCTCTGCCTGGCCTCAAGGAGCTTATTGTCTAATGAAGGAAGATAACATTGAAAATGTTGAGGGAGGTTATCAGGGAGGAATAGTTGCCCCTGGAATCTTCCTTAAATGGAGGTTCTGGGAGGAGCTATAGAGATGAATTATATATCTCTATATAGGTAGCTATAGAGATGGATTCCAGGGTTAAAGTCATGCTCCAGGGCTGAAGTGAAGAGCTGGGGCTTGGAAAGACTCCAGGATGGAGTACATTCTGGAGAGAAATGATAGATAGCACTGTCTATCATGAACTTTTGTTGTCATTTTTTTCAGTCATGTTTGACTCTTCTTGACCCCATTTGGGATTTTCTTGCTGAAGATAATGGAGTGGTTAGCCATTTCCTTCTCTAGTTCATTTTATAGATGAAGAAACTAAGGCAAACAGGGTTAAATGACTTGCCTAGCATTACACAGCTAGTAAGTGTCTGATGCCAGATTTGAACTCTTCCCAATTCTAGGCCCAGCACTCTATCCATTGAACCACCTAGCTGCTCCCTCTCATATACTATGTTATTGTAACTGGGGACTGACCAATAGGATTCTAATCCTTTGACACTATGCAGTCAACTATGTCTGGTGGTAACCCATGAAGATGCTTGGGAAGCCTGCTTCCAGAAATGCATGATGATGTGTGATAATGGGGTCCTGTTTTCCATTCAGAGCACATGCAGGTATTCTGTGACAAAGCAGTCACACTCTGCACTTTTATGGCAAAGAAAAGCCTTTTAAAAATTGGCTGCTGAGCTGTAACTGAGGGCATACAAAAGCCTCAAGTGGAGGAACTCAAGTCTCTGTCTCTTCCCTGGTGGCAATTGAGGAAAGAAACTGCTGGGGGTTGAGAGAGAGGGCAGACAGGGCAGGACAGAGGAGAAAGGGAACTAAAGGCGGGGAAAGGAAGATTCTTGCCTTGAAATGTCATGAAGCTGTGAATGCATGATGCTATCGTTTTCATTCTTTCCTTTTCTTAGGTGAATGAGTTCTTAGAATGAATTTGGCTATGATTGTGTGACCTTTGAAAGATTATATGAGCCTTTGATATCCAGAAAATGCAGTTGAAAGCAGAGTTTACTAGCATTTGGGCTTGGTTAGGGATAACTTGCTTTACTTTTTTAAACTTTATTTTTCATATGTGTGTGTTTTTTCTTTTGTAATGTGGCTAACACAGAAATATGTTTTTCATAACTTCACATGTATAATGGATATCATATTGCTTGCCTTCTCAAGGGGTAGGGGAGGGTCAGGAGAGAGAGAGAGAATTTGGAACTGAAAATTTTCAAAAATGAATGTTAAAATGTTTTTATGTAATTATTTAATTTTTATGTGTAATTGGGAAATTGAAATTTTTAAAAATAATTTTTAAAAAAGGAGTGACTCGCTTGATCTGGTCTATCAGTAAATTGACCCAGCCACTAAGACATTGTGTCCCACAAGCAAGGAAGCAATATATCCTTGCTATGACACACTTAGAAATGAATTTATTGGGAAGAATATTTTGTAGTCATTACTGTAAGTGTGAGCCCACTTTACCCAGGGATCAAGGTGAAGAAGGGGAGGAAATGTGCCTCCAGTCAACAGCATTAGAAAGATACCTCAGCCCCTCGGTGGTCCCCTAAAACCACAAGGGGGAGATGTAGCTCAGTTCTGGGACCTCACTAGCCAGTAGAAATTGGGATAAAGTGCTCAAGGATTTACATGTGATACATTGTATTTATCTAAGTGGTACAGCAGATACAATGCAGGGCCTGGAATCAGTATAATCTGAGTTCAAATGTGACCTCAGACACTTAATAGCTGTGTGACCCTGGGTAAATAACTTAACTTCTTTGTACCTGTTTTTTAGTTCCTAAAATGAGGATGATGGTAGTACCTTCCTCCCAAGGTTGTTTTGAGGATCAAATGAAATCCTATTTAAAAAATGCTTTGTAAATCTTGGGACAGCTAGGAGGCACAATGGTAGAGTGCTGGGCCTAGAATCAGGAAGACAGCTTCCTGAGTTCAAATCTGGCCTCAGACACTTACTATTTATGAGACCCTAGACAAGTCACTTAACCCTGTTTGCCTCAGTTCCACGTTTGTAAAATGAACTGGAGAAGGAAATGGCAAACTACTCCACTATCTTTGCCAAGAAAACCCCAAATGGGGTCAGGAAGAGTCAGACACAACTGAAAAACATTTTAACACACTCGCAAATCTTAAAGCAGAACATGAATGATAGCTATTGTTATTGTTTTCTATTTTTAATACATATATATTTATATTTATTCTCTTTATAGTTATGCTGTGTATATTTATAAATGCCCTTGTTGTCTCTCTCCTTAAAATGGAGGCTCCTTGGGGCCAGCTAGGTGGCACAGTGGATAGAGCACTGGCCCTGGATTCAGGAGGACCTGAGTTCAAATCTGGCCTCAGACACTTAACACTTACTAGCTGTGTGACTGTGGACAAGTCACTTAACCCCAATTGCCCATCCCCCCCCCCCAAAATGGAGGCTCCTTGAAAGTAGGGATTGTTTAATTTTTTTGTCCTTGTATCTGTAGCACCTCACAGTTACTTGTTGATAAGGTAGATTCAACTTGTTGATGAGGTAGAGGATAATGAAAAAAATTTTTTTGCATCAGAATATAAGGATATAATACAATTCAATAAACATTTATTAAGTACTTTCTATGTGTAAAAGTATTGAATCAGATTCTAAGATACCAAAATTTAAAATTCCCTGGCCTCAAAGAGCTTAAATTCCAGTAGAATGTATTCTCTAGTAGTTTAGTATCCTGCTCTAGATTAGGCACTCTCCCCTGGGCATAGAAGGCTTCTTACTGGTCCCTGTGCCTCCAGCCTCCTTCCTCTTTGATTCATCCTGGTGGCTTTTATTGATCAAATAGCAAATGTTCTCTTTGGTTTTGATAGCCCTTTATAACCTAGTTCCTTCCTACCTTTCCAATATTCTTGGAAGTTTTACATATAGGGGCCCTGATGTTGACATCTTCCTCTGAGGGTGCACCTCCATCTTCCTTGTCACTAAAGAAACTTTCTATGGTCCTCACCTTTCTCTGTTTGATCATCTTGCCTTTCTTTCACTTGACTTTTAGCTCCTTAAAGTGGGGCACTGTTTCCAGGCTGCACTATCCCAAACTTCAGGAGGTCACAGGTGGCATGATTTAAGGAAGAGCAGGTTCTTCACTCTCCTGACCTGTTCCCTGGTCCATAGATGACCCCAGACCAACTTGCTAATCAACCAGCTTTGTGTGTTGTGGTTGTCAGCTCCGGGTTTTGCTGCTCCAGGAATTGTCCTATGGCATTATTTGGATATTTTTTGGAGCAATCGTGTCATCAGTTTGAGAGCTCACTGCCTTTCCTCTGCCATCCTGGCTCCATCCCAGAAGTCCAACTAGAGAAAAGACGACCTTTCCAATATTCTTATTCTTTACTCCCCTCTATTCTAAAGTCCAGTGACTTTGGCCTGGACACTCCATCTCTTGACTATGTATTTTCACTGGCTGCCCCCATGCCTAGAATGTTCTCTCTTTTTTACTTCTACTTCTTGGCTTCCTTCAAGTTTTAGCTTAAATCCCACCATCTGCTAAGAAGACTCTCCTAATCCTTAAAGTTAGTGTCTTCCTATTGAAATTGCTTCTGATTTGTCCTGTACATAGCTTGTTTGAATAGTCCTTTGGATATTGTCTCCCCCCAATTAGATTGTGAGTTTCTAAGGGGCCAGAGACGGATGGATTTTTTTCACCTTTCTTTGTATCCTCAGCACAAAAATATTACACAGTCTAATAAATGCTTGTTGACCTGACTGGACATAGGAGGCTGCCAACTGCCTCCTGAGTTGAATCCTTAAGGCTTAGGAAATTTTTAGGTTTTCTATTGAGAGTGCCAACCTGAGGTAAAATTTAGAACTAGTTGCATACCAGTTTCTGTGTTGTGGAAATAGATCAGCATCCTAGACTCAAGTTCACATGGGCTTTCACAGAACAGCTGTCTGAAATACTTTTTGAACCTAAAGTAATCTGGGTCAATGTTGGAAGCAGTGACCTATGAAAGTGTCCCAATACTAATTCCATGTGATATTTAGACTATCCTGCCTTATGTATAATTTTTGATATTCATGTTTTCCTGAAAATCTTTTCAACAGACCTTTGAAAAAGGTAAAATAAAGTTTTATAAAGTTAACATAATAGTTGTTGAGGACATACATTTAAAGTATCTCACTAGAGCTCAGGATTCATGTTTTCTAATACTGCTACTTTTGAGGTTTGGGACCTAACTTGACCTACCTCTTTTATCCCTTTATAATACCATCTTTGGTGAGAAAATTTATGTTACTTCTGTTTAAATAATTTCCAGTTCATAATTTTTTTATGAGTCATTCACTCTTTATTTGCTATGCAAAGACTTTAATCATTTGAACATTTATCCTTTAATTTTTTTCCACTTGATATGTAATTCAAAATTCTTTATCAATCCTGTGAAGGTTAGGACAGATATTTATTTTAATATGGAAAGGATTACCAAGGTTCAGCCATGCCTACAAGCCATGGAGGGAATGCTTAGTAGAAGTTGCTATGGGATTTTTTTTTTTTCAGGGCAACAGGGGTTAAGTGACTTGCCCAAGGTCACACAGCTAGTAAGTGTCAAGTTTCTGAGGCCAGATTTGAACTCAGGTCTTCCTGAATCCAGGGCCCATGCTTTATCCACTGCACCACCTAGCAGCCCCTGGAAAATGTTTTTAACGGTGCCAAGACTCTAATGGGTGAAGACTTAGAAGGATGAAAAGCCTTTACCATAGAAGGTAATGGAACATTGAACATCCCCAGTGTAAGCTCTTTGAGGGCAGGAATTATTTCATTTTGTGTTGTACTTCCCTAGTACCTAGTATAGTACCTGGCAACCAATAAACTAGCATTTATTAAATTCCTACTATATTGAGCTCTTTATAATTGATCTATTCGTTGGATGTGGGTAGCACTAGAGCCTTAACCAGGAATTAATTAGGACAGGGGTCCCAAACCATGTCCAGTATAAGCAGGGGGAACACTGACCTCATTTTTCTTTTTTAAAAAAATATTTTAAAAATTTATTATTTTTATCATTCTTTTCTAAATTTTGAGTTCCAAATTATCTCCTTCCCTCTCTCACATCCCTTCCCCACCAAGTAGGCAAGTAACATTATCAATTAAACATGTGAAATTATGCAAAACATTTCCATATTTTAAAAATGCAAGAAAAACAAAGTAAGAAAATTATACTTCAATTTGGACTCAATAGTTCAGGAATTCTCTCTCTGGAGGTGGACAGCATTTTTTCTTTAGCATTGTCTTGATCAGAACAGTCAAGTCTTTCACAGATGATCATCACTACTGTGCACAAAAATCTGTTCTCACTTGATTTTACATCAGTTCATCTAGGTCTTGCCATGTTTTTCTGAAACCACTCCCCTCTTGATTTCTTACAGCACAATAGTACTCCATCACAATCACATGCCACAATTTGTTTAGCCATTCTCCAATTGATTGGCATCCTTTTAATGTCCAATTCTTTGTCACCACGAAAAGACCTGCCATAAATATTTTCTACATATGTGTCCTTTTCCATTTATCTCTTTGGGATACAGACCTAGTAGTAGTAGTATTGCTGGATCAAAGAGTAGGCACAACATACAATTCTTAAATTCTTCATACGGGGAAGGATAAATAGTGGAATAAATCTGGAGCCAGGAAACTTGGATTCTAGTCATGGCTGACTTCAGCTCTCTGGGCCTCAACTTCTTTGTGAAATCAGACTAAATTGAACTAAAGGATCTCTATCGTTCAAAGTATACATTTCTAAAATTCTAGTCCCTATGATCTTTAGGCCCCCAGAAGACCTTTCCCATCTAGCTTACTATACATTTTTCCTTCTTTAATTGTTTTTACCCGTTCACTTTTGATACAACCAGCAGATCAAGAAAAGGAGATAAAAGTCCCACAGTTCTTAAAATAATTAGGGCTGCTCCAGGGAAATCAAGGAGAAAACACGTTAACAGGCCCCTCCTCTGAGCTTCCCACCCGGGGATACCCTTTCGTACTCCCTCTTGTACTCTCACCCAGGCCAGTCTGGGCTCTTCCCTTCTCCTCCCTCCTCCCCTATAACACGTGCTCTGGCCGAAATGCTCGCTCCCTTTCGTCCCATACACTGGAGGGCTAGGGAGGGCGGAGAGATACCCGGACCAATCCCCCTCTTTCTTACAGCATCGTGGCCTTCCAACGCAGCACCAACCAATCAGCAGAGCCGTAACGTGAATTACTCCCGTCCTCTTTCTCTCTCCCCTCCCTCCTCCCCCCTCCCCCCCGCCTTCCCGTCTCCTCCCTCCTCCCTCCTCCCCCCTCCCCCGCCCCTCGGAAGCGGAGCTTGCGAGAGGGAGAAACTGGGGCAGAAGTGAAGATGGCGGCGGCGGTGTTGGTGGCGGTAGCGGCGTCTCGCCAGTGAGCGCGGTGCGGACTCATCTCCCTTCCCACCTTTTCCCCTACGCCCGACCCCCCCGTCCGCCGCCCCGCTCCAGTCCCCGGCGTCTCGGCAGCCCAGTCCCTCCCAGCACGTCTCTGGGCCATCTCCTCTAGCCCTCCGGGCTCACGACGCCCGCCCAGCCGCGGCCCCGATCTCGTCCTCGTCCTCCCGCCTCCTCCCGCACCCCCACCTCGCCCCCTCCCCGATTCTTAGTCCTCTTCCCTCCTCCCTCCACCTCCCACTTCTCCCCCCTCCCTCCTCCTCGTCTTCCTCCTCGTCCTCCTCCCCCCCTCGGCGCAGGGGGAGCTGCTGGCGGGTGGCTCGTCCGCCTGCTCGCCCGTCCGCCCGCCCGCCCGCCAGCCGGGCCGGCCGGCCCCGCACACACAGCCCGGAGGGGGGGGTGGGGGGGGAGCCAGACGACGAGGAGGAGGAGGAAGAGAAGCCCGAGGAGAGGAGGAGGAGACGGCCCCTGCGCATTTGGTTCCCTCCATTTGGGGGCTGGGAGGAGGAGGAGGACGAGAAGAGGGGTTGTTTTTTTGGGGGGGAGGGGGGGACGGGTTAGCGCGAGGGAGGTGGGGTGTCCTAGGGAGGAGGACGAAGAGGAAGCACCATGACGTCCATCCATTTCGTCGTTCACCCGCTGCCGGGCACCGAGGACCAGCTCAATGACAGGTAAGGGGGACGGGGGTGGGGTGGGGGTGACCCCCCCCAATTTACCCTGCCCATTTCTCCTCTGCCCTCCCATCTCTTCCTTCTCGGAAGGTGGGGCAGTGCGGCGCCACAGGGCCTGGGGGTGCTGGGATTGGACTGGTGGGGTGTGTTTTTTTGGGGGGGGTACACGGGGAGAGTAGGTTGTAGGTATCTTATTCTCTCTTCCTTCTCTTCCTCCTCCTCTTCCTGCCTCTCGGATTTAGGCCCTGTCCAGGGTAAAACTTCTGGTCTTGGGGAAGGGGAAGAGGGGATTTGGGGAGGGGGAACCGAGGGGCCTATTCCAGCCCCTCCATGGGAATCACTTTGAACGGGAGAGAGGGGAACGAACCCAAGCAGCCCCTTTCCTCAGGAGGAGTAGGTTGTAATTACTGCCGGGCCCAGGCCTGAGGAATCCATATTAGTCAAAGTTGAATTGAGACAGACAATGCGGATGGGGGATGGTGGAGGTGAAAAGGGAGGGAAGGTGACTGAGGAGTCCGGGCCTCGGGGGTGGCGGTGGGGGGTGAAGGGGGTGGATGAAGTGTGCCCTGGGTCTCTGGTGGCCTGGATCCTGGGGCCGGAAAGCTATCAGAAGGAGGGGAGATTGTAGGCTTTGGCCCACTATGGGAAAGGGGAGTAGCCCATTCGCAGTTTGGGGGGGGGCGATACTAGTGGGGGGAGAGGTTGGACAGGAGGAAACGCCATGATTATGATTATGATTATTTAATTTGAGCCCCTGCTGTGGTGAGGCATGCCGATCCAGTGAGGGGGTCGAATCCAAGCCAAGAGGGAAAAAGAGATGGAGGTGGTAGCACATCCCGAAATGGGTAGGCAGGCCCATTATCACCCTCCCAGGCCAGCCTTTTGATGTTCGCTTTTTCTCTCTTTTTTGGTCTCTCCCCAACATCATAGTGGGAGGAGTTTCCCCAGTTGTAATATAGCAGAAGAAAATATGCCTTGGTCTAGTGAAAACTCATCTATTGCTGCTTTTCTTAATCCCTGAGAAGGGTTGGGGGGGGGAGTTACATAGGTTTTGTTTTTAAAAATTGGACTGTGTCGAATTTGGATTCCTCATTTTTCTTGCTCCCCATGGCCTAGCTGATAAGATACAGAATTTCTGGGCTGCGTGTTCACTTTGAACCTAGGAAAACCAGGAAAAGTTCCTTCACTGTTGCAACAGAGGCTCCAAAAAGGTTGAGAAGAGGCCTCCATTAAATCCTGTCTTAGTTCTAACCCTGGTCTCAGTGTTTACAGGATCAGAAAGTAGGTCAGTTTAAGCTTTCCCCTGTTAGCATGCTAGACCCTAGATATACTTGTTCAGACCTTGGAAGGCCATATCGGACTGAAGTTGGGGAGTTACATGCAATTTTTGCCGGTGACCCGGTGACACAATTCGCATGACGCCCTGTTTGTCATGCGCTTCCCAGAGGGAGGAAGAGGCCTGCCGAACTTGCTGCTAAGAGATTGGCCTTCATTCTCTGTATGTATGTAAGCACTTCTAGTGTGGCCAGCAGCAGTTATTCAGTTAGAGGGCAAGATGTTTCATTTCTTAGGTAAAGATCTGTCCAATTTTGGTGAAGCCATGTTGTTGGTTAGTTTTTTTGTTTTTTCAAGGTTAAGGTAGGAAATTAGCCACAGTTGTCAGAACTTTCCCAAGGTGCTTATTTTGAATTAATTTCTTTCAGTGGTTCATATTTTAAATGTCATTTTATCAAGAAGCTTTTAAGGATTCAAAGGTACTTGGTAAATTTAGATAGTTTCTGTGAAATCAAGCCATTTGACAGCTGTAAGATTACCCTGTAAGTCCTTCTGATCTGTTTTTTATAAAGTCTGAAGCAAGGGGAGTAGAGAAATGGATGTTTTCTTGTATATATCTTAATTTGTATATTCCAAGAATTTTGAAACTGCTGTTTTTCTTGGAAAAACTGTAAATCAGCTTCTCAATTTTTTTTTTGTAGGAGCAAGTCCTTAAGTCGTTTATTTTTATATATGTGAAAAATGGATAAATATCTTGTTGATGTAATTATCACTATTAATATAACTAAGTAATAATCAGTATAAAAATTTTGTTGTTGAATATAATGCTGAGTATAGAAAATTGCATTTCACATGTAAAGAAATAGGTGATTAAAAAGGAAAGTAGATGTAATTTAAAGTATAGACTTTGTGTATTATTACATTATCTACAAGTCTTTAAAGATGTTAAAGAATTACAAGTGCTGTAAGTAGAATTTTTGAAAACCATATGTAATAGTTAGGAAAATACCTTGCTTGTGAATATTTTCTTTTTAGTTGCCAACAATGGGACTACAGTTATAACTATAGTTTTTTTTTAAAATATAGTTTAATTTTGAAGTATTTGACTTTGATGGGGAATATGTAGAGGAGAAAGCCTTTTGAGGCACATTTAACTGTCCCAGGCAAGTTTTAGGACCAAACATATTATTGTGGCATTGCTTTTTAAAATATGACACTTCAGGTATAAAAGACTTCTTTTAGATTAAAGGGATGCTTTAATTGAAAATACTTTTTTGATGGCTTAAGATAAATTTTTATCAAGGATGCCTTAGTGTTAGTTATAGAAAAGGACAGTCATTGATGGTCCATAATCTACTACTATGGTACTTGATTCTATAGAGCGAACATGTCTTAATAAGTCATATACTAAATTCTACATTGTGTATATTTTTTTAAAATACCAAATTTCTTGCTCTATTGTAAAGCAGAAAGGTTAGAGCTAATCATCTAAAAAAAGCTTTGTGGACCCTTCTAGCATTTGCCATTTCTGTTTCAGTTATAGCCTTATATTTGTTTACAAATCCATATTCTATGGATATATCTATAATAAGTTAGGTATTTTGCTTGGTCTATTCTGAAGTTTCGAGAATTAAGAACTTAATTAAGAATTAAGTAAGGAAAATTATGCCAAAATATTATTTTTTCTGATTTTCTGGTTTTGGTATGTAGTTTTTTACATATTGAAACAATATCTCAGACCATTTAAGTTCCATGGCAGATTTGATTAAAACTGCCCAATGAAATAGTAGGTTACCTCCCTGTCACTAGCACCTAAATGTGAGTTCTGGGTGACTACTTAGGAGTGGGTCTGGGGAATTGAAGTCCATCCTCTGGGATGCCTTGTACTGATATCCTGTGATGCTTTGAAGCCTTTCAATCAACAAGCATTTATTAAGCACCTACTATGTTCCATTTATTGGCATTGGTAAATGTTGCTGATACAAAGAACGGCAAAAATATAGTTCCCTGCCCTCAAGGAGTTCACAATCTCATGGTTGAGACAAACATGAAAATAACTTAAGCAAATCCTTGGGGTCGGGTGGGATGGTGAGGGGGGGAGAAGCTGGGGAAGCAGGTGCTTCAAGGTACTTATTTGATACCTTGAATTAGACTTTTCTCATTTATTGGTTTGGAGCTGTGTTCTTAATCCTTGGTTTAAGCCAAGAACAAATTGTAAATTTATGAGTGAAGTTCTCAGATCCCTCAAGTGGGATTCAGAGGAATAATTAGAAGTTTCTGCTTATTAAGCTTGAATAAAGTATAGATCATCTAATAAATTAGAAGGGTAATAAATAAGTACTTTAGAGATTATCTAATCCAACCTCATCATTTCACAGATGCAAAAATTGAGGTCTACAGAGGTTGTGACTTGCATAAGATCACAAGCTAGTCTTGACCGGCCAAATCCAGGAGTCGGAACCAATTCCAAACCTAATGTGGTCTTTTTGCTTACAAGTGCCTCTTTTTTGGAGTGTTTCTATGATCCTAGACTTCCCATTCAGTTCTCTGTGACAGTTTTGTAATTTAATCAATGAGTCAAGGATTAGATTTATATAATCCTTTTTTTGAAGAGTGGGATGAGATGTGAAAGTATTTGGGGAGGGGTAAAATATTTTTCTAAAGTGTTTCTATGACTGGGTTAAGAACAAAAATAATTTGTTTAAGGAATGCTGTTGATATGGATATTGGCACATGCCTAACTTCTGAAAAATCATTTAGAATTATAGTAACAAACATAGTGAAATTTCTGTTTGAAATACAACATGGAGTGATATTTCTTTTGGGCTGTGGAATGTACTGTTAAAAAATTTCTAATTTTTAGAATAATTTATAAGATAAAGAATTTTTCAAAACACCCATTTTAGGATGACAAGATTACATAATTTAGAGTTAAAAGGGATTAGAAGTCATCCAACCCAAATCCCTTTATTTTTATGGGTAAGGAAACACAGGGCTTCAAGGCAGTTTTGTCCAAGGTTAAGTGGCAGATCTGGGATTTTAACTCAGGTCCTCTGATTCCAAATTCAGCAACCCTCTTTTCCTAGTACTCTACAACGCCTTAGTATTTGGTACAGAATAGAATTTAATTAAAAAATAAAAAGGGTAGATTATATCCAAAGGATTTATTTACTGAAGTTTCAAAATGACCTTGTTTTATATAAGTCAATATCACTTTTAAGATAGGTTTACAATTTTTGTATAAATAGTATAAGCAATATATACTTATGGAAATACCTCTATTTCCAGTAATGTACTCAATTAAATTGAATATATTACTGGAAATGTTCATTTTTGCAAATAGAAGAGGAATACAGAAATATTTACTGATTGTCATTTTTAGGCTTGACTTCCATTCCTGGTGCTAGCTCACCTTTGTGTAGTACAAGGACTTAAAATTCAGAATTACATTGTAAGGAACAAATATAGGTAATTTCAGGTTTTAAATTACTGCCAAGGTAAGCTGGCCTTAGTTTCTGAAAAATTTTAGGGCAAAATGTGTAATCGTTCTTTCTACTTGCTAAAATCTTAGTTAAGATGATGCCTTTTTCTGTTAGTAAATAATGAAAACATTATCAATTTATTTAGTGCCTTAACACTCATTTTAGTGGTTGTGGTAGAAAACATGGACCTTTAAGGAGTAAATAAGGGAAGATATTACTTTAAATGGTTTCAGATATTTAGATGAATAGACCACCCACATGAAAAAATATTTTGAGGTCTTAAAAAGTTCCCAATTCCGTATACTAATTCTTATGATCTCCACTGCAAGGGAATTCAAAAAATACAATATACTAATTTTTATTTTAATATTTGTTTTCCTGAGATGAACTTGAGTTTGGACATGCTACTGGGTGTCCCTTGTTTAGGTAATTTGTTGTTTGTCCTTCGTTCTTGAAGATGACTGTGACAGATGTCATGACTGGCACTGAATTGGATTTAAGTGAGGAAGGGCTGTGCAAAGGCATCTGCCTCACTCTCTGCTCCAGAGCCATCTGAGTCCAGTGGCAAGATATGTTATTAGGTTTACTGGAGATGGCCCCAGATGTTTAAGGCAGTTGGGATTAAGTGACTTGCCCAGGGTCACACAGCTAGTGAATGTTTTGAGTCCTATTTGAACTGAGGTCCTCCCAACTTAAGGGCCAGTGATATATCCACTGCACCACCTAGCTGCCCCTTAGATAATTCTTGATACTTAGGCTGTATTAAAATTAAAAAGGGGATGATATGTAGCTTATTATGGGCAGCTTTGCCTATACTAAATATGTAGTTAATTATTGGCAGTGGATAGAGTGCTGAGCCTGCAGTCAGGAAGACTGGGTTCAAATTTAGCCTCAGACTTAATAGCTGTGTGACCCTAGGCAAGTCACTTAACCCTCTGCCTCAATTTCCTCAGCTGTCAAATGAGCTGCAGAAAATGGCAAACTACTCTGGTATCTTTGCTAAGAAAACCCCAAATGGGGTCACAAAGAGTCAGACATGACTGAAACAACTGAACAACAACAACCAAATAGGTAGTAGCCAGTAAATAAGCCAAGCATTGTTGTGAGATTAAATAAATTATATTGTGATAAGAGGTAATAGTTGTTATTCAACATTTCAGGGTGATATGCCAAAAAAATGGGGCCCAATAGCATTTAATATCTGATACTTTGGTATGGAAAGATGTTGACAAATCAGAACAAGTCTAAGAGAACTCAGGAATTAAGGAAAGTTGGTCAGGAGCAGAAAGATTAAAAAACAAGTCTAGGCTGGATAATTTATAAAGTGAAAAAACCAAATCCAAGTCAATTTTGTAATAAAAAAATAAAGATTGAAGGAAACAAGTGTGTAAATGCTAATAAAAAGGCATAAACAAAACTGAGAATACAAAAAAATAGGATTATAGCTGGGAATAATGGGATAAAATTAAGAAAGGAAAAATTCCTGACCACTTAATGATTAGGTTAGGGAATAGTTTCCAAAGGGAAATTTAGTCACTTGAGACTATTTTGAACTACATTGAAGGGAACCGTGTATAGTTTATATTTAAGAGAACACTTTTGCATTGGAGTATAGTCTTAAGCTTCAGTTAATTTTTGTATTAGAGAACTGTTTTTTTTTTAACTTAATATCTTGTTATAGTCATGTACTATATTAACTTGATAAACTGAAGTTTTACTAAATAAAATGCCCTTCCATCCTGGGGCCCCACATATTTCTCTGAACTGGGGGGGTTTGTTTGAAAATAGCCTTTTGGGTATGGTGAGGCAGCAAAGAAATAGTCATTGTTCTAGCACTGCCTCGGTGAGGTTGTAGAATCTCAATTCTGGGTTTCTGGTTCATATGTGACCTTCTTCAGAAGAAAGATAAAGGACTATTGGAAAACTTCTTGAAGTCCTTCTCTGATGCTTTGATTCTCTACAGTTTTTCTGCCTGTATTCTCCCACTGCTGGCTGGATTTTCTATTCTAGGTTTAACCTCATTGTGTGTTATTAGCAGTCACTTACAGTGCTTATATTACTATGGTTCAAAAGTTATGGTTTGTAGAGCCCTTTCAGTGATAAGAGTAAATCTAGTAGAAAGTTTTAAAGACAATTCAAATTAATCTGTGTCTTTGATTATGTCAGTAAAAATTTAGTTTTGTTCTAAACTGAACTTTGGTATAAACTACACATACCTTTTTTAAGTTTAGGTAAGAATTTGTTTTACACTGGCTTTTTTTTTTTTTTAAAGTGAGGCACAATTGGGGTTAAGTGACTTGCCCAGGGTCACACAGCTAGTAAGTGTTAAGTGTCTGAAGCCGGATTCGAACTCAGGTACTCCTGACTCCAGGGCCAGTGCTCTCTCCACTGTGCCACCTAGCTGCCCCTACACTGGCTTTTTAACAGAAATATTTTAGTAGCAATAAATTAATAGAAATGGTGGCAAATTAATTCTTAATGCACTTGAAGCATCTTCACATATTTAAAGTATAGTAGATATTGATATTTTCAATTTAGACTTATGTTGGTTTTACTTTGAAAAGAATCTTAATTTAGTTGCTGTTGTAATTTCTTGCTTTATTAAAATGATTTCAGTTTCTCTAGATGGTAGTTTTCTTGTTATAAAATGCCAAGAAATCTTATATCAGCAAGTAGAGAACTTTTTAAAAAAGACTTTATTTGATATTTCTTAATTTTAAAGAGTGAACTTTTACAAATATAGCCAACAGAAAAAAATTGGAATTTCAGTGAGAATCTGAATTGTTAGACATAAATTTTGGTAGTATCCAACAAAACAATTTAGCTTGAACACTTTAACAAAGAATTTCTCTACCTCGTCTTATATATGTCTATTTGTCTAGTCTTGGTGATATAAAGACTACAAAGTAACTAGGAACATGATTTTACAATGAGGCATTTTAAGAATTTGATGTTTTTCTTAATCATATATGGTTCAGAAATCTGTTAGACTTTAATTTTTCTAGTTTCATTTGTAAGGATGTAGTCCATTCTGTGGTGGTCTGGGAATTTTAAACTAAATGAGGTTTCTAGGCTTTCTCTAGAGTAAATCAAAACCCTGGAGGCCGACTTTGTGTGTAATAGGTAAGGCAGAGTTTGCCAGGGCATTTTCCCAAGTTAATTTGCTTTGCTGTTGGCGCTTAAAACATTACAGTGTGAAAAATGGCTTGTTAGTAGGTGCTATCTGCAATGATTTATTAGCCTTTAAGAAAAGAGCAAAATCTAGAATTGTGGAAGAAGTTAAAAGTTGAGCTGATGTAGAGAAATTAGCATTGAGCTATTTAAATGTTTAAATATTGAAACTAGTTACAGATAACTAAAGATTGCAGGTTTTTGACAGAAGACTGGGGGCTATGCATGTACTTGAGCTTGTACTTGTGTATGTCAGCTATCTGTCTCCATGGACCTCTCTGACCTTTCCTTGTGTGTGAAGTGAGAATAAGACTTGTACTGGCTAATTTACAGGGTGCTTGTGAAGAAAGCTATTTGTAAACTATGAATTACTACATAAATGTGAACAACTGTAAATCTTTAACAGTGATTGCTTTGTTTTACTCCTTGGTTCAACAACATATTTGGGGGGATGGTGACCTTGAGTTTTATTGTTGCTTTTTCTGGCAGAGTAAAAAGCTATTTTGTTGTTGTTCTGTGGTTTCCAAAAGAAGGTACATGACTTGACATTGCAGTTGTCTTTTCCAGTCCCTACAAGTCCTAAGTAATAGGTTGCTAGAATAAACTGATGCTAGGGCAAAAGTAATAGGAGGTAACACATGTATATTACTATATACACATATGTACAATATATTCATATATATTCTATAGTAATGACATTGGCATATTTATGACATTGGCAGTTTTGGGGGTTTTTTAGGACCAGTTCTCCCTTTCCTTTCCCCTTATGCAAAAGACTGTTGATAGCTCTTAAGAGTCAGTGTACTTTTGGGGCAGCTAGGTGGCACAGTGGATAGAGCACTGGCCCTGGAGTCAGGAGGACCTGAGTTCAAATCCGGCCTCAGACACTTAACACTTACTAGCAGTGTGACCCTGGGCAAGTCACTTAACACCAATTGCCTCACTAAAAAAACAAAACAAGTGTACTTTTGAACATGCACATTTTTCCATTATGGAAAGAAAAGAATAAGAACCTTTAGCATATTATTAAAAATATTTTTTCCAGTACCTTCTCTTTAGCTTTCTTGAGTGAAGTTGAGGCTAACTCAGTTGTCCTTTTTGTTTTTCCCCAATACCACTTCATTAATCCTAATAGGCTTTAAAGTTTCCAAAGATTTCTTTTTTGTTTTGCATAATGATTGCACTTTCCTTTTGTCCATTTAAAAACATTCTTTAGGAATGATAGGGTTTTTTTTTTTTTTGGAAGGAGGGACTTCTGATAGGAAGAATAGGATTATTTAAATGATTTTATGAGAATCAATCTCTGAATATGGTTGGAAAATATAATAACAATTAACTAAAAAAATTTGGACTTGTGCACTTAACTTTTAGTGGAGAGATTGCTGCTCTTAGCTGCCAAAGTATGGGTTTTCTTTGCAGTGTTAAAATGGCTTAAACATATTGTTTTATTTTATTGTTGATGGCAGATAGTGAAAGACCATGTGCCCAAATGGTTTCCCTGGTTTTAAACTATTTTCAATTTGATGTTCTATCACAGGGAACCACTATAAACATTAAGTCTGTTGCTAATAATGTCAGGTCTATTTTTTCTTCTTCCTTCCCCATAAGTATCTATGAAACTCATTCTATAAGTTAACACCCTTCTTGCCGGGCACAAATCAAAGACATGGGACCATTATCTGTCTAGTTCTGGGTCCCAGGAAAAACAGGATAAAATGTAAATTGGAATGTAGAGTAGAATGTAAATGAGTGAGTGGGGTGTAGAAGCTTTCATCTCTTCTAGAACTGATCAATGTGAGGAAGTGTGAGCTTGTAGGTTTCTTTGCCTGTCCTTTTATGTTTCCCTCTTTGATTAGTCATATAGTTGAATCATGGAAATGTGGGATAAAGAAACTTCATTTGCTGCTTCTTAGATGGTTGATTGTAATAGAAAAGAATGGCTGTGGAAATATTTACATTTCCTACTTGCTGAAAAGTTTTCTTTTCAGTAATCTTTTCGTAAAATTTTTTTTATTTAGAATTTTTCCCCACCTTACATGTAAAAACAAATTGTAACATTGATTTTTAAAACTCTGTTCCAAAATCTCTTCCTCCCTTCCCCCCTTAAGAACTCAAGCAATTTACTATGTTACACATGTGCAGTCGTGTAAAACATAGCAGACAAAAAAACTTTTCAAAAAGGAACTAACAACAACAAAAATATACTTCCATCTGTATTCAGATACCATCAGTTCTTTCTGTGTAGACGGATTGCATTTTTCATAAGTCCTTTAGAGTTGTCTTGAATCATTACATTGCTGAAAATAACTAAATCATTCAACAGCAGATCATCTTATAATATTGCTGTTATTTTGTATATAGTACATTTCACTTTGCATCAGCTCATGTAAGTCTTTCCAGGTTTTTCTGGTAGCATTCTGCTCATTTTTTTTTTTAATAGTAAACTACATTTTTATAGTACTTTAAAGGGAGATTTCTTTGCAAAACACCCATGAGGTTGATTATTGCAACAATAATAGCTAACATTTATATAGTACCTTATAATAACCTGACAAAGAATTTTCTTCACAGTAGCCCAGCAAAGTAATTACCATCATCCTCATTTTACATTGCTTTTGCCTGTACTTCAAATTTTTTCCCCATTTACTATTGATGTTTCCCTCCATCCTATTTGTGCCCCATGATATTTACTCTTTTCTATCTTCTTTTACCCTATCCCTCCTCAAAAGTGTTTTGCTTCTGACTGCCCCATCCCCAATCTGCATTCCCTTCCTTCACCCCTCCCTCCTTGTGCCCTTCCCCTCCTACTTTCCTGCAGGGCAAGATATATTACTATACCCACTTGAGTATGTGTTATTCCCTCTTTGAACCAGTTCTGATGAGAGTAAGGCTCATTCACTCCCCCAGTCATTCCCCATCTTCCCCTCCACTGCATAAGCTTTTTCTTGCTTCTTTTTATGTGAGATATTTTACCCCATTCCACCTCTCCCTTTCTCCCAGTGGAATCCTCTCCCCTGTTAATTTTATTTTAAAAATGTCATCATGGGGCAGCTAGGTGACACAGTGGACAAGTACCTGCCCTGGACACAGGAGGACCTGAGCTCAAATCCAGCCTCAGACATAAGACACTCAACAGCTGTGTGACCACCCAACCCTGGCTGTCCCCCACAAAAAAAAAAACCCACAAAAAAAACCCCCAAAATAAATGCTTTACAGGTATCATCCCTTTATAATCAATTCCCACCTGTGCCCTTTGTCTAATTTTATTCCTTTCAGCTGCTCTAATACTGAGTTCTTAAGAGTTAGAAGTATCATCTTCCTATGTAGGAATGTAAACAGTTTAACCTTTTAACAACCCTCATGATTTCTTTTTTCTGTTTACCTTTTTATGCTTCTCTAGGGTCTTGTATTTGTTTATTTTATTTTATTTTATTTTAGTGAGGCAATTGAGTTTAAGTGACTTGCCCAGGTTCACACAGCTAGTAAGTGTTAAGTGTCTGAGGCCAGATTTGAACTCAGGTCCTCCTGACTCTAGGACCAGTGCTCTATCCACTGTTCCACCTAGCTGCCACTCGGGTCTTGTATTTGAAAGTCAAATTTTCTATTCAGGTCAGGTCTTTTCATCACAAATTCCTGAAAGTCCTCTTTTTCATTGAAGTCCCATTTTTCCCCCTGAGGAGATTATACTCAGTTTTTCTGGGTAGGTGATTCTTGGTTGTAATCCCAATTCCTTTGCCCTACAGAATATCATATTCCATTAATGTAGAAGCTGCTAGATCTTATGTTATCCTGACTGTGTCTCCACCGTACTTGAATTGTTTCTTTCTGGCTGCTTGCAGTATTTTCTCCTTGACCTGGGAGTTCTGGAATTTGGTTATAATGTTCCTCGAAGTTTTCATTTTAGGATCTCTTTCAGGAGGTGATAGGTGGATTCTTTTAATTTCTATTTTGCCTTCTGCTTCTAGAATATCAGGGCAATTTTCCCTGACAGTTTCTCAGAAGATAATGTCTAAGCTTTTTTTTTTTTTTGATCATGGTTTTCAGGTAGTCTAATAATTCTCAAATTATCTCTCCTGGATCTATTTTTTTCCAGGTCAGCTATTTTTCCAAGGAGATATTTCACATTGCCCTCTATTTTTTCATTCATTTGGATTTCCAAAACTACTGATTGGGGCCTAAATCAGATTAAAATGTTAGTGGGAAATGTTTAATAAAATAAAAACATAATACAATATAGATAATGTGAATTTGTGGTTTTCTAAGTCAATATGTGGCCTGTTGGGAACTCTTTGAGTTTCACACCATTACTCCAGACAACTCTCTTAGACTAAGTTGCAGAGAAGGTGCCTCCACAAATTAGTACTAGGAGTTTTTTTACCTGGGAATTACTGAGAGGTCCTATATCTTTGTATCCTAAAGAACCAGTTAAGGTATAGCTGAGATTATCATCATCTTTTTGGAAATTTAGGCAGTAGAGAGCTGTATCCAAAGTTTCTCTGTTCAGTGCTGAGTAGCTGAATGTTATTTAAGTGTGTGTTTGGGACAGTAATAGGAGTTGGGAGAAGTACTTGGGATTTTTGTAGGACTGTCTTCCTTTTTTTCTTTACTGTTTATAGACAGGGATTTACCCTGCAGACTATTAGCATGTATGTCAGATCTCCATCTGCCAGGGGACACTAATTGGCATATAACCACTAGGATATGAGGCCAAAGTTGTCAAGTTGTCTTACCAATTTTTTGTAATAGTATTTTCTTTATTTAAAATATATTCCTCATAGTAAAATCAGCAAATATTTCAAAGCTATTTTAATATTCATGTTAAGTTTTAGTTGTTGTAGAATTTCATTTCCAATTTACAAAAAACTCCTTGTCATTCACTGAAACTCCATACATATCAGAATTTAGGTAGGCAGTATGCTGCATATATTTTGAAGTTTCATTTGAGCATTTTTTTTTCGTAGACCTATTGGGTATAAACCTTCTGTGGGTTTAATCTCTGAAGTCTGAGTTATATATCTGGGCTGCTGATCTTCTATCAGTAGGAAGAGTTTTCAGCCTAAGAGTTCTCCATACTGATGAAATCACAGGTCCAGACCAACATCTTTTTCTTTTGGGGTAGGGGGAGGTTTAAATCACTGTCAAAAGCATTCTCAACTCATTCTCCCTTGCCACTCTCAATGGTGAATAGGATTTAGAGAGACATGGGGTTTTCAGAATAGAGTGTTAGACTTGGAATTCAAGAAAGATCTTGGTCTAAATATTACCTTTGATATTTACTTGCTCTGTGAGATGGGCATATGACTTAATTTCTCAGATCCTCCCTTTTCGCCTCTCTAAAATAATTGTGCCTCAGAGTGGTTGTAAAGTTTGTGCGGTATTTATGTAAAAGGCTTTGTAAACTTGATAGTGCTTAAATATAATGTCAATTTTATCTTGTCCTTTCTAAGCTTTTAAAAGTCTTCATTTTAAGTTGGCTCATGATCAATTCTTATGCCCTATTAAGATAAGGTAAGGGTTTGGACACCCTCTTTGGACTCACACTGACTTCTTGGCTATCACCTCGTTGGTGAGGGTTGAAGTAGTTAGACCACAGGAGGTGGCCTCGTATCAAGGGGATTCTAGTCCTGGCTATGCCGTTAACCAGTGTGGGCAAATCACTTAATGTTTTAGGGATACAGTTTCCTTATTTGTAAAATAACAGGGACTATATGATCTTAAAGGCTTTCTAGCTCTTGTAGACTCTTAGTTCAAAGAACAAATATTTCTGCATTTGTAGACACTTTTATGTATTGCACAAGATTTATGATATGACTGGCCTTAAGTGATTTTTTTTTTTGAACTCTTGGTTCAAATCTATTGTTCCACATTTGCTTTAGTTCTAATAAGTTCTTGAGGACAGAACACAGGATTTTCTAAAACTTATTGGCTGCCTCTGTATTGTAGCTGGATAGAAGTTTCTTTAGGTTAAAGTTCTAAAGGCTAATGTACTTCACTCAGTTTTTAAAAAAAAAGGAAAGTAAAGTTCAGCTTAGTCAAACTAGCCTTTTAATTTGACTGAAAGTAAACATTTATTAGGAAATTTCTATGGGGGATAATTTATTATAGAAAAACATCTTATAACAATATGAATCTTTTCCTTTCGGCCAGGAGTTGTACTTCAGCATTAGATTTTTAGTCCTTTGAGGGAATTTTTTGTTAGAGGGTTTGTTTAAATTATGTCAAGGAAATGGCCTTAATTTGATTCTTTTTAATAATGGCAATATAATCCTTTCTCTTTATTTTCCTTTATCAGTTACCTAATTTGACTCAAAATTGCTAAGTAGGTAAGTCATTTTAAGAGTCAGGTTGTTTTTGTACATCATCATAAATTTCAGAATTTTAGAGAGCGTCTTGGCAACCAATTTCATCATTTTACATGTGAATAAACAGACCTAAGAGAGTTAATAGGTGAAGATTGTTGCCAAACTACTTAGTATAAAAGCTGGGACTAGAACTTGAATTAAACCAAGTTTGTTTTTGGGGAAGTAACGAGGCCAACATTTTTTCCAGTGTATTAAAACAGCCTATTTCTAACATCTTTTCTAAACTCTCTGCTGTTGATCCTTGAATCCTTACTTTGCAATGCATATTCATTTTCAAAGTTTTATGTTTTATTTTTGATAGATGAAACTTGGGAGTTTCATATCATTTGGAGATTTTTCATATTTTAGCCTTTCAGCATTTGTTAGCAGCTTAGTGGTATGCTAATACTATGAAAGTTTTGTGTGCTAGTTTCTAGAATTATAGATTATCAGTGATTGATTAGGTTGCTTAAAGCACTTGACCCATTAGGTCAAAGTTAGGAGTTTGATCCTAGTATTTCCAGCTCCTATTCAGTTAGTGAACATCTGTGTTTACAAAAAGAAATGAGCTTGGATGAATGAGTTCAAGTTTATCATCACTGATGGGGAAAAAGGAAGGAAAAAAGCTTGATCTATACCCCACTGGTATAATTTGTGCTGAAGAGTATAACGCTGAATGAAGGACAATACTTTTCTTTTCTTTTTTTTTTTTTTTTGGTAGGGCAGGGTTAAATGACTTGCCCAGGGACTAGTAAGTGTCAAATATCAGAGGTCGGATTTGAACTCAGGTCCTCCTGAATCCTGGGCCGGTGCTTTATCCACTGTGCCACCTAGCTGCCCCCAATACTTCTTTAATGAATTATATGTTACATAAATGTATAGTCTTAATGGTAAAACTAGAAGGAAGTTTGATATAGCCGGGCCAGTGACCATATGTATATTCATGTTATATTTTCTTTTATTGATCTGATCTCATACCTCTCTGTACTCCTCTATAAAGTATGACCCATTCATGCCCCCTCATATTCTATATGATTCTTGTCCATGTTCTTATATAAATTTCTTCATAGAGGATCTACCCAATGCACTGAAGGCCTTTTCCCAGATCTGTGTGTGTGTGTGTGTGTGTGTATACACACACACATACATACATACATACATACATACATACATACATGTATATAAAACAAACATTTTTATTTAAAGTTTTGAGTTCCAAATTCTATCTATTTTTCCTCCTCACTGAGGCAGTAAGCAATCAGATATAGGCAGATGTGGCTACCAATGTAACATTGGGTTGTCTGTCTACTGCTATCCCCTACTACTTGACCATTGTGTTTCTTTCCTATTGGGACATATAAAGACCTTGAAAATACATTTTATATTACTTGTATATAAGCCATCAGTAGTGATGTCTTACATTAACAATGTAATGGAGCCTAACCTTACTATCATCTTTTCATTACCCTTTCACTCATATACAGCTTCGAATCTTTTGATTATGTTATTCCTTGCTTTTCTGCCATACTGCATCATGGGTGAAAACTGGCATTTTAAAAAATGAGCTTTTACATTAGCAGCCTTAGATTATTGAAGGTACCGTGCAGTTTTCCATAAGTCAGTCAGGCTTCCTTCAATTCTGAATCCAGCTCATTGTCCAAATAGGCTACCTCAGTGGGCTGCTTATTATTCATTTCATGTACAGGCTATCCTTCATTGACTTGTTCTTGTGTGGATTGTTCTCTTAATTTCTTTAAGGACTATAAAATCTTTGAGGTTTGATGCAGTTGTCCCCTGTGATTTGTAAACAGGTGCATCTGGAATACTTTATGGTCTTTAGAAATCCTATGTTAAATTAGCATTTTGCTTCTTAGGACAATCCTGAATGACACTGGCAAACACATGTGGTAACTATTTTTCCTTCTTTCATCCCTTGCTGGATGTTAAAGCAAAGAATTGTTGAGCAAAGTTGCTGCTTTGCCTCTATCAATAAGTAAATCAGTCTTGGATTGATAGGACCCTGGAAGTAGAGCTAGAGAGACCTCAGGTCCCTTAGTTAAACCCTTTAATTATATAGATGAAGAAATAGCCCTATACCTTAAGTTACTTGCTTAACTGAAGCCAAGCTATCATAGGTGGTAATTAGCAGAGCTAAGATTTGAATTCTCTGACTTGAAATTCAACACTTGTTTGTTTTTCTTCCTTTATTATATGATCTTAATATGTACATTGGAGATGCCTTTAAAGTAGAGGTGACATGGCCATAAGCAAAACGCTCAAGTGTAACCTGAACCAGATTAAAATGCAATTAGCATTTGTTTAACAATAAATAAAAATATATGCAATATAGAGAATGTTCATTTGTATTTTCTAAGTATTCAGCTGCTGGGATCCATTTCTACTTGATCTTGACACCACTTCTTTAAAAGGTGCATTTTGCTATTTTGACTTATGTGGAGGTAATGGGAATTATCTAAGCCTTAGGTAACTTGTGTGATTGTCAGCATGGGAGAGAAAGGACCAAAGATGGGATAGGATGTTGAGGGTAGATGGGAGAAAAGACAGAGTGGTACTTTTTCGCTTTTTTTTTTTCTTCCAGGAGACTAGCCATTGCACTTAAATGATGAGAAAGAAATGACTGATGGGAGTTGGTATCTAATATAAATAGGAATCTAGTTAGAGAATGTATATTTGCCCTTGCTGAATACAACTCACGTGATTTAGATTGACTTCATCCTTAGGTATTTAGGAAACTGATGTTTCAGAGAAAGAGCCTGAAAATTATGGGCCAGTGAACTTGATTTCAGTTCCTAGGAAAATTCTAGAACTGCTCATTAAACAAATCATTTGTGAACATCTAGAAAGTGGGGCAGCTAGGTGTCTCAGTAGATTGTATCAGCCTTGAAGTCAGGAAGACTCATCTCCCTGAGTTCAATTCTGGCCTCAGATGCTCACTAGCTGTGTGACCATGGGCAAGTTTCTTGACCCCATTTGCCTCAGTTCCTCATCTATAAAATGAGCTGGAGAAGGAAATGGCAAACGACTCCAGTATCTTTGCCAAAAACAACCCCAAATGGGATCATGAAGAGTCAAACATGCCTGGAACAACTGAACAACAACAACAACAAAAAGTGGTGACTACAAAGAAAGGTTCATCAAGAACAATTCATGCTGAATTGTCCTAATTTCCTTTATTGACAGAATTATTAAACTGGTAGAAGAAAGGAATGCTACAGATATAGTTTATAGCTTTTACCCAACATTTTGTCAAACTTATCTCATACTGTTCTTATGGTGAAGGTAGAAAGATGTGGACTTGATGATCATACAGTTACATGGATTCCTAATTGGTCAGATGGCGGGATTCATAGTAGCTGTTTATTTCATTGTCACTGTAGCAGATATCCAGTTGAGTATTTCATGGATTGAAGCTTAGATCTATGCTGTTAACATTTTTATCAATTTTATCAATGACTTCGATAAAGGCATAGATGCCATGTCCATCAGATAAGATAACAAAAGCAGGGAGGACTAGCTAATAAACCAGTCTTAGAGTCAGGATCCAAAAAGATTTTAACAGGGTAGATCATGGGACTGAATCTAATGAGGTAAAATTCAGTAGGGATAAATATGAAGTTTTAAAATCCAACTTTGCAATCCAAGGTATGGGAGGCATGATTAGAAAACAGTTTGTTTGAAAACTATTCCAGGGACTTGCAAGCTTAGGAAGGTGTGGCAGTCAAAAAACTAATGTGATTTGTGGCTGCATTGAGAGAGGTATATCTTTCAGGAAGAGAGATAGTTTCCACTCTTATTCAGCCTTCATGAGAACTCATATTGTGGTTAAGTTCTGAACACCACTGTTGAGGAAGGACATTGAGAAATTGAGTATCCAGAGAAGGCCAGTCAGAATGGTTAAGAGCTTTGTTTTCATGCCTTTTGAAGATTGAGTGAAGTAGTTTAGACTGGGAAATACTGAGCAGGAACAGGATAGCTTTGTCTTAAGGTATCTCAAGGGTTGTGAGGGATTAGACTTGTTCTGTTTGTTTTCTTATTTTGTTCTTCTAGGGAAGGCAGAATCAGGAGCAATGAGTAGAGTTATAAAGGTACAAAGTGGACTTTATTTGCCTTAAGAGTTGGTGGGTTTCCCCCTTTGGAAGTTTTCAAGCAAAATAAATAATGGATGACCACTTGTTGAATATTTTGTTTTTAGGTTCTATTAGATGCCCATTGGTGTCTCTTCCAACTCTAAAATGTAATTTTTCTCTATTCTAGAAAAACATTTGCAAAAACTCTTGTTTTCTTTCTTTTTTTCAACTTGAGAATTCTAATGAGAGGCATATTTCTATTTTAAAAGATTCTGATTTTAAACATCAACTGAAATGAGCATTAGTAACATAGAAAGAGTTGTGTATGAAACTGAATCTTTGTTATGTATAGCTTGCATTTCTCTTAAGTATATAAATACATCCAATGTTACTTTCAAAGCTATTCTACATGATTATGATGCTTTCTCTAAATTTTTTTCTTTTCTTTTTTGGTGGGGCATTGAGGGTTAAGTGACTTGCCCAGGGTCACACAGCTAGTAAGTGTCAAGTTAGGGGGCCACCTAGCTGCCCTGCCTTTTGTAAATTTCAAAAACATTTGTGACCCTCTTTGCCTTTTTGTTTGTTTTTGTCATTCAGCTTCTTAGTTCTTTTCTCACATACTTCCCTCATCAATAAAAAAGAAAAAAAAACCCTCTATATAACATTCATACATGTTTGTATAATTAAAGGGAAAAAAAAGATTTCTACATTGGCTGTATCTGAGAATGTATCCATATACAGTCCCCAAAGAATTTATTGGATTTCATAGAGGTAAGAAAGCAGACACAGGATTTGATAGTTGTCTTAATGTTAGAAAATTATTAATACCATTCATTGATGACTCTCTTCTTTCAGAATCTTCTAGAAAGTTTTTTGAGGTTAGTGATTTGTTTATTTTTGTCTTTTCATCTTCATAATCTCAGACTAATGCTGTACCTCCTAACTGGTTTCTTCTTACCTCAGATCTTTCTCTTCTCCATCTCTGTACTGATGATTCATAAATATCTATCCTACCCTAATCTCTCTGTTGGCCTTGATCTTCCATGAGAATGCCAATGTGATATTCTTAAAGCAAATGCCTGACCATGTGCTTCCATTTGCTTTTAGGATCTGGCCTGTATTTCTAGGCTTATTGCATACATATTACACTCCTTGCTTGCTTTTCTTCTTGTACAACCTTCTGCACAAGCAACTGTCTTCCATGTCTGCAATTTATTCTTTTTACGCCCATGCCTCCTCCATCCTCAGAGTTCCTACTTCTATCCCAGCTATGTCATCTTACCTTTTGTGGCTAAACTCCTTGAAAAGACTGTTTACACTAGGTATTTCCACTTTTTCTCCTCTCACTTTCTTCTTATAGTCAGTTACTTCCTTACAATCCAGCTTCTGACCATATCATACTAACTGCTTTCTCCAAAGTTACCAATGATTCCTTTAATTGGCATATCCAGTGGCCTTTTCTCAGTACTGATTCTCCTTGATCTCTCTGTAGCCTCAGACATTGTTGATCATTCTTTCATTGGTAACTCTCTTTTCTCTGTTTTTGGGATGCCTTTCTTTCCTTGTTTCCCTTCTATCTCTCAGACCCCTCCTACTTAGTCTCCATTACTGGATCCTCTTCCATACATACTCTAGCCATAGGTGTCCCACAGAGTTATGTCCTGGACCCTCTTCTATTCTCCCTCTATACTACTTCACTTGCATTTAATTATTATCTATATACTGATAATTCTCAAATCTATACTGTGTTAACCTCTCTTCTGACCTTGATCTCACATCTCCGACTGCATTTTAGATATCTCAAACTGAATGTCCAGTAGACATCTTAAACTCAACATGTGTATAACAGCGCTCATTATCTTTTCTCCTAAATCCTCCCCCTGTCATACATTCCCTATACATAACCAATCTGTTGCCAAGGCCTGCTGATTTCACCTTTGCAATACTCTTTCAATACACCCCCTTCTCCTGATTCTGCTGTCACTGTGGTTCAGGCTTTTTTCATCTCATTCGTGCCTGGAATATTGCAGTAGCTTGCTGGTGTTTCTTCTCCCTTCATCAAGTCCCTCCCTACTTTCTAGTGGAATTATAAGTGGAAAAAGACAAACTAGTGAGGTGTTGCTATGATTATAAAGTAACAACTGAATTTTTTTTCTTTTGTATGTGACTTTTATAGAACTGGAGATGTGATCATAGCAGAGACATGTTTATAGCATGTTTTAATTTGTGTCAGCAGTATTTTTCAAGGTTGGTTAAGTTTTGTGGTAGCAGACATAATGAAAAGAAATGTTTTGGTGTAAAAAGTAGTTACTGTTGTTTAACTTTATGGACTAATACATAGTTTTGTGTGAAATAGAGCAGATTGGCAAGTGAGACGAGTAACCTACTGAAAGAATCTCAAAATGATGAAATGATATTAAGAGTAAGAGTTTTCACTGGCACAGATGGTTTAAAGAAAATTTCATCCATGATGATGCATGGAATGGTTGCATAATATTACATCCTTGGTACCAGAGAGTATTTTATAAAATACCAAAGAAACGTTTCCTTCAGTGGTGAGTTGTGGGAACAATGGTTAAAGAGGTTATTCTAGGTTGTTTTTTGTTATTGTTTTTTTGTGGGGCAATGAGGGCTAAGTGACTTGCCCAGGGTCACACAGCTAAGTAAGTGTCAAGTGTCTGAGGCTGAATTTGAACTCCCATCTTTCTGAATCCAGGGCTGGTGCTTTAAAGAGTTTATCATATGACGCAGTGGATAGAGCACCCACCCTGGAGTCAGGAGTACCTGAGTTCAAATCCAGCCTCAGACACTTAACACTTACTAGCTGTGTGACCCTGGGCAAGTCACTTAACCCCAATTGCCTCACTAAAAAAAAAACAAAAAACAAACAAAAAAGAAAACTAAAATATTAGCAAAAGTTCAATATTGTCATAATTTGAATACTGAACAAAAACGGCAAAGAAAGCATTTGCTCCTCTTATGCTTTGAGGAGGAGCTGGACAAAGCATAAAATTTTTTAAGGAAAATAGTAAAGAAACAAAGAAGAGAATTGAAAGCTAAACTTTTTGTTGTCTATGTTTTTTCACATTGAATTTAATATGGTAGTAATAATTTTCCTGCTTGTCTCCTGAATTTCTTCTGCTTATTTATATTACAAAAAAGTTACATTGGAGTTCTTTTTGCCCTTTTCTTTTATATCACTACCACTGTTCTTCAACTCCCTTCATACTCACCTCCATGCCCCCCTTCTTCTTCCCACATATTCAACCATTTGCCAAATTTTTCAGTTTTCTACCTCCAAGTCGTTTTTTACAGACCATCTTTTTCTTGTTGCTTACACAGCCAACATCTTAATTCAGAATCTCATAATCTCTAGCTTAGTGGACTATTGCAATAGCCTCCTAATTTTAGGGCTCCCTGCTTTGTCTTTTTTTTTTTTTTTAGTGAGGCAATTGGGGTTAAGTGACTTGCCCAGGGTCACACAGCTAGTAAGTGTCAAGTGTCTGAGGTCGGATTTGAACTCAGGTCTTCCTGACTCCAGGGCCAGTGCTCTATTTACTGCACCACCTAGCTGCCACACTGCCTTGTCTTTTATACACTCTAATCAATCCTTTACCCAGATGCCAAAATGATTTTTCCTTAATCATTAGTCTGACCATGACTTCTCCAGTGGCTCCCCATTGCCAGTAGGATTTAAAAACAAAACAACACTAGAAACCCAAACAATTTGTTTGGCCTTTCTTTTCTCTACTTCCTTTTCTTTCAATTTTTGCTAATTTTTAAAAGAATTTTTTTTTTTTTTTGCTGTGTACACAGAACATTTCAAGAAAACCTATATAATAAAAACTATGGGGGCAGCTAGGTGGCGCAGTGGATAGAGCACTGGCCATGGAGTCAGGACTACCTGAGTTCAAATCCGGCCTCAGACACTTAACACTTACTAGTCACTTAACCCCAATTGCCTCACCAAAACCAAACAAAACCAAACTATGCACTGTTTTCAAAGTTGCCCAGGTTTTCTTTGCTTCCTTCTTGATTTTCTTTTGTTCTCTACTGTACACTTTTTACTTTATTCCCACATTCTCCTCAAGAAGGCTACAATTAAGCTTGGATATATGTACATATGCATAGGTATTTATAAATATACACATATATACAAATATATACTCATCCACATATATGTAAGACCATACTATGCTTATTTCCACCTGTCATCTTCTCTGAAGGTGAATAGCATAAGTCCAGGTCTTTCCATGTTTTTCTATATCAACCAGCTCATCCTTTCCTACATAACAGCAATATTCCAACCTAATCACATCTTATCTGAGATTGTCTATGAAAGATTTTCCCCTCAATTTTCTTCATTCCTTCCATTCTAAAACATGTTTTATTTATACAAGAAAATGTTAATATAAAGTAATCAAAATTATCCATTCTGCACTTCAACAATGCTCTCACCTTATCATTTAAGGTCTGATACTGCTGAATCTACTTCCTTTTTTCCCTGATTTCTTTGAAGTTCCTGACCTTTTGTTCTTCCAAATGAATATTATTTTTTCCAACTCAATAAAATAATTTTTGATTAATTTGATTGGAATGACTTTGAATAAATTAGGTAAAATTTTCATTTTTCAAAAATTATATTGGGCTTTATCTATCCATAAAATACTAGTACAGTTATTTGTATCTGATTTTATTTGTATAAAAAGTGTTTTCTGTTTATGTTCATATAGTTCCTGTGCCTTGTTTTGGAAGATATACACTCAGGTATTTTATACTGTCTAGTTATTTTAAATGGTCTAAAACAATATTGAATACTATTGCTGACAGTGTAGTTTCTCCATTTTTCTCCTTTAATTAAATCCATTTCAACTTTAACTTTGTCTGAGATCATGATTACTATTCCTGCTTTTTTTTACATAATAAATTCTACTCCTGCCCTTTATTTTATCTTTGTGTGTATCTCTAATTTTTGTTTCCTGAAAGCAGCATATTGTTGAATTCAAATTTTAATATGCTATCTTTTTTGGGGGTAAATTTATCTCATTCACATTCTAAGCTACAATTACTTGTGTATTTTCCTTTCCTATTTTTCTTCACTATCCTCACCCTTTTCACCCTATCTCTCCTTACTTCTCTGCCTTACTTCTACCCACTACCTTGTCCTCTATCCTTTAAACTATTCAACCTTCTAAGAGTCCCTCCTTTTATCCTCTACCCCCACTCTATCCCCTTGACCTCTTCTTTCTCAATTTAGTAGACTTTTATACCCTTCTAGATAAATATTATTCCCTCTTTTAACCCATTCCTGTTGAAAATAAGGTTCCAGCACTACTCTCCCCCTACTAAGTTCTTCTGTATCAATTTTTTCTTTTATGGCTCATCTCATTTGTATGAGATAATTACTTTTTATATCTTTCCCAGTTTTTTAAAATCACCCCATCTCATCTTAGCCAACCCGTTTCTTTTTTTTGTTGTTGTTGTTTTGTTTGTTTTTTGTAGGGCAGTGAGGGATAAGTGACTTGCCCAGAGTCACACAGCTAGTAAGTGTGTCAAGTGTCTGAGGCTGGATTTGAACTCAAGTCCTCCTGAATTCAGGGCCGGTGCTTTATCCTCTGTGCCACCTAGATGACCCCAACCCTTTTCTTTCAAACTACCCAAATAATAAGTTATAATAGTAGTACTATTGGGGGGGAGTGGGGCAACAAGGGTTATGTGATTTGCCCAGGGTTACACAGCCTGTAAGTGTCAAGTGTCTGAGGCTGAATTTGAACTCAGGTCCTCCTGAATCCAGGGCCAGTGCTTTATCTACTGCACCACCTAGCTTCCCCCATGAGTCCCTTATAATTGGTCTTTAATGTTTACCTTATTTCTCTTGGATATTATATGTTGAATTTTCCCTTAAGTTCTTTTTTTGTCACAAAAATCTGAAAGTCTTTCAATTTGTTAAATGTCTTTTTTTTTCCTATGCATTATACTTAACTTTGATGGGTCATAACCCCAGTCAGCTCTTTTGCTCTGTGGAATATAATATAATAATACCTGTGGTCCTTCAATGTACTCTTTTTTTTTTTTTTTTGGCAGGGCAGTGATGGTTAAGTGACTTGCCCAGGGTCACACAGCTAGTGTCAAGTGTCTGAGGTCAGATTTGAACTCAGGTCCTCCTGAATCCAGGGCTAGTGCTTTACCCACTGTGCCACCTAACTGCCCCCTTCGATGTAGTCTTTATTGTAGTTCTGTGGTATTTAATTTTTTTTTCTTGTTGCTTCCAATAATTTCTTCTTAACCTTGGAGCTTTGAAACTTGGCTATGATATTCTTGTAAGTTTTCTTCCTGGGATTCCTTTCAGGTGGTGATCGATAGCTTTTTTTCCTATTTCTGCTTTGCCTTCTTGTTCTAGAACTTCAGGACAATTTTCCTTGATAATTTCTTGTAATATCGTAATTTTCATGTACTTTGGTTATTCTTATATTATTTCTCCCACAATCTGTTCTCCAGATCTGTTCTTTTTCTGATGAGATGTTTCATTTTCTCTTCTATTTTTTCATTCTTTTGGTTTTGTTTTATGATTTCTTGGTGTCTTAGTTTCCCCTAGCTTAATTCTATCTAGCTTTCAAGGAATTATTTTCTTAGTTAAGTTTTTGATTCTCTATTTCAAGTTGGTTGACTTCATAATTTTCTTTTCTTTTTTTTGTTTTTGTGTGTGTGGCAATTGGGGTTAAGTGACTTGCCCAGGATCACACAGCTAGTATTAAGTGTCTGAAGTCAGATTTGAACTCAGGCCCTTCTGACTCCAGGGCTAGTGTTCTATCCACTGAACCACCTAGCTACCCCTTGATTTCTTAATTTTCTTGATTTCCTTGGATTGTTTTTTTTTCTTCGAATTTTTCCTCAGTCTCTCTTGTTTAATTTTAAAGTTCTTTTTGACTTCTTCCCAGAACTTTTTGTGCTTGGCACCATTTGATGTTTCTCATTGAAAAAGGAATGGCTTTTTAAGCTATTAGCTTCCTCTGAATGTGAACCTAGATCTTCTCTATCCCCATAGTAACTATCTATATTTGGGTTCTTTCTCCATTGTTTACTCATTATTTATTTATTTTCGTTTTATTTTCCTTTTAGCAGTTATTTTCTGAGTTCTGTCTTGGGGCCCAATCTTGGGCTCTCACTCCACTCCTCAGCCACAACTAGGGTGCCCAGGCACATTGTCCCACGAATGTTCTTGCTCCCTGTGGTCCCTCTGGTGACTCCAAGCTACAGCTGTCCTCCTTGCCTTGGCGATGAAACCTGGGACTGTGCTCTTTCTTGCAAGTGCCCACAGCCAACAGGGTCCTCACCCCTTGCTGCTGCACTCACCCAGTGTGTCCTAGCTACAAATATGTATTTGTAGGCATATGTGTTATCTTATATGAGAGAATACCTGTATAAGCTCTTTGTGGGCAAGGGCTATAATATTTTTGTTTTTGTATCTACAGTAGTACTTATAATCAGTGCTTGTTAATTTTTTTTTTCACTTTAGTAATCTCTGTGCCATGCTGCCTCTCTTTTTTCCCCAGTAAGTTTTCTAAGTTCCTGACTGTTTAGTTAGGAGATCTGAAAGGAAGTGTAAGAAATGATTGCATTATTTCTTAAGTTTTGGATATGCAGAGAGTAAGAGAAATTCATCGTCATTTTCTCCTATTTCCTCCTTCCTTCCCATCAGGCCCTAGCATTAGAGGTTTGGAGCTGTTTGATACTACTTCCAGGCACGTGGTATCATTGTAGGCTACATCTGGCACGTGAAGTTGAAATTCAACATTTCTCTTAGGAACATTGGTTATAAATGGCAGTTAGGTTCTCTTGTGCCTATATATCATATACTGATTGAAGCCTTTATTTTCCCACCCTCAGTTGCTAGTATTCCTTCTCCCTCATTAGCTTGTATTCATTTTGTATATATTTAAATACACATATGTTGTTTCCTTATTAGAATAGGGGAATCTTTGGGGGCAGAATGTATTTCATTTTTGGCTTTGTATCCCCCACATAGCGCCTGGCACTCAGGCTGTATTTAAATTTAAATGCTTGTTGATTATTGATTAAGTATACTTTAATGGACCTGGTCAGAATGTTGACAGTGAGCAAAATCCTTCCTGTGTCTGCCATTGTGGCCTTAGGCTTGCTAATTTCTGTGAGTCAGTTTAGTTCTCTGTAAAGTGAAGTGTTATTAGGTGATTTCTAGGGTTGCAGCTCTAAAATGATTCTGTAGATGTAAATTGGCTGTGGGCTAGTCTGGGGATTAAGCATTTTGTAATAGTATTTCAGAGATTCTGTTTTCATATTTCAAACAATTGACAGTTAAACAGTTTGGAAAACTTGAGAACTGCCTATACTGAACTATGCCATAAGATTATTTTTTTTAACCTTTTTAGTTTATCATTTAATACATTGATTCTCTTACTTTTAAAGTCTAGTTAGGGGATGAGAGAAGTAGGATATAAAAAAATGTTCTGGTCATGCATGGACCTAAGTCTATTTTGCAAATTCTTAAAAAAACAATTTTCTTATTATTAGACATGTGTACTATTTTCCTGTTTACTTTTTTGAATGAAGCTGGAAATATAGCTGGTTGTGCTTTAAAGGAAAAGGGTCTTTCTGTTAGTAGAGTAATAATGTTCTGGTGACATGAACATCTCTTTGAAATGGCACCTATTTTTGAAATTTAATCTGCTTTCAAGAGAAGCTATTTTACTGGTTTAAACTATTATTTTTGGCATTGCAGGAGTTCTGCTCCTGTTTCAGTTTAGAAGAAATAGAAAAAATATATATTGATTGCAAACTAAAAAGGATTTTTTTTTCTTTTCATTCATTCATTTATTTATTTATATTCATTCATTCATTTATTTATTTATCTTTTTGGTGAGGCAGTTGGGGTTAAGTGACTTGCCCAGGGTCACACAGCTAGTGTTAAGTGTCTGAGGCTGGATTTGAACTCAGGTCCTCCTGACTCCAGGGCCGGTGCTCTATCCACTGTGCCACCTAGCTGCCCCTTTTCATTTTTTTTTTTTTAAGTGAGGCAATTGGGGTTAAGTGACTTGCCCAGGGTCACGCAGCTAGTAAGTGTTAAGTGTCTGAGGCCGGATTTGAACTCAGGTACTCCAGACTCCAGGGCCGGTGCTCTATCCACTGCGCCACCTAGCTGCCCCTACCTTTTCATTTATTTTTAACATTCATTTTGAAAAAAATCTGAGTTCCAAATTCTCTCCCTCTTCACCTCTCCCACATACATGTGGAGACATCACATTCATAATTCATCTGTTCTCTTTGGAGGTGGATGGCATTTTTCATCATGGATCCTTTGCAGTTGTCTTGGATCATTGTATTGATGAGACTAGCTGAGTGGAAGAATATTTTATGGTTCTAATTTGGCAGTAGACTTTCATAGCTTTAAATATATACTTGGTATTTTTGGTGATATATTTTATCAAGTATCCAAACTTGTGAATGATAAGCCACCTATCTTTCAGTCTCTTAATCTGTGAATTTTAGAGAGCAGGACCAGATGGTTTCTGTGAATCCGTGATTATTGCTGAAGAGAGTGAGTTTAGAAACTTACTTTCTTAATCAATTCTCCAATGACCATGTGCTATATATGTTGAGTAGTTTGCTTTTGGGAAAGAAAACAGGCTTTTTGATGATGAAGGCAAACATTTGTATCTGAGTATTTATTGAGTTTAGCAATGTACAACTAAGTTTAGCATAGGGTATGTGTTAGGTCATTTACGGTTAAAACATTTTCATATTTTTAAGTAAGTATTTCTTTCAGATCAAAAATTGGGAAAGGCTAGACTATGCAAACACTAGACTGAAAGAAAACCCACTCAAAATGAAAACAGTATGTTAAGATCCAAATGTTCAGGAATAAATATAATAGTAATTCACACATTTACTGTACTTTATTAATTATCAGAGTGCTTTCCTCACAACAGATGTGTGAGGTAAAAGTGATAATTATCAAGTATCTACTGTTTGAGGAACTGTGCTACCAGTTCGGGATACAAATAAAATTATTTAATAATACAATAATATACTATTATTATTATTCTTTTACAGTTGAGGAAACTTGGGACTTGATTTCCTCAAGCGACTAGTTCAATATCCATAACCAATAAGTGGCCATCCAACTTTTAAGTCCGATATTCATACTGTGCTGCTAATGTACTCCAGTACATTATTTACAATTTATTATTCTTTGTCATGTGTTGTGGAAATATTATCTATCTTAGGAGTTACTAAAATACTGATAACTAAATTACAATACTCATCACTTTATTAAGTCCTTTGAGATCAGATCATGTAGAGATCACTTCTACCTGGAAGACTCAAGGAAACCTTATAAGAAGTAACATTTCAGGGGCAGCTAGGTGGCGCAGTGGATAAAGCACCAGCCCTGGATTCAGGAGGACCTGAGTTCAAATCCAGATTCAGACACTTGACACTTAGCTGTGTGACCCTGGGCAAGTCACTTAACCCCAATTGTCCCACCTTAAAAAAAAAAGTAGCATTTCAGTTGGGCCTTTAAAGGATGGGGAGGGGAGGGAGTGGGTTGAATTGGAAGAGGGTGGCATTTATATAAGAGAAATTAGAAATTGGTTTTTTTTTGGTTTTTTGGTTTTTTGCGGAGGCAATTGGGGTTAAGTGACTTGCCCAGGGTCACACAGCTAGTAAGTGTTAAGTGTCTGAGGCTGGATTTGAACTCAGGTCCTCCTGACTCTAGGGCCAGTACTCTATCCACTGCCCACCGAGCTGCCCCAAGGTTTTTGTTGTTGTTGTTGTTTTTTTTAGTGAGGCAATTGGGGTTAAGTGACTTGCCCAGGGTCACACAGCTAGTAAGTGTTAAGTGTCTGAGGCTGGATTTGAACTCAGGTACTCCTGACTCTGAGGTTGGTGCTCTATCCACTGCGCCATCTAGCTGCCCCAAAGGTCTTTGTTAATGTAGAGATAGCTTATGTAGATTAGGGCAAAGCATTTAGAGTTGTTCTTATAGAGCCAAAATAACTAAATTTTGTTCTTGTTGAAAGCCTAAAATACTATATAAATGTTTATTATTATTCTTGTTCTCTTGATGGAGTTCAGATAAAAATGAGACTAAGCCAAGTTACTATCTTATATTTAATATTCTGTGGCTTATTGAACAGGTAAATAGCTGTTTTGTTTTAAATTGAATAAAAATTGACACAAGCTCATTATGATGATAATATGGTCATTTAAGGAGATTAACACATATTTTGACTGCAGATTGATTAAAATAATTTATATTGTTACTAATAAAATTTTTAGTACTTAGGTGACCTTTAAGTTAGTTTTACTTTGCTTGTAGGCTTTGTTGTTGTGGTGGTCTGAATCCAATTCAAAGACTATAAAAGTGTAAGCTGCTCTATGATTGCTTCAGATTAAATAATCATTGATATTTAAGATACAGGTTTTTTAAATTGCCAGGAACTTTGTGTTTATGAAATATTCTAAGTGGATAAATATTATTTTTAAAATGGTTAGGCTCCTGGGGGTGAGAATTTGTGTGTGGTTTTGTTTTGTTTTTAATTTTTTTTTAGTGAGGCAATTGGGGTTAAGTGACTTGCCCAGGGTCACACAGCTAGTAAGTGTCTGAGCCCTGATTTGAACTCAGGTCCTCCTGAATCCAGGGCCAGTGCTCTATCCACTTCACCACCTAGCTGCCCCTTGTGTGTGTGTTTTTTCACCTTTTGTTGATTAGCCCTGTTTACTTACAGCAGCATCATAGAAAATTTAATACAGAAAATCACAGAAATTAGAAATGGACAAGGACAAGATAACTTATTTTTATCTTTCTAAGAGAATAATAGCAAAAAATAATAAATTATGTTTGACTTTAACTATGTGTTCATTTGATATGTGTGCTTTTGTGGTAGGAATTCCTACTACCACAAACTAACCAAATGTAGTTCAGAATTCTGACTCAGCAGAAGTTAGAAAGCTATTTAACTTTCTTGTTCTTTCTTGCCCTATTTAACTCCCTTTCCCCAAAGCCAAACAAAATAGAACACATACTTTTTCTTGATGGAAAGGAATTTTATCACTTAGGCCAAGTCCTATTCTTAAATAGATTATTGTTATTGTTTGAACTTGCTGTTTCATGCTGAGAGGAGTAGATTCTCAAGTCCTTTATTTGTTTATTGACACATTTGGCTTATTAAGAAGAGTACTTATAGCTTCTAGGTCCTAGGGGAAAAAGAAATTTCTAAAAGAGACTGAAATAAATGGAAAATTGACATAACTCAGGTATTATTTGAAAAACGAAAGCAGGAGTAAAGGAAGTCTTTTATAAAGTAAGGGTTCATAAGAATAGTTTTCGTTTGAAATAAAAAACTTCCCTCAAACGATATGTTTTTAAAAGTGGCCTCGCAGCCAGCTGTTAGTGTTGCTTTTTTTTAAGAGTCTACTGATGGTTTATAGGCTGGTTTCATGTATTGCCATTCTCATACTGTGGTATCTCTTTTTGTTTTATTTTGACTGATTGATATTATACTTAAAATTTTATATTTCCTTAGAAGCAATGACAGTTTTTTTCATTCTGATCAATTTTGTTTTGTACTTTTTGTTTATGTTTGGGTATTGGCTACTGGGAAAATAAGAGATGTTTTGTGCTGCAAGCAAACCCTTTACCTAAAATAAAACATTTGTAATCTCTGATTTCTAGTGCAGTTCTCCCAACTCCTAACACAAGCTGAAAACCTTTTTCATCAAACATGTAGGAAATAGGTGAGCTTGATGTAAACTGGAGAATCATCAAATAGTTTGAAAATGTAAGAGTGTGTGTGGGGGTTGGGGTTTCTCTGCTTACCTTTTTTTTCCCCCTCAGTGGTTCCCTTTGAGAAGTAAAAAGAAGTTTGTTTATACTTCCTACATCAGTCTGCCTTTATATTACTACTTATAGCCAAGTTTCCTAAGAATTTGGCTCTCAGAGCTGAGAAGTTCTTGTGTGGGTTAGGCTATCTTGGAGGAGGTAGAGAATATAGATTTTATCTAGTTTTTTCTTTTAACTATCTGTGGACATACTAGGAGGAATTTTTGTTTCTAAATGTTGACTGGTAAGTTTTGGATACTGTAGTCACAAGGTTGATGTGTAATGTGTTATTTCCTATTCTTAAATAGTAAAGAAAAATGAGGAAGGAAAATTGAATGTCTTGAAGAAATGCCCAAAACATTTTGAGTATACTTTTTTTTTTTGGTGAGGCAATTGGGGTTAAGTGACTTGCCCAGGGTCACACAGCTAGTAAGTGTTAAGTGTCAGGCCTGATTTGAACTCAGGTACTCCTGACTCCAGGGCTGGTGCTCTATCCACTGTGCCACCTAGCTGCCCCGAGTATACTTATTGAAAAAACCCTCAAGTCATAGATTTAATTCAAGATTTTGGCAAAATTTGCCTAGCTATTCAAGTTGGATGAATATTTATGAAATGTTTTTAAGTGGACAAATGTTATGTTATTTTTAAAATGGTTAGGTTATTTTTAGTGTTTGCATGTATGTTTGTTTTTCTCCGCTTCAGTTAGCCCTGTTTACAAAATCTTATTAAAGGAAGTAAATCACAGGAATAGAATTTGTGTAGAGACAAGATATCTTAATTATTTCTGTAAGGGAATAATTGCACAAATAATAAATCATTAGTGTTTGACTTGAGACATGTTTATTTGATATGTGATCCAAAATTTAGATTTTTCAGACTTTAGTTTTCTTTCTGGAGTGGTAACCCATCAAGTGTATTTATCCTTGTTTGATCTTTGTTGCTAATCTTCTTTAGAAAATGTTGTGGGTATTAAATTCAATCATATTTATGGATCTTTGGGGGTGAGTCTGATATGTGTATGCTAAACTACATATTCGGTGTTTGATATTTTACTTGATAGTTGTGGTTTTTTTCCTTCACAATAGTGACATATGAATAGCTATGTTTGCAACTGTACTAGCACCAGATAACAACTGTCATGCAGTATATAATTTTCACTGTTGGAATTTTGATACAGGGAAGTGGTGAACTTTTCCTAGGAAAAAGCGCCATTGCCAAGTTTCACAATTCCACAGGTACCCTGTCTTTTAACTCCATTGAAGTTGGCAGGTACTTAGTTCTAGTAGCTCTTTCCTGCATGGCATGGACATTGTGCTGATTTTGCTTTTGAGCTTTAATCTATTTTGACTAGCTTCTGAGGTGCAGCACTTGGTAGTAGAAGAAAAAAAGGATTTTCTGTTAAATGATGATCTCAGCAGTATATCTTTGCAAAATGTCTTTGCTATATTGCTATTATTGTGAGCTCCCTTTCTTGCCTTACTTTCCTGCTTAACCATTCTTTATCAAGGTCTTTATACTAGGAGTTGGTTACTATACCTCCCCTACTAGCACCATTATCACTTTTGTTAATTTCTCCTGTTACTGTTGATTAAAAAACTGTTAAGATAAATGGTACAGGACATATAAATGGTTTAGTTATGATGGAATTTTACCAAAATGAATGGATTGCTAGGATCAGTTCAATAACTTTAGTACTTCTAGGAACAAATAGAAACTTAGCTCTTCATGACCATCCTAGCTCTAGCTTATTCACTTTCACACACTTGACTGTCCAGACAAATTATACTTCTTGCTATTTCTCACACATAGCACTCTGTTTCCTGTATCTCTGCCTTTGCACAGACTGTCCCCAGTGCTACTAGAATTCCTAGATTCTTTTAAAGCCCAAATCTTTCCTAACCCTCTAAGTTGGTAATTTTCCCCTTCACTCCCATTGCCTTGTATTTATCTTACATTTTTGTATACACGTACATATTTTATCCTCTGATAATGATTTTGAGGCGAGGGGTGGTTTTATTTTTGTATCTCCAGAGCCTTGCATGGTGTCTGGCAGAGTAGATGGCTTAATTAATGTCTGTTGATTGAGTGAATGCTACTTGCCTTTTCTTAGTGAATTACACCTCCATGCCCTCCCCCCAATAAGGTAGCTAATGAGCCCATAGTCACAAACTCTAAGCCCCTGGATCTTTCTGTTACTTAAGTGTTTGTTATATGAATGTGTGTGTGTGTGTGTGTGTGTGTACATGTGTGTATGTATGTATGTATGCATGCACACATAAATATGTTTTCTGGTGTCATTAGGGGGCAAGATAAATGGAGTTGATAGGTTAATTTTTCTCTCTTTTTTTTTTAAAGTGAGGCAATTGGGGTTAAGTGACTTGCCCAGGGTCACACAGCTAGTAAGTGTTAAGTGTCTGAGGCTGGATTTGAACTCAGGTACTCCTGACTCCAGGGCTGGTGCTCTATCCACTGTGCCACCTAGCCGCCCCTTAATTTCTCTTTAATGGCAATAAAAATGATTTTTATTTGTAATTGACATAGTGCTTTTTAGGGTTGTCATAGTATTTCATTTTATCTTAACTGAATAAAGTTGGTAGTACTGTTATGGTGAAACAGTCTGAGAGTTTGAGATTTGCCTATTGTTGCACTATAAGGTAGAGTCTTTTCTGACTCGGTCAGCTATCTCTGCACTACCTATATTTCACTGCTTCTATAAAAGAGCATGGGAAGGTTTTGTTTTGGTTTACCTCTCCCTCTTTCATGCTGTACAGAGAATGTGGCCTTTAGACAGAGAGGAAATGAGAACATTTATTGTACAGATTTATTCTTTTAAAGAATTTCATAAAGCCATATTAAAGCACTATTATTTCAAGCCATGAGTTGGAATATAGACATGAAAGAAAACTCATTAGTTGGCAACTTTTGATCAGCTAGACCGTATTAAATTTGACCTGTTACTTAGCTTAGCACAACGACCGGCACATAATAGGTGCTTAATAAATGTTAATTGAATTGAGTGTTACTAGCTAAGGAAGTGAGTGGGGGACTGGACTTGACATGGTAACTCATTTCTAACAGCATGAACTAAGAATATTCATCCATTTGCACACAGTGTGGTCTAATAACAATTTCTGTTCTGGCCACTGTTTTAAGGTAACAAGCTTTGTAAATGCCAAGTTTTATTTATCTGTAAATATTTATTGAGTAGAGTCTGGTCCGTTTTGCTGACTCAAACTCTTGTGCATGTAGTGTTGATCCCATCCCCTCCTGTTTTCTTTAACATTGTTTCTATAATCACCTCCCTCCCCCCTTTCCCTAATCTTAATTTTCTAATTATCTAGTGGCTCTTTTCTGCTACCTACAAATACATTCATCTCTCTCCTCTTCCCTTGGTGCTCTCCATCCTTAAAAACTCTGCACTCTGAGATTACTCTGTATTTATACTGTATCCTGTATGTGCAGTCTTTTTGGCACCATTTCTCCCATTAGAATGTGAGCTCCTTGAAAGCAGGTCCCTATTTTTGCTTTGCCCATTATTTATCACAATGTCTAGTACATAGTGCTTAATAAATGCTAACCAAATGACTGACTGATTAGATAATGTAAATTATAGTACAGTACAGTTTGTGATTGTGATAAGTTAATACAGACTTATATAAAGTCCCAAGTATCAAAGAATGTCAGAATTGGAAGGAATCTCTGAAGCCTTTTCAGTCCAATTTGTATCGAAACAGGAATCCTCTCCATAATGTCCCTAATAAGTCCTTTTACACCTCCAGTCAAGGGAAACCTTTTGCAGTTATCCTGTTGCAACCTCTTCTACTTTCAGACAGCTCTTAGTGTTTTCCTTAAATCAAACCTACTTTTTGCAATTTCAACCAGTTTTCTACCAAGTTCTACCCTAGGGGGCCAAGAAGAATATATCTGTTCGTTTTTTCACCTATAGCCTTTCTACTACTTAAAGAAAGCTGATGTGTCTTCCCTCAGGTTTTTCTTGAGGCACAACATCCCTAGTCATTTCATATTTCATGGCACAGACTTATCAATCTTAGATTGATAGCTAGAAAGTACCTTAGAAGTTATCTAGGAAAACCTCTAAGTTTATAGAAGAGGAAACTTGAGTTCAAGGGAGGGTAAGCTATTTACCTGCTTGAGGAGACACAGATTATCACCTAGCCCCTCTATCTCTCAATCTAGTGTTTTCCACAATACCACCTTTTTATTCTAGTCACTTTTCTAGTTTGGGTCTTTTTCTAAAATGTGATGCCTAGAACCTCACACCATCTAGATGCATTGTACCTATTAACTTGTCTGAAGATTAGTTTAGCTTTTCTTTGCTTTTTTGGGGGAGAGGCTGTTTTCATTTTGCTGATCATTGAACTTGCAATCATCTAAAATTCCCAGCATTTTAAATAGTATTATGCTTTTCCTTTTCCTCTACTTCTGTAATTTATTTTTAGGGCCCATGTGTTTCGGACTCCAGTCATTATAGAAAAATATAAAGTAATATATAACTTCAGAGAAGAGGGCAATTACTTTGGGATGAATCTGTTCAGGAAGGGCTATTGAGAACTTGATTTGGGCTCTGAAGAATGACTTTTTTTTTTAGGCTAAGGAAAAAAGGTATTTATCTAATAAGGGGGCAAAGGTTTGAAGTCAGAAATTAGAACTGTTTGTAAGGGCCATTGAGCAGACTATTTGCCTATAGAGGAATATTTGTAGTGGGGAGTAGTGGGAGACATCTAGATTATCTGGCATTAATGTTTAAAATAGATTAGAGCAAAGCTTTGTAAACTGTGGATTAACTGGATGTGGGGGTCGCGGAAAATTTGGCAGTAAATGTTTGATTTGTATACCTATTTTATATAGTTTAAAAATGCTTTATCAAACATGAGACTTGCTTGCCAAATGGCTAAAGATGGTTGCCAATAGTAACACCAGGTGAGAATGCAGACTTGTTTGCAAACTGTTACTAAGGATGATGATAATTATTGTAATTTCTATAGTGCTACAGAATATATAATTATGATGATAATTTTTTAAGCAGTTGAAGGTTTGCAGAGTGCTTTATATCATATCCTTTGATCCTCAGAACAGGCCTGGGATGATGTGGTTGTTATTAATAACACCATTTTACAGATGAGGAAATTGAGGTTGAAAGAGATAACTGATGTGCCCAGGGTCCCACAGGTAGTGTCAGAGACAGAATTTCAACTCAGAAATTTTATTTAAATAAAATAGGAATAATTTTCTAATATCACCTTACTTGATTCTCACAAAACCCTGGGAATTAAATGTTATTGTTCCCATTTTATGTTTATGTTTGAGGAAGCTGAGGCAAACAGAAGTTAAGTCACTTGCGTAGGGTCAAACAGCTAATAAGTGTCTGAGCCTGGATCTGAACCAAGATTTTCTGACTCCCATCTGCTGCACCTCCCAGTTTAGGTGCAGTCCAAGAAATCCAAAGACCTGTATGATCATGGAGGATATTAGAATGGAGAAGGGCAAATATTACCTTAATTTTCAGTTGCTTCCTAGCAAAATTTTTTTTTTTTTTTGGTGAGGCAATTGGGGTTAAGTGACTTGCCCAGGGTCACATGGCTAGTAAGTGTTAAGCGTCTGAGGCCAGATTTGAACTCAGGTACTCCTGACTCCAGGGCTGGTACTCTATCCACTGTGCCACCTAGCTGCCTGCCTAGCAAAATTCTAAAACGATTCTTGGTGAACTGAGTCATGGTGACTTCATAAAGTCATGTCGTACTAAACTAACCATATTGATTTTTTGGACAGGATTAATATAGACTGATAGAAATAGTATGGCATGATGGATAGAGTACTGGGAAGATATGTGTTTGTCTTCCTTTTTTTTTTTTTTTTGTGAGGCAATTGGGGTTAAGTGACTTGCCCAGGGTCACACAGCCAGTAACTGTTAAGTGTCTGAGGCCAGATTTGAACTCAGGTCCTCCTGACTCCAGGGCTGGTGCTCTATCACTGCACCATCTAGCTGCCCCTGTGTTTGTCTTCTGCATTTATTAGCAGTGCAACCCTGCAAGTTACCTAATTTGTATGTATTTTATATAGTTCCCTAGGACTTAAAAAGTCATACTAGGTTGTTCTCAATGTTAGTAGAATTTCCACACTGGGAAATTCACTATATAGTTTAGATTTGTGGGTATAGTTTACCTGGATTTCAGTAAATATTTGATAGAGTAGGTGAAGAGATATGACTTAGATAATAGTGCAAGTATGTAGATTTGGAGCTGGTTGAACTGTTGTACCCAAAGAGTAGTCATTAATTGGGTACATGCCAGCTTAAAAGGAAGCTTTAAGTAGGGTCTTCTGGGAACCTGTCTTTGTCTAATATTAATTTGGCCAAAGGCATAGATGGATTGCTTATCAAGTTTTTAGAACTGAGAGGGGAAGATTAATCAGTCAGTAAGCACATATACAAACAGTGAAACTGTTGTTTCCTCAAGGAACTTACATGTGAACACTAACAATAAGGTATATATCTAAGATAAGCACACTGGATAGCAGAACCATCCAAAAAGAACTTGCCAGGCTATAAGAATGGACACAATCTACTTAGATTGAATTCATTAGAGATAACTGTCAAGTTCTTAACTTGGTTTCACAAATCGTAGAGATATGGGATATAGAAGACATTACTGGACTGGATTGGATTCATGTGTAAAAGGTCTAGGGACTGCATGTTCAAAATGAGACATTTGTGACAAGTTAACTGTCAAGGCTGATGTGTTGTTATGGCTGGATTGAGAGGTATACTGTTGAGAATGAGGAACGTGATAGTACTGTATGCTGCTGTGGTCAGACCTCATCTTGATTGTTCTGTTGAATTTTGAGTATTGTATTTCAGGAATGTTGTAGATAAACTAGGGCTATTCCAGAAGATGTTGACAAGGAAGACGAGTGGATGGAACACTAGTATTGGTTGAAGGAGCTGGGGGTGTTTTGAATGGAAAAAAAGATAATATGGGGTACATGATAACTATCAAAGTATATGCTTTAAGGATAGTCATAGAAGGGAAGAGATCAGACTTAACATGTTTTGCCCTAGGGGGGCAGAACTTGGAATAGTGGGAGAAGATTTCGATTCCGTTTAAGGAAAATGTTCCTGACTTTGTTCCTGATATTGAGTTGCCCCAAATGGCCTTAGGAGGTAAATCCCCTTCACTGGAGGTCTCCATGTGGAACTGGATGATCATTTTTCAAAGGCATTGTAGAAGGGGGGTTGCATAGAAATTTCTCAAAAGAAAAGGAGTCTCAAGTAGAAAAAGTTTAAGAAGCCCTGATCTTACTGTGTATGCCAGTGGTTCTCAGTTGATGTGCCATGGCAGAGTTATAATTACCTGTGCATGAATGTGTGGAGTGTTATAAGTCGTATACAATTTACCCAGATTTCTCACAATAGAGAATAATATTGGGCTAGGAGCAAAAGTTTAGGAAACTGAATGTGACTCAGAAGTAGGTCTTATGACAATCATTTGCTTGAAGGAATGCTTCAGGATGCATTACCTCTTTATCTCGCTTAGGCGCTGGAGTGTTGGCTAGTCTTTTAGGTCATAGCTGGAAAGGAGTCACTCTCCAAGTCCTAATGCTTTACATTTTATTTTGTATGCATTCCATACTAATTGATAATGTGGTAGAGGAACAGAGAAACTTGAAACTAAATGAAACATCTTTGAAATGATAATGTAAGTCGATGTCAGTGATTCCTTTTACAAAATGGTGTGTATATACTTTTTCAAGACTTCCATATGATGAGCATCAGCAGTGTATCTCTTTACCATTTCTGCAGTTTGGAGAAGAAAAAGTTGTATGTTTCAAGTCAGCTTTGAGAACATGTCAGGATGTTAAATTGGGGTGTTGAGCTCTGATGAAGTACTTTTTTTTGGTGAGGCAATTGGGGTTAAGTGACTTACCCAGGGTCACACAGCTAGTACGTGCCAAGGGTCAGAGGCCTGATTTGAACTCAGGTCCTCCTGAATCCAGGGCCGGTGCTCTATCCACTGCGCCACCTAGCTGCCCCAAAATACTTTTATATATTATATTTTCTGCCCCTATTAAAATCACTTGAGTGTTTTCTTACCTTTCTAGCCTTATAAAATAACTTAAAAATTTAAAGGGATAAAATGGATTATTTAATCTGTCTGCAAAATAATAAATCTTTGATGTGGACATACTGGACATTGTTAGAAGCTTAATGCTAACCTATCCAGCTACCTTACTGCATTATTGATTGTGTTTGAATGAGATTAAATACAGAATTGAGGCTATTTTACAGCAAAATTTATCTCCTAGTGTTATTTTCCATTATAACTGCATGCAAAAATAGAGTGAAATGGTATTTGGCTGGCCTGTGGGTACTTATAATTTTTTTTTTTTTTGGGAAAAAAATTTCCCTTGTGTATATATGAGATTTTTCTAAAAGCTGCTGCTAGGGAAACAGTTCATAATTTAAGGCATTTTAAGTGTCTGGATAAAGTTCTTTTAAATTGATGAGTGCCTTATAATATAAATGCTTAGAGATGATAATTAACTTAGAGATTTAAATGAATATGGTGTCAGGCCCTTAGTGATGCCATACTTTTCATTGCTAGTGCAAGCTACTGCTTACTTCTAAGTGCTGTTTACTTCTATAGTTTACTTCTGTTATGGTTAAGAAATTTCTTTCTCATACTTAGGAATTTTTAAACTAATTTTTAGGGAACAGCTTATCAAAATTTATATCCTGAGACTTTCGAAGTTTGGTTTTCTAGGATGTAGAGGTTTAAAATTGTCATGTTTATAGGTTTTTCACATAGCTGCTCAATGTCTATTAGAAATGTATTCAACATTAACATTCATTTTTATTTCATTTATTTAGAATTTTAAAATTGGAAAAGACCTTAGAAGTCATCTAGCCTAACCTGCTTACTCTTCAGGACTTCTGATAGCATTCCAGTAATTTATTCTATGCTTGCTTTAAACATCTGATGGCGGAGGGGCAGCTAAGTGGTGCAGTGGATAGAACACCAGCCCTGGAGTCAGGAGTACCTGAGTTCAAATCTGGCCTCAGACACTTAACACTTACTAGCTGTGTGACCCTGGGCAAGTCACTTAACCCCAATTGCCTCACTAAAAAAACACAAACAAATATCTGATGGCAGGCAGTTCATATGGCATATCTTTGGGGGGGGGCAATGAGGGTTAAGTTACCAAAGGTCACACAGCTAGTACGCGTCAAGTGTCTGAGGCCAGATTTGAACTCAAGACTTCCTGAATCCAGGGCCAGTGCTTTATCCACTGTGCCACCTAGCTATATGGCATATCTTTACATTTTTGATCTACTCAATGTTATTTTGTTGATAGAGTATTTTAATTTCTGCCTGCTGAATATACATGGAATGACTTAAATATTTTCATGATAGTTCTTTTTTAAAAATTATGAAAACTGCTATCATGTTCTTTAAACTCTTTTTTCACTCAACAAATACTCTCTGAATTTTGATTCCCTTTTTAGTATTTAAGCTTTGCTGTGGTCAAATTAAGGTCATTGTTCACTACTGAATATTCTTTTTATTTTTTTGAGATCTGACCATTCAGTGGATTCTTGTCAACACTACTGTTAATACAACCTAATTATGGCATTCACTCTGACTCATTTTAAGCTTTAAATCAGATTATACAGTCCCATAGTTTTTACTCCTTAAGTGCTTTTAACTCCCATTTTCCTTCTGGACTTGAGTAGTTCAATTGTTGACCCTTAATTGCAGGTTTTTACTTTTTCCATTATGTATATAATAATGATATCTCGGTGGTTTGGATAACCAGTGTTTTCTGTTTGTTATGAACCTTGATTCTGTCGTTATCTACTTTTCCCTGGTTTTGTGTCATCTACATTTTTTGCAAACATGCATTCCAGGTCACCATTCATATAGTAGAAATCATTAATAAGACATAACAAAGTACAGAGTTGAGTGTTATGCCACCTGATATCTTCCAAGTTGACATTTAATAGAGTAATCATAACATTTTGGTTAAGATGCTTTTATCTGGCCAAGATTAGGTAACTATTATCCAGTATCTTTCATCTTCAATTCAACAAATATTGATTAAGCACCTACTGTGTGTGAGGCAGTCCTACAAAGATATGGGAGAATTTTATCAGATGACTTGCTGAAGTCCACATAAGCTATGCCTATACTATTTTTCTGATTTGCTAGTCTAATAAGCATTATCCAAAAGATAACTTAAACTTATTTTGATGTAACTTGTTTTTAGTGAACCTAATGATCTCCCAGTTCTCCCTTCTAAATACTCTTACACTATGCCTTTAGTTGTTTCAGGAATTTAGTTGGGCCTATACAGATATCACACTTAACCAATATTTTGAAAATCATACCACACTGACACTCCTCTTTTTTCTACAGAGATATTACTAAGTAGGGGAGGATTTTAGTTGCTTCATTTTGGGGAAATTTAAACATAATGTAAAAACAAAAGAGTAAAATTAAGTTCAAATAGGCAATCAATAAGCATTTATATAGCATCTACTATGTACTAGGCATTGTGCTAGGCCTTGGGAATAGAGGTACAAAGAATATAGTCTTTATTCTCAAAGAATTTATATTCCAATACAAGAGACAAAAAGTACACATAAGCATATAGAATTTCATGTAAAGGGAATAAATGCAAATCAGTGCAAGGGAGGGGGCAGGCCATTGTATTTGGTGAATTGGGAAAGGCTTCATATTGTGCTTGAGCTTTTTCTTGAAGGAAGAGACAGGTTCCTTGAGGCATAGGTGAACAGGGGCTTGCATTCCAGAAATGGAGGGCTGACATCTGTGCAAAAGCACACATATGGGAGATGAACTGAAGTGTCTTAAGAGAACAGAGAAAAGGACAGTTTGCCCGAATGGCAGCTGTGTAAGATGGACTAGAATGAGAGAACAGTTAGGAGACATTTGAAGTAATCTAGGTGAGAGGTGATGAGGGCCTAACTAGGATGGTAGCTGTGTGAGTGTCATGAAAGGGGTCAGCTCTTAGGAAGGTAGGTAGGCATAACAAGATTTGGGAACTGATTGGATTTGTGGAGGGAGGGAGAGTGAAGAGGTGATTGTGGGAACCTTGAAGAGTGGTGGTACTTTCCACAGAAATAGGGAAGTGATTGGGGTCTGAAATAAGATGGAGATAGAAATGACAAGATTTGGCAACTGATTGAATATGTGGGGTGAGGGAGAGTTTATGATGCAGTTGCTTTGCAATGCACTCCCACCTCTCCTTTCCTCTTAGGGACCCCCACCCCCTTTCCTTTAGAACTGAGATCGAATACTTCCTTTCATGTGAGGCCTTTCTTCATCTCTTCCAATCCCCTTCCCCTCCATATCCTTTATTATCTCCAGTATTGTGTATTTATTTACCATGGGCATCCAATACAATGTCAAGTGCTTGAGGGCATGTATCACCTAATAGGGGCTCAGTAAAATTAGCTTACTAATTGATTGGCATATACTGCTTTTGTGTGCCAGGGGCCCTCTTTTCCCATTTCATATTTCTAATGGTAGGCTTCTAGGGAGTAGTCAAGTCGATAATATCAATACTTTTGGTGTGGCCATTCAGCAAGTAGTGTGTGTACATAGTTGTTTGTGTGATATCTCCTCCATTAGACTGTGAATTTCTTGAGCAAGTACTCTTTTTTACCTTTGTATCCTTAGGACTTAACACAGCAAATGGCACATAGTAGGTGTTTGGTAAATGTTTATTGACTTATTTACTTAGCTGCACTATCATTGAACCCATAATTTTGAGTCTTTCCACAAGGATTCTTATGAATTTAAAAATCTAAAGTGCCATAGGCTATGAAAATATCATTGCCTGCTATTTGGAGAAACCTAGAATGCTTCAACTCTTAGCATATACCTTTGTTAGTTACAGGATCATAAATTAGTTATTGAGGAATCATAAAGATAATCTAGTCCCCCTGCTTTTACAGGTGGCATGCAGGCCCCAGATAAGTTGTAATTTGTCTAAAGTGATACAGTTACTAGGTAACATAGTTTTATGCAGCTGAGACTACAGCCCAAATTTCCTGACTTTCTGATATACATCTGACTCTGCCGCCTTCCCCTCCCTGCTTCCACTGCTAGATTATTTGAAATGTTATGATTAATTAATAATTAAGATAAAATATGATTAAATAATGGCTAGGGCCAGCAATATCCGAATTACCAGGCTAGGATTTGTAAAAAATACTTCAGTTTTTAGAAAACAATTTTCACTCAGGTGCCTGTTCATAAGTTTTCAAAGTGGGGGCAGCTAGGTGGCGCAGTGGATAAAGCACTGGCCCTGGAGTCAGGAGTACCTGAGTTCAAATCCGGCCTCAGACACTTAACACTTACTAGCTGTGTGACCCTGGGCAAGTCACTTAACCCCAGTTGCCTCACTAAAAAACAAAAAAACAAAAACATAAGTTTTCAAAGTTGGTAGTGGCATTTTAGTGTTTATTTTACTATTGTAGATAAGACCCCAGTGAAATGATATTAAAAAAATCTAGGCCAGTGATGGTGTCTTATAGACAGTGTAAATAAATACAGGCAAAATAGAGGTATCCATTACAAACTGCCTATACCTGATTTTTGAGAGAAAAATTAATCTAAGTTGGCCAAAGGTTGTGTTCATTCACAACATGTATCAGAAGCAGCAATATAATAGAATATTTAGCATCTTTCAGAGAACAGAATCATTACTGACCTAAATTTTGAGAAAAAGTAAATTGGATGGAAGACCCTCTTTTATAGAGAACTAGTCTATAGACTTTTATACAAAGAATCACAAGTCAAGTCAGCAAACATTAAGAGCCAAGCACTATGCTAAGCACTAGAGATACAGAGAAAAGAAAAAAAACAGTCTCTGCTCTCAAGGAACTCAATTGAATGGAGGAGACAACTTGAAAACAGCTATGTGCAACAAGATAAGGGTGTGTGTGTGTGTGTGTGTGTGTGTGTGTGTGTGTGTAATTTATGCAGCAATTTTTGGAAATTCAGAAAGAAGACATTAAGAAACTGTAAGGGTTTCTTGCAGAAGGTGCAATTTTAGTTGAGACTTAAAGGATGCCAGAAGGTAGAGATGAGTAGGGAAAGCTTTTCTGATGTGGACAGCCAGTGAATATGCCTATTAATGTCTTATGAGATGAATAGCAAGGCCAGTGTTTATAGAACCACAGGGTGGGAGTGTAAGATATAAAATGACTGGAAGAGCAAAAAGGGCCCAGATTATGGAGGGCTTTAAAAGACAAACAGGATTGTATATTTGATCTTGGCATAATTGGGAGCCATGGGAGTTTATTGAATAGGAGGGAGAGGAGTAACGGGGGTCAGATTTTGGAAGATCACTGAAAGTCCAGTAGAAGATTTATTGGAATGGAGATGTGAGGCAAGGAGACTATCTAGCTCGCTATTATTAATAGTCCAGATATGGGGTGATAAGGGCCTACAGCAGGATGATGTCAGTGTCACAGGAGAGAGGGCTCATGTAATAAAGATGCTATGAAGGTAGAATTGACAGGACTTGGCAATAGATTGGCTGTGAGGGGGCAGGGTAGGGTGAGAGTAGAGCAAGGAATTGAGGATAACACCTAATTTATGAGCCTGGATGACTGAGAGAATGGTAGATGGTGTCTTTGATAGTGATAGAGAAATTTTGGAAGATGAGGAGGTTCAGTTTTGGACATATTGAATTTAGGTTGTCTATGAGATATCCAGATCAAGGTGTCTAATGGGCAGTTGGAATGTTAGACTTGAGGTCAGGAAATAGGTTAGGAATGGGCAAATAGATCTGGAAATCATCTGTATCTATATCTGTACCTGTATATCTATAGGCATCTATCAATCAATCAGATTGAATCTGTAGCAGTTGTTGATCAAGCATAATACTATATTGGAAGAAGAGGGCCCAGGACAGAGCATTGGGAAGGCCCATGGTTAGTCAGCAAAGGAGATTGAAAAGAAGTGGTCAGAAAGATAGAAGGACCAGGAAAAAGCAGTGTCATGAAAACCCAGAGAGGAGTATCTGACAAGATAATTGGGAATTAATCATTAATTTATTTGACTATTCTTCAGTATCTCTTCTTGGAACTCTTAGCTTCCTTCAAAGCTCAGCTCAAATGTATACATTGAACCCTCCCTCCCCGTGACTGTTAATATCCACAACCTTCCTTATTACTTTTTATTTATTTTGTATCAACAGTCATTTAGCAAGGTCACTGTTGTATGATAAAGAGTTTTTCTTAAATCCAGAAATACTTGTTTTAAGTGAAGTCTCTGACAGTACTAACCATGTGATGATTTAACTAGGGCATGTGACCTTGAAGTGTTGTAGGCCACTCAGTTGCAGAGAAGGTGCTGACCTCCATTGATAACCCTCCAGCTCCCTCTACCAGTTCAGTTCAGTTCAGTTCCTATCTCTCTCTCCCTTACTAATAAGGGACTATATCTTGCCTTCCTTGACAGCAAGGATTATTTTTGTCTTTATATCTCCAGTATGTCTAGCACAGTCCCTAGCACACAGTAGGTGATTAATAAATTCTTATTAATTTACTGAGCTCATGACAGATTGGTTGCCTTAAATCACACACTTTTCTTTTGTTTTCCATTGCTTGGATGGAGCCTTATTTGTCAGCCTCACCCCCATATTGATAAAGGCAACTGAATTTTTTGCTTTGCTTTTTTAAAGTTCATAGGAAGTTTGTAACTTGTGCTAAGCAAAATGTAAGAATAAAGACTACTTTAATGAAGTCTTAGCCTTTAAAAATGTCATGTGTTTATGTTAATATTCTGATCTTGAGTTAAAACATAACATTACTTATATTCTAATGTTAAAAACATAAAATATGGGTGAATACAGTTTATTTTCTGATGAGTTTTATTCATTTTGATTACCTTTGTAGAAAATAATAAGCTTAATACCCTATTATATTTTGGTTTATGGTAGTCTAAATACATTTATATTATCTTTAAATATTCATGGAAACTGTGTAAAGCACACAGATCAGAAATACTCTGATTTTTCAATATAGCTTTTTTGTTTTTGTTGTTGTTGTTTGTTTGTTTTGTGTGGCAATGGGGGTTAAGTGACTTGCCCAAGGTCACATAGCTAGTAAGTGTCAAGTGTCCGAGGCTGGATTTGAACTCAGGTCTTCCTGAATCCAGGGCCGGTGCTTTATTCACTGCGCCACCTAGCCGCCCCCTATTCTGATTTTTCAAGTGAGGAAACTAAGCCTATGATTTTAAGTAACTTGTTGACAATCTTAAGATTGGTAAGTTGTGAAGGATAAACCAGAATTAAATTTTTAAAGTCCATTTCTCTTTGTTCTAGATCAGAGCTCTATCTCAGAAATACTTGGGAATTCCTTCCTATTTCCTTTCATTCCAATCTAAATCTTAAGACAAGCATACCTAGGGAGAAGCACTTTTTGTTGGGGAGAAATAATTAGCCTAGTATGTATTGCTGCTGCCCTAAAGGATTGGTGGTAGGATTTGAAAAACGAGGTTTTATATGTAATGATAGGAAGAGCAAGAGTTTAGTTTAAAGGTTGTCTTTATGGAACAAAAACTTGCTTTGCCATGACTCATCAATGGAGCCTTAGCAGTGAGCTTGTTTGTTCTATCACACTGGTGGGTGTCATTGGAATAATGGATAAACTACCTGTCAGATGGGAATATTCTATTGTTTTCATGTATTAAGTTTTTTATTTGACTTTTTCACTATAGAATTTTGCTTGTTTTTGCCAGGTTACGGGAAGTGTCAGAGAAATTGAACAAATATAATTTAAACAGGTAAGACTTTTTTAGTTGCTTTTTAAATCTAGAAAAATATTTGTCTTTTCCATGTTAAAAAAAAAAACCACAGTAGCATGCTTTCTAGAGTTCTTTAACTTAATCAAGTTTAATTGGAGGTTATGAGGTATTTGTTACAGGCATTGATCTTACAAGTTTGGTCATTTGATTCCATGGGCCCTGTTTGTACAAATGATGCCTGTGATGTCATGTTTGTTGACTTTATCTGTATCTTAATTGATATATAAACATCTTAGTTGATATACACATTTTAGTAATTTTGAATGCCAGTTCAAATCTTTGTTTTCTTTCCTCCCTCCCTCAGCTTAAAATTTATTTAATATTATATTTGCTTTAAAATTTTTCAGTCACCCTCCATTGAATGTATTGGAACAGGCTACTATTAAACAGTGTGTGGTGGGACCAAATCATGCTGCATTTCTTCTTGAGGTAAATATTAATTTGTTGAAGTAGAAGTATTGAAAACAATCTATGTAATTATTTAATATTATCTCTTTTACCTAGTAAAAGTCATAATTGTCCAGTAAGATTAAGCTTGCCCTGGGTTCCCAATTAAAGACTCAGAACATTTTAGAGCTGAAAAAGGGACTGGAGATATGTTTGTGGCACCTTATTTACAGAAGTACTTAAGGTCCTTTGGGGTTAAGGATGTTCTTTTTTGGTGAGTGGACAGGTATTTTTTCAGAATGCAAGTTCATTTTGGGCACCAAGAGAGTTCTGTATAACTGCTCATTGAAAGAATACGTATATATTGATACTTCCATTTTGAATACTTCATTTTTCTCTCTCAATTTTAGGATGGTAGAGTCTGCAGGATTGGTTTTTCAGTGCAGCCAGACAGATTGGAATTGGGTAAACCTGATAATAATGATGGGTAAGGGTATACATCCTTTCTTTTTTTATTTTTATATAGCCTTTGTTTTTGTGTGTCCCCATAACTAAAATTGAGGTATATCTTAACAAGGATATAATTTAATTGTATTTTTCATTTTCAACAAATTGTTTATTACTTTGGCTTCTAGCATAATAAAATTAAAATCAGAGAATCACTTGAATTTTGTTGGAATAACTTCCTAGGAAGGAATGCTTTGAAGTTTTTTAATAGGCTCTAAAATAGACTTTTTTTTTGGGTATAAGTCTATTTTGGCTGGATTGACTTTTTAGGTCACATTACAATTTTGCCTTAATGTTTATAACAACAAATAGAATTGATTTGACTATAGTTAAATTGTTTAAATGGACCCTAAATTTAGGGACTTAAAAGCTAGTGGGTGATATCTTGTATATGATTTACTGAATATCAGACAATTAACCTTAAATGTTATGTTTAACATTTATTTGTAATAGCACTTTTGAACATTTTTACAGTGAGAATGGAATGGATTGCTAATGTGAATAAAATGTTAGATATGTCTGAATAATTTCAAGAAAAAAATTTAGTAATTTTAGTTAGATTAGCATGGAATATTCCCCAAGGGTGTTGCTTAAGCTGGTGTGTTACCAGAATAAGTCCCTGAGTTTTGAGACCTGGGATTCCAGGTTTTGTTCCTAACCCGTTTGGGATTGTTTTGTGACTGATCTACCATCTTTTATTTTCAGTTCAAAGTTGAGCAGTGGCTCAGGGGCAGGAAGGACATCCAGGCCAGGCAGGACTAGTGACTCCCCATGGTTTCTGTCTGGTTCTGAAACTCTGGGCAGACTGGCAGGCAACACCCTTGGGTAAGTTTTGATAGGATTGAGGCTGCAATTTGTTTGTATCATAGTCTTGTATGTGTTTATACACATATAAACTGTTTTACCATATGCATTAAGAACATTTATAGTCAGTAATGGTCTAGCTAGGGATTGAGGAAACATTATTAGAGGTCTTGGCAGTGATCTCATGTTTATTCTAGACTTTTTAGATATAAATTAATAGTAGAATTGATATTAATCAGACTTTTTGTCTTTGTTATCGTCATCATTATTAAAGCTTTTTAAAAGGATCAATTTTTGAGTTGATCATCCAAAGGATGATTTTAAGGAAATAATGAATGATAAGATCTCTTTTAATATGGGAATCAAGCCAGTCAGTTCATTTCTTCTCATTATCCAAGTCTTATAACCACTTTGGATCAGTTAATTGTATATTCTAAAATTCTACAACTGATATTCTGTTGTTTCCATAATTTTAACCACAGACAAAGGAAAGTTTCTTTTTCCTTTAACATTCATTCCAACCTTCTGTCTTATATACAATTTAGTGTTGAAATGCTAAATAGTAGCTCCCTCTGTTTTTATTGAAGCTATAGTTAAAATTACAAGTGACCCCAATAATCTTAGCTCTATCCTATAAATTAACATTTTTTAAAAAATAATTAACATGATTTCTACACATGAAGCTTTCCATATCAGGCCATTTTCATTTGAAACATAATTCCTTGATGAAAGACAAAGCTATCCAAATAAAGACAGATGTATTTGTAATGAAAGTTTTTAATGTACTAAGCAATTGCTAAATAAGATCTTTAAAATACATTGAAACATTTTAAAATCATAAGAATAATTCTGGAATAATTTTGTGATATATATATATATATTTATGTGATATATTTAATAGCCTATGAGTAGATGAATTCTAAAGGAAATGATCAGAAATACTGTTTGAGAAATTTAGTGAATTGTGAATAATATGGAAAGAAAAAAGATCTTGAAGAATCAGAATAAGATTGTAATTAAGATTGTTTAAATACTTTTGACAGCTGAAATGGTGGATTGAAGAGGTTAAATATGAAAATAAATTATATCATGGACTCAAAGATGCCCAAAATATGTGATTGAATATTGTAATTACCTAGAATAATACAAGAAAAGTCAGTATTGAATATGTTTAAAACATATAGCTAATGTTAATATGAGTTTTTGAACATGGTATTTCTCCTCCTGCTTAGTACAGTGCCTTACATACGAAAAATAGATATAACTTCTATCAGGTCTTATTGAGAGGCTTTTATTTAAGTTTTAATTAAAGACATGAAATGCTTATGCTTTCTCAGTAATCCTGAATGATCTTAGGTACACTTTTACTTAATATGCCCTCTTTTATCCACACCTCTTTTATGAGGAAAAAGCATTCTCTTAACTTAGTTTAACAATTTAATCTTAAAATACCTTGTTTCCTTTTTTTTTTTTTTTTTTTTTTTTTTTGGTGAGGCAGTTGAGGTTAAATGACTTGCCCAGGATCACACAGCTAGTAAGTGTTAAGTGTCTGAGGCCGGATTTGAACTCAGGTACTTCTGACTCCAGGGCCGGTGCTCTATCCACTGTGCCACCTAGCTGCCCCCCTTGTTTCCTTTTTAATGCTAGAGCATTAAATAAATATATTGTGCGTGTAAACCCATTTTTAGCACTATTTGGATAATTGCCTTTTAAGAGAATATTTCTTAATTTCTGCCAAAAATTATGAATTGCCACACTTTGGCTTTTTTTTTGACATAGGGAAATTGTAAAACTTATCTCCTAAGCATGGAGTCAGGAAGACTTGAGTTCAAATCCAATTTCAGACACTTATTAGCTATGTGACCCTGGGCAAGTCACTCACGGTTTTCTCAGTTTTTTTCAGTTGTAAAATTAGGATAATAATAGCAGTACCTCTCCAGGTTATTATGGGGATCAATATTTGTAAAATATTTATAAAATAATAGATAACAGATAATATTTATAAAAACTTCATGGGACGTGTAGTAGGTATTATGTAAATTCTTATTCCCTCCTGTGAATTGGGACTTCATTTGGGCTTTTAAATGATTAATTTTGGGTTTTGTGGAAGAGCAATACCATTATATTGATGATGAAATTATGCTACAACTGATAATGTCTGTTGTTATGCCTCTTTGTATAGATTATAAGTATCTTTAGAGAAATGTATTTTACATACCTGAACTAGAAAAATTGAAGAAAGTGCTTTGATAACTTTCAAGTGATATGAATGTTAACTCTTGGCCTTGTTATTGTGACTGTAATCACTACCACCTTCTATTATGAATCAGTTAAGCAACAAACACTTCCTAAGGGCCAGCTTTGTGTCTGGATGTGCTAGTTGCTGAATATACCATGCTAATCCTGCCCTAGAGGCATTTATATTTTTTTGTGGAGACACTATGCATATAAATATTTATTGACAATAAATACAAGGCCTGCCTGAAAGTGTTCAGCCCAGGTGCTTCTGTCTTGAGGTCCAAAGGATGAATAGAATGTCCTTATTTACTCAAGATCTTGGACTCTCTTACTATCATTCTATGTCCAAATACAGTAGGAGAGTCATAGGAGAGATGGATGATGTTAGGGCTGGAAGGCATTCATACTTTTCAAAGACCAGTGGCTTTTTTATCATGGATAATTTTTATGACTACATAAGTAATAAAAATGTGTTTTCCTTTAACCTTTCAGGGTTTTTCCTCTTGTTTTCTCTGAATGGCAGATTGTGCTATAAACTTAGAGCTGTTTAGAAATATTTCCATAGGCTCTCGGAGGTCATATAGTTTTTGCTCCTTTATTTCACAGATTAGGAAGCTGAGGGCCAGAGAGATACTGTTACTTGCTCAAGGTCACACAGGCAGGAGGTGGCAGAACTTGCATTCTTAGAATCCAGAGTCAGTGCTTTTCCTCATTCTGTCTTCCCCAGTAAAACCTGTTTTTTATTTAGCAAATTGTTAAGTACTCAGGAAACACAAATTTAAGGTGGATGATCTCAAGTTGTAGAGAAGCTTATCTAGTAGCTAACAGTTCTGTGATCTGTTATTTCATGGTTTATAAAGTAATTTCAAATTCTCAGTGATCGTCATAATGCTACAAGCGCCCATGGATTGAAGAGGGTGAAGCAAAGATGGTGCATTAGGAGGAAGCAGTGCAGTGAACCCCTCCCCCCCACAACCTCCTCTACTCCTCTTCCCCCGCCCCCTGCCCCCCCCCCAATGTAGATCAATAGACTGAATCCTAATTGGGGGAATGAAACAAGAAGCTACAGTGAGTCATTTTTCCCAGCTTAAATAGAGCACACCATGTGCAGTGCATATTGGCATCCAAGGAGAGACAGAGAACCAGGGAAGGAAGGAGTCCTGGACCCACACCAAGGCACTGCTATGAGGACAAGCAAACTGACAGATTTGATCCCCAGTACCCAGTTTTGAGTCCTAGATCCAGGGCACATTGATGAAGGAATCTGTGCTCCCATGCCCTCAACTGAGCTCAGGTGCTAGAGTTTGTACTGTGAGAGGAGCAAGTTCAGCAGGCATCCACAGTATGGCCCACCACTCAAGAGTCAGGTGAAGTATTAATTCCAGCCTCCAGACCAATCTGAAATTTGCAGAGAAATAATCATGCAGGAATTTCAGATGGAAGGAGAGCTTATAGTTCTGTCATTGAACCAGAACTTTGTATTTGGCTGAGAGTGGCCGAATCCAACAGCATCTGTTGTTGGTCAGACCTGGATTCAGGTCAGGAACTCACAGAGCTCTCAGACTGGGGTGGGGGAGAAGGAACAGTTTGACTTTACCTTGGATCAGACCACTATGGAAGTGCTGAAACATCAAGTCCAAAAGTCAAGAAGTAGACTGAAAAGAATGAGCAAACAAAAAAAGAATACTGTCATAAAAAGCTGTTGTGATGACAGGGATGCTCAAGACAAAAGGCTGGTAGAAGAGAATGGCTTCAAAATACCCACAAGCAAAAACTTGGTGAAAAGCACAGCTTGAGCCCAAGTTCAACTGGAAGAGATGAATCAAGAAGTTTTTGTTTTGTTTTGTTTTTTTTTAATGAAAATATAACTATGGAAAAAAGAAATGGAAAGGGAATAGCCTGGCACAGGAAGTACAAAACCTTTCCTGAGTACCAAAAATTTCCTGAATATTAGAACAGACCAATTAAAAGCTGAGACAACAAGAAATATTAAAACAAAGTCAAAAGACTAAAACATTAGAAGAAAATATGAGGTATCTTATAGGAAAAGGAATTGACTTAAAAAATAGATATGGGAGAAAAAATTTAGGAATCATTGGATTATTTTAGTTTCATGACTAAAATGAGCCTAGACATGATATTTCAAGACATCTTTAAAGAAAACTTTCCAGATCTCTTAGAACCATAGGGTTAAGTGGAAATAGAAGGAATCCATCTGTCATATTCTTTCTTTGTTTCTCAAATACACAAGGACCAGAGAGTGACTATGCAGCAGAGGACACATGGTTGGGCCATGGGTACATGGTAGAGGGGGGCAGAAGTTCAGGCAAAGGTGGAACCATTCCAGCCCACGTTGGCAGCACTCGTGTCGTAATTGATATAGATCCTTTCCCCAGGAATTTTGAGGTGCTTTGGTGAGCAGCTCACAGAGCTGTTTGCTGTAGACGTTATCCTGGGGCCTGCCGATCTTGCTGATGCTGTGCCGGCTGCAGAGGGCACATGGGTCCGAGGAGCCCCTGAAGTACATCAGCTGGTCTGCCAAGATGTACACCGCTATATACTGGGTGGGCTTGCCCATGGCGTTAGCCAACTGCGTGGTGAGCTCGCTCATCAGGGAGTTGGCCACCACAGAGCACAGCATATTGGTTTGCACCTTGAACATGGGCATCTTGGAGGTGGCTCCAAAGGGCGGCAGCATGGGGGAGTGGGAGTGGGGCAGTGGTGAGCAGTGGGTGGCTTGAGCCAAGTGAGCCTCTGCACCCACCGCACTGCAAAGGGCCCACATGCCCACCTGTCACATTCTTAAAGAAACCCCCAAATGGAAAGCTCCCAGTAACATGCTAGCTAAAGTTCAGAGCTTCCAACTCATAGAAAAAATACTGAAAGTAGCCAGAAGAAAAGAATTTAAGTAATGAAGATCTACAGTCAGGATCATACATGATTAGTTGCCACCATTTAATAAGTGGGGAGCTTGGAACCCCATATTCCAAAAGGTAGAGTGTGTGTGTATCTTATAAGCAATAATTACTTACCTAGCAAAGCTGAGCATAATGATATAGCTGAAAAAAAAATGAAAAAGACTTCCAAGTATTCCTGATGAAATGACCAGAGCTATGTAGAAACTTTGAGGTTCAAACATAGGAATTAAGAGATAATATAGAAATATGATAAATGATGAAGGATATGGTTTCATACAAAACAAGCAGCAAAACTTATATGAATTGATTTAGAGTGAACAGAACCAGGAGAAGATTTTATGCAGAGACAGTAATAATTGTTGACTTTTTGTTCAGTTGTGTTTGACTCTTTTGTAACCTCATTTGGGGTTTTCTTGGAAAAATACTGGAGTAGTTTGCCATTTCCTTCTTCATTTCATTCAACAGATGGAGAAACTGAAGCAAATAGGATGATTTGCTTGCCCAGTGTCACACAGCTAGTGTCTGAGGCTGGATTTGAACTCAGGGAAATGAGTCTTCCTGACTTCAGGCCCAGCACTCTATTTACTGTACCCACCTAGCTTTCCATTTTGTAGAAAGACAGCTTGAAAAAATTTTGAATAATATAATGATCAACCACAATTTGAGAGGACTAATGATGAAACACGCTACTCATCTTATAATAGAGATGGATATAGAACACAGAAATAGATATATAATTGAACTTGGCCAATGTGGAATTTTTTTTTTCCCTTTGTGTACTAATCATATTTGTAAATGGGTTCTATTTTTCTTTTGTGATTGGGATGCAGGAGTGTAGGTTGGGATAGGAAGGAAAGTAGTCAGATTTTTGCTGATTGAAAACAACTTAATTTTAAGGTAGGCATGAATTATAGGTAATGGTATCACAATTTTATAGGTTTGGGAAAAGATCCAGAAAAATGAAATGTTTCTTTCAAGGGCAGATAGCTAACCAGAGTGGGAATTTGATCTCATGTCCTTTCTACTTCAGCCATTTTCTCTTTCCAGCGTTAAACAAAGGAAATTTTACATGGAATTTTTTGTTGACAAACACATTGCTGGAGGAGGAGAAATCTAAATTGGGGCTGATGTCTAATTGAATAGATATCAAAATAATCCTATGTTTAGTTAATGAGAAAAATAAAGTACATTTTTCTGTTACTAACAAGAAAGGGATGAATTGCCCTCAGTCTGAAATACATCGTTAGTAGATTAAATTAGTTGATTGGAAAGTCTAACATCAGAGTAAATTAAATTGATACTGTTAATATTAAGTTGTTGGTTTTCGTTTTGTAAAGAAAAATTCATTCTTTTATGAAGAGTGACCATAGGGCCATAGACTCACAGACTGAGAGCTGGAAGCTTCACTTGGATCTCTAATTTTTAAAGACAATATTATCCTAAAAGGATAAGGTAGAGTAACAAAATAGATGGCAATAATGAGGAAAAGAATGTCCTTGTCCTTAATGACTCATTTTATAAAACAGTATAGGTAGTTTATTAATTAGGTAATTAAAATAGCCTTTGATTATCTCCACCACATTTCCATCAATGATACCTTCAATGAAAAATAATTTTAAAATGTACTACAGACATGGTGAAGTGCCCAGTAGATATCCAGATGATCACTGGATTGTTCCTGGTAGAGGAAGAGAGCCTGAGGAAGAGTCAAGTGATGCTACAGTAAGAAAGATTTATGAAGAAGCTGGTGTCAGAAAAATTAGACAGACTTCTGAGGAATATTTGAGAATCAAGACTGGAAGCATTGTATTTACCTTTCCTATTCTTATTGTCACTGAAATATTGGAAGACTGGGAATATTCTGTTATATAGGAAATAAAAAGGAAGAGAGAATGGTTCCCTATTTGAAGACAACATGAAAGTTCTTAAGTGTCGTAAGCCTGTATATGTTGAATATTTGGAAAAACTGAAGTTGGACTGCTTACCAAACAGTGGTTCCCCCACTTCCAGAGAATCCTATCTGCTATCTACAGTTAAATTAGATGTCAAACACAGAAGCCTCTTTCCCCATGAGATTGTGTATGGTCACCTCGATATTATGTGTTTAAAGGTCTTGAATTGTCATGAAATATGTATTCAGGCAATTTTCATATTTTTTGAATGCTTTAACAGTGTAAAATGTTTCAGTAAACCAAAGCCATATGGATTTTTTTTTTTGGTGAGGCAATTGGAGTTGTGACTTACAGGTCATACAGCTAGTAAGTGTCAAGTGTCTGAGGCAGGATTTGAACTCAGGTCCTCCTGACTCCAGGACTGGTGCTCTATCCACTGCGCCACTTAGCTGCCCCAAGCCATATGGATTTTTTTAAAAAGATGCCTTTGTGACCTCTTTCCTAAACAGTTATTGTTTTCCATACTGTTCTCTTCATTCTAATTTTCAATATTGATCAGTTTCCACAGTAGTCTACTGTTTTTGTTTTTTGTGGGGCAATGGGAGTTAAGTGACTTGCCCAGGGTCACACAGCTAGTAAGTGTGAAATGTCTGGGGCCAGATCTGAACTAAGGTACTCCAGAATCCAGGGCTGGTGCTTTAACCACTGTGCCACTTACCTGCCCCCTACTGTTTATTTGAGACAAAGAATGGGATAGAAGGAACATGAAATGCTTTTATTTGGTGCTCTGTGGTTGTTGAGAAGATTTTGAGGTACTGATACAAGTTGTCCTCCAATATATGTTGAAAGACATAACAGGAATAGTTAAGGCATTTAGATAATATCATATTCTTTAAGTCATTTTAATGAGAGAAAGAGAGGAGAGACAGAGATTATAGAAACCATTTATAGAAACTCTTTTAGTTTATGAATAGAAATGATGCTTTTGAGCATTTGCAGCCCCAGCTGAGAATACTTACTTTGATAAAATTGATATCTGCAGGCTGGTTGGGCAACTGTGAATCCAAGGAAATTCTTCAATTTCAATACAAGAATTTATTTCCATGATCTTAAATCAGTGTGTTATCTTTCCCTGTTTTACATTACATGTCTACTTTTAAAATAAAAATAAATCTTTAAAAGGCTTTTCTATCATTTCTATATTAATAAAATGCTACTGTTGTAGTTTTGTATAAGAACTTTTAACTCCCACTAAAACATTGATTATCAGGTGATAGTTTTAGTTTTTTTTATCATTATGATTGAATAAATGTGCACATGACAATCAGGAGATTAGCCCCTCAGGTTGGAAGAGCCTTATGTGCTGTGGTCCACAGTGTCACAGAGACAGACACAACTGAATAACTGTAGAACAACAATAACACTCTTTTGGTTTCATTAAAATAATGTTAAAAACATGGGCAAAACAAGGCAGAAATTGCTAAGATTTCTTATTTCTTAGAGTAAATGAACATTTTTAGTTTTGGTACTTATGAATTGACATATTCTCGGAATGAATGAATTATATCCATATAACTATCTTTGCTTTAAATGAAAAGATAATTCATACATATTTTTGTGGGGCAATTGATTTCATCCTGCATCCAAATGTTGTAAGAATTGGATGCTTTGTCATCTGGGGTTACAGTTAATCACAAACTCAAGCGTTGCCTCACAGGTAATTGTAGTTCATTGAACAACATGCACTGCAGAAGAATCTTTGAAGAACAGAAATGCTGTGCAAAACTGGACAAGAGCTTCATGACTAAACAGAAATGAAAAATTGACACTTCTTTGGACAGTAAAATGACTGAATATACTCATGTGTATATAGTTAGTAATTTCAGAATCAGTATGAAAATCCAGCAAATAGATAAACTGAAGGGCCAGAGTATTAATAATTTAAAAAGGATAAAAGTGAGATGTGATTATAGTAGTTTCAGCCCAACTTAACAAAGTCAGAAATGAACACAGGTGAAGACATTTGCTTTAAGTGATACAAAGTATTCACCATAATGAAGAAATTGAGGCCCAGAATTGCCTTAACCAACAAATGATTTCTTTGCCAATTTAAGGACTCACCATTGAAGGGCAATACTGATTTAGTAGCTCTTTTGAAAAAATTTACAAAGAAGAAGGTTAACAGAAGATTGATCAGTATTGCACTATAAACTGCCAACATTGAAAAGCTGGTGATGAGAAGAGTCTATACGAATTTTGGCAAGAAATCCAGTTAAACAAGATTATACTGAGAGAATTTATGAATGAAACAGGGAAGACTAGTAGACTTAGGCTATCTCCTCCAACATATCAGGTTGGTTATCTGTCTTCTGAAGATCTGATTTCAGGGGTAATTTACTTCTTGATGCATTCTGTTCTGCTTTTGGACAGCTCTAATTGTTAAAAAGATTTGTCTTTATATCAAGTATTTGGAAGATGGAAGTCTCCCCTTCAGAATTTACAGATTTGCTGGTACCTTAAATTGATAGTCTTATGACATTTTCTTTATGCCTCTTACTGTCTTGAGCACTATATTTTATGGTCCTTGTCAAAAACACCTTTACAAAAATGTGATTCTTCTGTCATTGTAATACCATGCTTGTGAGATAAATTTTACATAAAACATGCTCCCTGGATAATGAGGTATATTTCATATTCTGTTGAATTTCTCTGTCTCTGTCTCTCTCTCATGTAAATATTTTAGTGTGAGCAGGTTTTTGTACTGAATAGTTATTTCAAGAAAGGGAAAATAGCTATCTTTTGTAATTAATTTTGCCATAGTAGTCATTTTGAAATTTTGGAGCTCAGTTTAAATTTAGTATCTTGTCACACCGTGGTTTAAGATAATAGCCATTGATTAATATTCTTTATGCTTCTCAAACTTAAGATGGTAGAAAAACCTGTTTCTAACCAAGTATTTGTAACAATAAATTAGGAAATTGACACCTTGATGATTTTGTCAAGATTGGAATTAAGGTAAGCTGAGGCAAGAAAGTTCTGAACATGTTCAATTTATTGGTAAGGCTAGCAGTCTCTAGTATGAGGATTCTTTAGCTCCTCAGCAATCCAAAAGATCTTTACACACAAAAGGAGAACCATTCAAAGAAATAGAAGGCAGCATCATAGGTGGGGAAACCATTATGATAGGTTACAAAGCCTGGAAAATCATGGACATGACAGGAGGGCGGGGAGGAAGGGGGACAATATGGTTGGAAGTTGAGGACATGGAGCTAGCAACCCCTTCTTCCATCTTGTTGCTAGGAAATTAGATTGGTTTGGTCCACCTGAAAGAATAAGTAATAGTGTCTACATAACAGATTTCCTCTAATTGGTCAAGGATAGCTAGTGGTATAGAATTAACAAATTTCTTTTACTTAAAATGATATATAGGGTAACTGAACTTTTAAGGTTAACTTAGAGGAAGACTGAACTTCTGAACTTAACTCAAAGAAATGTGACTTAGGCAGTTATACAGTATGTCAATGATACGGAATAGAATCAGTGATAAAAATGGAGACTATCAATTTCATTTTCTCAGTTTTAAGGTCAATTTATGTCTTAAGTTTTCAATTTAAAAGTGTTAACATTTTATGTGAGTTTTGTTACAACACTTTCAAAATATTAAATTATGGATGCTGAAGCCACCATAATTTGAAATGCCAAAGATGGGATTTGTTGTGGCAGGTTTTGTCATTTCTTTTGGTTAGATGATGATTCTAGTATAGAGCTCTCCTCTTTTCTGTGCCCAAACTTTCTAGTAATTTTTATTCCATTTTCTTTTGTTTGGTAGAAAAAAAAAATTGTTTTTGGTAACATTGAAATAACAGAACAAAATGTATCCCTATAAATTTAGAAAGCTCATTAGATGATAAAGGTGTGTGTCTCATTGTCTTGACAATAAGAGTGCTACCTGTTTGTTAGCAATGCTACATTCTCTCTCTTTTTTTTTTTTTAAGTGAGGCAATTGGGGTTAAGTGACTTGCCCAGGGTCACACAGCTAGTAAGTGTTAAGTGTCTGAGGCCAGATTTGAACTCAGGTACTCCTGACTCTAGGGCTGGTGCTCTCTCCACTGTGCCACCTAGCTGCCCCAACAATGCTACATTCTCAAGATTGACTTAAAATAAATAATGTTATCTATAAAAGTTTTTTGATGTTACATTACAATATTCAGCACTGGGCATCTCTTCCAGGGAACAATGAAATGAATTAAGCTCAGTTAGAAAGTATTAAGGACCTTGAATCAGGAAGATTCATCTTCCTGAATACAAATCTGGCCTCAGACACTTACTAGCTGTGTGAGTCACTTTACCCTGTTTGCCTCATCTGTCAAATGACCTAGAGGAAGACATGGCAAATCACTCCAGTATCTTTGCTAAGAAAACACCAGTGGGGTCATAGAGGTGAACACAACTGAAAAAGGACTAGATAATATTGGAAATGACTAGAAAGTATTGATGACAGCTCTAGGAGGCATAATAAATGAAAAAAAGAGTACTCAGCTTGGAGTCAGGAGATAAGGTTTCAAATCCTTATTCTCACATTGAGTAGCTTTGTAAACTTTAAAGATTTTAACTATGTGAATCCGAATATTTATTATAACTATGATTTCTTCCATTCAAGTCCCCAAATGTGCTACCATAAATTTGTAAATGTCCTATGAAGCTGGCAAAAGGTTTGAGTATGGTCTCCCTTTGGTGGTTTGATTGTTATTTAAGAACTAGCAGAGATTAATTACCATCTTGGCTCCAGAGTAATAAAGATTTTTTTCCAGCCATAGCAAGTCTAGAACTATTGTAGTTTCTGTTGAGGTAGAAAACACTCATTTGTCTTTTGTGATTGTTTTTGAAGGATCTGATTGAGAGGAAGAAAAATATGGTAAATTATTAAAGTGTTAATCTTACAGTGTTTTAACCTATATACAGAAAAGGCTTAGGTGACTGAAATTCATAGCATATTCTGAATAGATTATTTACTCTAGGGTAACCTCTCACAAGATTTCCTTATTTACTTCTGATCCCACAACTCTTTTAAAAAGTTGCTTATAAATGAAAGTCATGTTTAAATAATTCCTTCTTTCCAGAAATGTGGGAAAAATTAACTTTGGGAATTTAATATAGGAACCTGTTATCATGAAATCCCTCATTTGAACACTAGCTTTGCATTTGTTTGAGAGGTTTTAGTTTAATTTAGATGGAAAGTGTATTTTGGAACCTCAGCATATCTTGCTAAATTGTTATTTTTGATTCGTTTTTTAGTCATGTCTGACTATTCAGTTATGTCATGACCTTATTTGGGGTTTTCTTTGCAAATATACTGCCATTTCCTCTTCTAATCTTGCTAAGTACAAAGCACATTCTTTTATACCCATACCTTTGTATTATGTGAAAAAAATATATCGAACTTAAACTTTCTTAGTGTTGCTTTTGGAATTAAGCATTATACAGAAGCTGTAAAAGAACTTGCAAATTGTATACTAAATACATTCTTTTCCTTCAATTTTCTTGCATTTTGGGACAAAAGTAAATAAAACTTCAGTTAATTCTTACTCTTCTGTCAGGATAGAGTATCATGATATATGAAGAAGTAAATTTACTTAAATTCACGGGAATGGAAATTTGGCAGTCTTCTGGTTTTTGGAACTTTTTCAAAAATTGAAGATAGTGATTGTATAAATCATTTTTCGAATATTTAGAAGTCGCTGGAGTTCAGGAGTGGGTGGAAGTGGAGGAGGATCTTCTGGTAGGTCATCTGCTGGAGCTCGGGACTCAAGACGACAGACCAGAGTTATTCGGACAGGACGAGATCGAGGGTCTGGACTTTTGGGCAGTCAGCCCCAACCTGTTATTCCTGCATCTGTCATTCCAGAAGAACTCATTTCACAGGTATATTAATTATATTCAAGGGGAGTTAGGTACAGTATGAGTCTGACATACAGGAATATGTTTAGAATATGTGATCTCATCAATATAGAGAACTCTTTTTACTTGGCTATTACTAAATCCTAGGGAACTGTCTGAGGCACATAGAGGAGGTTAATTTATTCAGCTAAATAGCAGAGACAAGAGTTAATCCCAGGTCTTCCTGACTCCAAACCCTGTCTCTTAATCCCTATGCCAAATCATTTTTTTTCCTGTAGGATTTAGCATGTTGAAGTGGTAAACTAGCCTAGCTCTTTTCCCCCAGAACAAGGACCTTTATTGAAAATGGCATAGAATATGGGGGCAGCTAGATAGCACAGTGGATAAAGCACCGGCCCTGGATTCAGGAGTACCTGAGTTCAAATCCTGCCTCAGACACTTGACACTTACTAGCTGTGTGACCCTGGGCAAGTCACTTAACCCCCATTGCCCCACAAAAAAAAAAAAAAAGAAAATGGCATAGAATAAATAGTAGCAACAAATTTGAAATTTATTATGAACTTCATTTATTATTTTTATTTTCTAATATTTATTTTTTTCACCTTCAAACTGTAGCAAAACATGATCAGCTTAATTATGCAGACAGGTATCCCTCTACATTTTAAAGAACTTAGGCATGTATAAATAGAAGAGCTATTTAGGAAAGGAAAAAAAACCTCAGAATGAACAAAGCCTTCGAATCTTGACTTCATAACTTCCAGTAGCAATGGATAAAATTATTTATGAACTTTATTTTTTAAAGGCAAGTAATAAGAATTATAAGAGTTTCATATAGAATCTGTGTTCTCCTGTGTATATGAAAATATTCTTTGGTGTTTCAATTCAGCATAGCAAATTTGGGGGGGGTGGGAATAAAGGAAAAAATGACTTAAAAATGACAAACGCTTTCTTATGTATTTTCTCCAAAGGCCCAAGTTGTTTTACAGGGGAAGTCTAGAAGTGTTATTATTCGGGAACTCCAGCGAACAAATCTTGATGTAAACCTTGCTGTAAATAATTTGCTCAGCCGTGATGATGAAGATGGAGATGATGGGGATGATACTGCAAGTGAATCTTATCTACCTGGAGGTTGGTAGATTATCTTAATTGATTGCTTTTATGCAGAGATTTTCTCTTGAATCTTTCAGGGCTTTTAGCATCTTGATGAAGTTGCATAGTTGACTTGCTTATAAATTTCACTTTGAAGAGAAAATGTTAGTGTTGTAACCATTCAGTTTTTTCTTACTTATATGATTGAATATTGCTTGTGTGCTGCTCGTTAATTACTTTTCAAGTTTTATACATAAATATTAACTTAAGCAACAGATGTTCCACAACTTATGGATTAATTCTAGTAGGAATTTATTATTTATTAATCCATTCATCTAATTGAGTGGACTCTGTGAATATTGTTTTTTATTCTCTTTATAGAGGATCTTATGTCTCTTCTTGATGCTGATATTCATTCTGCACACCCAAGTGTTATTATTGATGCTGATGCTATGTTTTCAGAAGACATTAGCTACTTTGGTTATCCTTCTTTTCGACGTTCATCACTTTCCAGGCTAGGCTCATCTCGAGGTAATTTTGCACTTTTCTCTTTTTGCTCAGTACTTAGCATTTTAGAATATTAGTGATAGAATGCATGATGGTTTTCTTTTGATTTTTTTTTTTTCTAATTACCACAAATTGAATTACTGTCAAATAGCATGTGCTTAGGATTCTGGAAAAAAAAACAGGTAGGTGTTTCTCACTTTTCTTCAAGGAGCCACACTAGTATTATGTTAATGATTTTTATCTAGATTGTGGTCAATAATCTAAGAATATTTGATTTATACTTAATCAAGTTTTTATTGCGTAATTATATTTTTAAAATTAGGAATACTAGTTATGAACTAAAGCCAAATTCTGTTTTACAATGACATGCGGCATTCAGAAAGCCTTTCTCTATGGCTCTTAGGTTTGCATGATTATTCCATTACTTTTAGTCCCAGTATCACGGAGGAAAAACTGGGAAATAAATTTAGAACCATGAAAGATTGTTCTCAGAACTAGATTAAGAGTAAAAGTTATAAATGATAAATTGCTAAAACAAATGTACACTGAATTAAAATGCTTCCACGGTAGTGACCAGTGCAGTTTTAAATTGTTAATCCAACCTCTGTATTTTGAGTGTAGAAGAGAGTGTAGCTCTCTCTTCATTTTTATTTTTATTTTAACTCTAGGATATAGAAACCAGTGAGCATATGTATACCTGCTTGGGTCAAAATTCCAGGAATTATTATTGGTCATAGTATGCTAGGCCAATATTCTTTATCTTTAGAACTTGTTCCCTTTTAGTAAAAAGACCCAAGGTTTAAAAAATGTTTGTTTGTTTGTTTTTTTAAAGAGAAAATGATGGTGACTTGATATGTTTGATAACAGTATGTAATACCTCTTGGTTTTAGTCAGCATATACATAATGGCTAATTTACATCATGTGCATGTTCAGGTGTTCTACATTTGACATATCGCCTTCTAAATCCCTCCTTTTTTTCCTTTCCTAAGGTTATTTATAAGACGTTACTACGAATTGTTTCTAATCCTTATTTTCCATGCATAGTTGACCCTGGGAAAGTTAGTTTTGATTACCTCATTTAAAAAAATATCTGCATGAGCGAACTGCAGAATACTGGCTTTAGACAGTTTGTAGGCCAATTGGAGGGAAAACATTTTGGTAAGGAACTCTTTCCTACAAGGATCCTTTTTAAAACTTGTTTGGCTCTTTGGAACTTTTTAATTTGAACTATTAAATACTCTTCTTGATTATTTAAAAAATTTCATAAATCCAGTCCTGTAAAATACTACTTTAAAGAAAGGGGTTGGATTATCAAAGCTTTATATAAATTTCATGTAATTTGATTTGTCTTAACTTTTTCAGACAATTTTTTTTTGGTGTGCCAGCTGTATTTTATTGCTAGAGACTCTCTAATAAACACTCTTTTTTGGCTTGCATAGATGTATCTAACAGAAGTTGAAGTTTTGATTCATTAGGCAAGTTTGCCATTAGGCTGCTAAATATTTTAATAAAACTTCTTAGTATAATGTATCACAATCTTTGAATCTCGATTTAAGGAAAAGCGTTGTGTTAAAAAAAAAAAAACGTAAGTTGGTTTCTGAAACCATTGTGCCCTTCCAGACCTTTTAATTTGCCGCTTATAGCAAGTTTTGGTACATGTACTTGAAAGGGTTAATACTTTGAATGTTGCATGTCAGACTTCTGAGACCTAAATCTATTTAAAATTTTTGTCAGTAGATAAACTGCTGTTAGTTGCATCCTGAAGGGTCTTTACTAGAGAGTGGCTTACTTTTATCCCACTGGTGTGACCCAATTGCATACCAGTTCTCCTTCTTCCCTTAGAGAGAGACTCTGAGCTGTTGCGTGAACGTGAATCCGTTTTACGTTTGCGCGAGCGAAGGTGGCTTGATGGAGCCTCATTTGATAATGAAAGGGGCTCTACAAGCAAGGAAGGAGAACCAAATTTGGATAAGAAGAATACACCTGTACAAAGCCCAGTATCTCTAGGAGAAGATTTGCAGTGGTGGCCAGATAAGGTATTGAAATTTCCCGCTATTTGTCAAAGCATACTTAACTACATTTAATTTATTCTGAAGGTTTTTTGCTTGATTTTAAATGTTTTAAATGTTTTTTTATAAATGAATGAGAACCACCTGATGTAATTTCTTTTTCTACAAAGTATCACATCTTTATTCTTGTTATATTCATTAATCAATCAACAGACATTTATTAAATTCCTAAAATATGCCAGGTTTTGTGCTAAGCACTGGAGTTAAAAAATGAGTTACAGGATTTTTTGCCCTCCAGGAGCTTACAGTGTAAAGGGAGAAGACAACAAGCAAACAGATATATACAGAACATTCTTTTTATAGAATAAATAGTGTTTGGAAAGGCTGCTTGTAGAAGATGAACTTAAAGGAAGCCAGGAAGCTGAGATGAAGAGGTAAAGGAATTCTGACATGGGAGATTGCCAAGGAAAATCCCCTCAGAGAGTGTCTTGTTCATGGATCACACAGGAGGCCGGTCACTAGTTTGAAAGGCTGTGTCGGGGGGAGTGAGATACAAGAAGACTGGAAAGGGAGATTGGGTGGGGCAGGTTGTGAAGGGCTTTGAATATCAGGGGATTTTTTTTCATTTGATCCTGGGGATGATAGGTCATCATTGGAGTTCTGTTGATTAGGGGAGTAATATGAACTTTTTGAAGAGCCACAGTATAATTTTTATATTATAATTTAAAATTTTTTAGACGCAAAAATTTTTCAGTTTATAAGGTTTTATGCTAAGCTTGTTCATGTTGGCTTATATATTTTTATTTCTTATGAGTGAATGGAATGAATTGCAAGACTAAAAAGTAGAACAAGCTCATTATTCTTTGGCCATTAACTATGTGTGAAATAAAGAAAATACTAAATATCACTTAGTTCACTGTGGCTTTCTTCTGGTTCAGGAATAATAGTGACAGAGATATAGAAGTATGTAGAGATTGCCAAGAACTTTATGATTTTATTTTTTTCAAGAATGTTTATAAACACTTACTTAGCTCTTGCTACCTCTTCAGTGACTGGTGTGTGACCGTGCTATTAGGGCAATTGAATCATAACAACCTTGATGTTTTTGCTAGAAGTAAAACCAGAAGACAATGTTGCAGCTCAGTGTAGCAATGGTTATCAGATAATCCTTTCACAGCCAATAAAGGAGTTTGTTTTATTGTGTCTTTAGAGATAATAGGAAAATAATTTTCTGGAATATAAGGTTATCTTTTTTGTAGAGGAAACTATTGCTGTGAAAATTTCAAAGGATGTTCATGGATTGTTATGTACCCACATAAAGATGACAAATCTAAAAACAAATCAAAACCAATAAGTATGAAGATTAACCACTTTTGCCTGGAATTCGGGGAGAGACTGGTCCTGAATGGATTAAAAGGGAAAAGAGAGGACATAGCATGGCAATATTATCACATTTGGCAGTAGATAGAAGTTACTGAATTAGGGCAACAAAGTAGAAGAGTCTGCAGTAGACACTTGGTCATGGAGAGTTCTAGATATGAACTTAATTTGATTTAATAACATCCTTGTTTTATAATTGAAAAAACTGAAGGTCAGAGAAGTGAAATTTTACTGTTTACTCTAACACAGGTAGCAGAACTGAGTTTCTAGTACTTTTCCCACGATATCATGGGACTTCTGCTTTGAGTATTCATTCCTGTAAATTGCTGTTTTCATACCTCTTTGCGAGACTTCTGTTTTTTCTTAAAGGATACATTTTACAGTTCCAGGTACATTTTTGTTGTTCAGTTTTTCAGTCATGTCTGACTCTTTGTAAACCCCATTTGGGGTTTTCTTGGCAAAGTTACAGGAATGATTTGCCATTTCCCTCTGCAGCTCATTTTACAGATGAGGAAACTGAGGCAAACAGGGTTAAGTGACTTCCCCAGGATCAAACAGCTAGTAAGTGTCTGAAGCGAGATTTAACCTGAGACATAGGTACTTAATAGATGTATGTTGATTGACGTCATTAGATGGACTTGCTCAAAATGACCATGGCTTTGTTTGGAAATCATAATTCTTTGGATGTCAGTAATTAAGCAGAACTAATGATCAAATAATCAAATCTATGAATAGTTTAAAAAATTGATAGGAGTCTTATCTAGATTATGTAATCTTAGTCCCTTTCTGGTCAGAGGCGTGAATTGACTTGATTTGCCGAGTGGCCTTAGACAACAGAATTCTTCCTCAGCTCTGGTATTTTCGTCAGAAATTTTTTAAAAACACTGTTATTCTATTAAAGGTCAATTTTCTTGGTAGTAAGGAATATTGTTATTTCAAAATATAGAAGGCTGGTCTTGTTCATTCTCTTTGAGTTTACTTGATATTTGAATTCTTTCTGGATTCTTACAGTATTTTTTTTCTTTCATGTGGGAGTTTTGGATTTTGGCTATGACATTCATAAGACAGGTTCAACTCTTTTCCAGTGTCACTTTATCCTCTAAAAGATCTGGGCAATTTTCATTTATAATTTTTTAAATAGTGTCTAGTTTTTTCTTTTATAACTTGTAGCTTGAATGAATCTGAAGATTCTTAAATTATTTATCTTTGACCTATATTCAGATACCTTATGTTCTATTTGTTTAGTGTTTTAATTTTCTTCTAATACTTATGTAGTCTAATGAAGTCAATGATTGCCATTTGATCCATTTTGATTTTCAGAGGCTCTGTTCTCTTAATTCTACATTTCTCAGTATTCTTCACTTTACTTGACATTTATGATACTGTTTTATCCTGGTTCACCTATCTAATATTCCTTCTGTGTTTTAATTGCCTCTTCTATCCTTCTAATTGTAGGAATTCCCCAAGTCTTTGTCACTGGCCATTCAGTGTCTGGAATGCTTGCCTCTACTTCATAAATTGTTCACTTCTTTCAGGGTGATACTCAAACATCATGGTCTAGGTGAAACTTTTCCTGATATTCCCAATTTCTTTTTGCTTTTTTTTTTTTTGGAACTCTGTAATGTCCTTTATTTTTAAAAAAAATAATAAACATTTTTATTTACAGTTTTGAATTCCAATTTCTATCCCTTCTTACCTCCATGCCTTCCCCCTCCCTTAGGCGGTAAGCATTGTGATTATGTAAAACATTACCATATTTGAATAAAAGAAAAACAAATGAAAGAAAGTGAAAAATCACATGCTTCAGTCTGTGTTCCATCAATATCAGTTTGTTCTTTGGAGGTGGATAATGTGTTTCATCAATTGTCCTTTAGGATTGCCTTGGATCATTGTATTGTTGAGAATAGTTAAGTCATTCACAGTTCTTCATCAAACAATATTGCTGTCTCTGTGTACAGTGTTCTCTTGGTTCTGCTCTCTTTCCTATACATCAGTTCATGCAAGTCTTTCTAGGCCTTTGTGAAATCATCCTCTTTGTCATTTCTTATAGCACAATAATAATCCATCACCATCACAGCTTGTTTATCCATTCCCCACTTGATGGGCATTCCTTTGATTTCTAATTCTTAGCCACCACAAAAAGAGCTGATATAAATATTTTTGTGCAAATAGGTATTTTTCTCTTTTTGTGCTCCCAATTTCTAATTCACCCCCTCCCTGTTTTGTATTTGTTATGCATGTTTACATGTGTGCATGTTTGCTTCCCTGTGATTTAATCTGTTTCATGAAAGGAAGAATTGATTCATTTGTTTTGTCTTTGTATCTATCAGCTGGCAGACTTTTTGATAACACAGTAGGTGTTTAATAAATGATTGTATATTACATGACTCTTTTGTCCCCTTGACATCTCTTCTTTTTTAATTTTCTGTATTTTAGTGAACACTTGGCAATAATAATTACTTCTTTGGAACTGATTCCTAAATCTGGAGGCTATATATGTACTAGATGTATTGGAACACTGTACTAAATGTATTGGCATGCTGATTTCTACCTTTGAGTTTTCAGATGATTGCTAGGTATTTCAACCTTGATGTTTTGCCTGAATTACATAAATTAGCATATCCAAGTTGGATTTCATCTCTACACCCACACCCCCTTTCATAAAAAAGAAAAAGAAAACTTGCCTCTCTTCTTCCCATTCTCTTGAGGATACTACTGTATTCCTTGTATCTAGTTATTTTTCACTCTTCTGATTTCTTATATCCATTCAGTTGTTATATCCTTTTGATTCTGCTTTCATAATAATCATTTTATTTATCCCACTTCCTTTTTCATTGCTCATTATCTCTCACCTGGATTATAGTAATAATATTATTTGTCTTTTCCTTTTTGTCTCACTTCTCTCCACTTCTCTTTCTTTTACATAGCTTCTAGAATATGTGATGTCACTTCCCTCCTCCCAATTGCTTTGTAGCATATTACATATAAGCTCCTTAGCCTTGGATTTAATGTCCTCCACAATCTTAGCTAAATAATTTAGAGCTTTGAAATTTAATTTTATGGTTTTTGACTTCTCTTCCACTTGCAATTCACCTATTTATTTATTCACTTGTTTATCTATCATCTATGTATGTATCTATCATCTATCTATCTGTCCGGCAGGGCAGTGAGGGTTAAGTGACTTGCCCAAGGTCACACAGCTGGTAAGTGTAAAGTGTCTTAGGCTGGATTCAAACTCAGGTACTCCTGAATCCAAGGCCAGTGCGTTATCCACTGCCCCACCTAGCTGCCCCCTCACTTGCAATTTAAAAAAAACTCAGAGAATTATTCTGTCTTCATTACAATTTATGCTCCCTTCACTGATCCCTAGTATCCTGGTCTGTTTCTCTCCCTCACAGTTCATTTTGAATGCCTCACTATTTTAATAATACTGAGATTTAACATTTATATAGCACAAGTGTTTTGCAAATATCATCTCATTTGATCCTCACAATAGCCCTTAGGGAATCTACTTTACCTTTTTTAGTTGTTGTGAATATTGTATTACAGGTTCTGCTTAATTTACTTTGCACTTAAGCCTTTCTTTGTTTATTACAGCACAAAATTTTATTACAATATGAATTGCATTTGTGAACCAAATCTCATTTTGTCCCCTTTTTAGTCTGTGGGTATTTAATTTCCAATTCTTTGATATTATAGCATCTACTGATGAATAATTTGGTGTCTTTGAGGCCTTTGTTTTTGTCTTTGAGCTCCTGTGGGATCAAAGTATATAAATATTTTAGTCACTTTTCATATAAATGCAGACTTCTTTCCATATTGCTTACTAATTGACAGTTATACCAGTTGTACTTTAAGGGGATCCATTTTGGAAACTTTTTTTTCCCTCCACATTACCTTCTTGTCTTCTTGGTTGCATGAATTTGGTCCATGTAGTAAGCTTTTCAGTTTTTGAGCAAGAGAATTTGTTTTTAGATTTTTCAAACACTGGTTTTATTTATTACTAATTCTTTTTCATGTAATTCCATACCATTAATTCACATTGCAGACCTGGTTTTGTGAGATAAAATTTAGAATTAAGGATAAACTAGGGAAGGACAAAGCAAAGAAAGATAACCTATTTGATAGCTCATTCAACAACTCTAGAGAAGGCAATATGTAGACTAGTTTTATTAATATCAAGTAAAAAATTTAAATGAAATCCAAGGGAAAAGCCTGGAAAAGTTTTATCCAAAAATGGAAATTTAACCATTCATTAAATATGGATTTAAGCTGAAGATACAAGGATAATTCAATAATTGAAAGGCTGTTTTTGACAAAATGCAATACTCATTTATGTTAAAAATCCTAGAAAGCATAGGTTTTTTTCTAACATGATAAAAGAATTATCATTCTTAAACTGAATGCTACCATTATATTCAATGATGAAAGATTAGAGGTTTTTCTAGTAAATATAGCAATTAAAGAAAACCCTTTTGCCTACCATTACTTGACATAATTTTAGAATGCTAGTAATACCAATAAGGCAAGATATTAATTAAATGCATAAAAATTAGCAGAGATAAAACTATCTGTATTTGCCGGTGGCAGTTAACTTAGTTTTTTGTTTTTGTTAGTAAGTGTCAAGTGTCTGAGGCCGGATTTGAACTCAGGTCCTCCTCTGACTCCAGGACTGGTGCTCTATCCACTGCACCACCTAGCTGCCCCCTGGCAGTTCACTTAGGAAATTAATCAGGATAACAGCTCACTAAAGTTACAGGTTATAAATCTAACAAATTAACAGCATTTCTAAATAACAGTAGTACTAGAACTAATAGAAAAGGAAGTCATTCTGGTCAGGGTCTGGCTTAGGCCAATCCCTATAGTTGGGAGATAAAAAGAGAAATGGGTCATTGAACAGTAATTTTACGTGACTATTATTAGGTAAAGGCTATTCAACAAGGATATGCTTTGAGAATAACTTGAGCTGATTAAGCTGAATAAAGTATCCTTCCTGGGTTGTCCCTCATGTTCCAGTAGTCATGTGCACTTGAGTGTACTGTTCTTGGCTCTTTTTTACTTGGGCAACCAGAAAGTGATATTAATTGCTTCAGATTTTGTCCTCTGAACAAAACATAAAGTTTTGTTTTGTTTTGTTTTTTATTACCCCTTAAGCCTAAACTAGATTAATTGATATTGAGATTCTCTTACTGGACAAACAGTCCCATGTAAAATAATTAGAAAAGACATAAAATATGTGGTAGTTCATTTACTAAAGCACATTCAGTATGTGTATTGATAGAATAGCTTTAATAATTGACAATTCACTACATATTGCTTCGTCACAGTGATATAATAAAAATATAATCTGTAGTATCATCATTTTTATCAAGCTGGTATAACAACAACATTCATTTGCAGAAAGAAAAGGTCTAGAAATAATGAGAGATAAAAGAAATAAAAGTGGAGAAAGTGTACAGACCTGTGACCCATGGTGCATTGGTAAACCAGTTTTCAATTATCTATGCTTATTAGGGCTGTTGGTATCCTGGTAAGACTTACAAACTTAACAATACATGCATCCAGACTTTATTGACTTTTCCAGGAATACAAATATCAAGTCTTCTAGAAACAAATTAGTAACCTGATTCTTTTTTTTTTCCTTTTTTCTTTTTTTGGGGGTGAGGCAATTGAAGTTAAATGACTTTCCCAGGGTTACATAGCTAGTAAGTGTCAAGTGTCTGAGGCTGGGTTTGAACTCAGATCCTCCTGACTCCAGAGCCAGTGCTCTATCCACTGTGCCACCTAGCTGCCCCAGTAACCTGATCCTTAAAGATGCTGCTGTGCATAGCTTTCTTGTTATTTTTTTTATTTTTTATTTTTAGTGAGGCAATTGGGGTTAAGTGACTTGCCCAAGGTCACACAGCTAGTGTTAAGTGTCTGAGGCCGGATTTGAACCCAGGTACTCCTGACTCCAGGGCTGGTGCTCTATCCAGTTTTGAGTTCCAACTTCTATCCCTCCCTCCTCCCTGAGGTGCAAAATAATCAGATATAGATTATACATGTGCAATTATAAGCATATTTTTTGCTGGTGCTCATGATTGGGTTTTCTGTCTATGTCTGACTGTGTTCTCCTCTATCAGTCAGTATTACTTTTTGTAAAAATGAGATGTTTACATTTCCAAGTGCTGAGAATACAAGAGTCTGTTCTAGTCAACATCTCAGGAGCAGATTGTGATAGTTGGGTTTGTTTTGTTTTTGGTTTTGGCTAAGGATATTTAAAAGTTACAAGTAATATCTGATTAGTGGTTGATTACTTAAGCTTACAATAAAGGAAACTATCAGTTAAAGCTAATGTCATTATAGGTATTTGTCAAATTAGTTGTTCATCTAAATTGGGGGATATATTCATCATTGCCAAATTATATCACTGCACTTATTACAGAAAAACCTCTCCTTCCACCACCACGGGCATTTTATAAATGAAGAGCTAAGTTATATAGTGGGATTTGAGTGCAGACTCTCTAATTCACATCTAGCACTTTTCCCATGAACTGATGATTCTGTTTTCTTTTGCCTCCCTTCCTAGAGCTGAAAGGGGTATCTTCTCTCTCTGACCTCTCTTTAATATGGTAATAGTGAATAAATTGTCGTTTCTGTGTTTTAAACATGTTTCTTTTATTTTTTCCTGATATTTTGATAAAAGTTCAAATGTATAAACTTCAGAATTACTTCATTATAACATTGCATTACTCTAATTTTTTGTCTTCTAGGATGGAACAAAATTTACATCTATTGGAGCTTTGTACTCTGAGCTTTTGGCAG